>NW_015150507.1:381923-400612 GCF_000732505.1 Cyprinodon variegatus
TGGATGGATGGATGGATGGATGGATGGATGGATGGATGGAAGGAAGGAAGGAGTTGGTAGATTCCACTTTGTGACATAGCAGTATCAAAAATGCTTCATATCACAAAAAGATATGGAATGACAAATGAGAAGCAGAGAAGGGAAGAAGATACATTTATCAGAACTGATATCTATGTTGCAATCTTAGCTGATAATGTGATAATTTCAGAGTTGTCTAATATCAGGGAGCCTTAATAACGTAACATCATATAAACATCTTTAGAGATGTTGAATTTGCTATAAACCTACTAAAACAGTGACTTTCTACATACTATCCTGCATATTTTATACTCATATAAAAACAACAAACTATTACTGACAACCATTAACCTTATCAACCTTATTTTAATTAGCTATTCCTTTAAGTTGATATATATTTTATCCCTTGATCCAAATCCAGATTCAGCTTTTATGGTTACTGTCATCTGATCCTCTACTTCAGTTTTTGTCTGGGAGTTCACAAACGTTCACAACTGAGATCAGTGTGCTTGAACAACAAGGTCTTCTTTATATTACAAATTAAACTAAATTTTAGTGAATTACAATGTCATTTATATTCAAAGTTCACATTTTGAATTAAAAGCTTCCTGAATGGGAAGCGAAACGTCTTCAAACTTGGAAACCAAGTCCAGTGTTTTTTTTAACCCTTTTTTGGAATTAGAATGTCATCAGAAAAGGTTAATCTGAAACACAATTCAAAAACTATCACTCACAAATCCCTTTTTGATGTTGAATTTTATCATTATTGCTTACAGGATCTTAAACATAAAAAGTGTGGGTTTACTGAGAAATAAAATGTTGTATGTTTCAGTACAGTACATGAACCAATAATCGAAGCTCTTGCAGCTACTGTATGAATTTGGAGTGACAGAAGTCGATCTATGCATGGGCGTAGGTTTGTATAGGGAACATAGGGACATGTCCCTACCAAAATGTTGAATTGATCTACTTGTCCCTACCAATAATTTGATGTGAACAACATGTTTATAATTTACAATACAGCATTGTTGCATAAGGAGCTACTTAAAAAGTCAGACAGTAAGCAATATAGGATGATGATAAAAGATTGTATTACATTTAATCCTTGACTAATAAAAATGCACTTGTATAATGGAAACATTATATGATTGCAGGAAACACAGATATAATGATGCAGGGCAGCCTCAAGGTGAAGCAGCTGCCTTTCAGTGCTGTATTATGGAGGAAATGTGTTTTGAATGTTACCATAAAATTAGGGCTGCAATTAATGATTATTTTACAAATTGATTTATCTGTCGATAATTTTTAGCCAAAGGTTCCTTAAAGAAGACTTTTTACTAAATGAAACTAGGTGACACAGAAACGTTTCCTTTTGAGGAGTTCTGGATTGTACTAATGTAGCAAGAAATGCTGCTATTCTCTTTAAACAAAATGTGCCCTGATGCTCACAATAAGAATAAAAGAGCATGCATATTTTTGCAAAGGACCAATGACATCAGACTAAAGTAACTGAAGACAAATAGTGTCCCTACCAAAGTTTGAAATCAAACCTATGCCCTTGGATCTGTGATCAATACTGAGGTGTTGAGAAAGCTCAGGCTGCTTTGGGTCAGACATTTTCAAGGCCAATCTACTACAGTTAATTTGTTTTTATGAGCTTTAATACCACAACCAGAAGTAAATATTTGACATATTTGACAAATAAAATACTGTTTAAACTTTTTGAACTGAGTGGCGTGCTGCTGTGATGTTCTAATTTATTGAGAGACATCCACCGAAGGAGCTCAAGTTGAGAACCATATATTCCACCCTATAGGTCTGTAGTCTTGCATACTAATTTAACCATTTAGAAACAATGATTGTTGAGGCCACCCCTTCCAAAAAAACAAAACAAAACTTAAAAGGCTTTTATATTTGAATGAAGATCTCACATGCTGATGAAAATGAATAAATTAATACACTGAGAGCACCTTCTTTATCTAAGAATGTAGTCCAGCTTTAAAAGGAGCTGTGTCTGCTTCTATCTTTCCGGTCAATCATTGGGAGGGGGCGGGGTCCGGAGCGACCCGCTCGCGTGTCAGTGAAGCGGAGTCGGCTGCTGGCACGCGCCCACAACCTCTAAGAGAAAGTTTTCATCTAGTCTTCTGTTTTATGACCGCGCGTGCGCACAGCAGCTTTTTTAAAAACCCCCAGGTCCTTCCAAAGGGTCTGAGCCTTTCCTACTTCAGACGCTACCGGTTCAACTCTGGAGCCGTTTGTCATGTAGCCTCGCGCGCTTCATGCTGAAGCGTTTTGCGGGATTTCGAAGCGGAGAAAGTTGCGGTTCGTGTGGAGCGGGGCGCGCTGTGGAGTTGGGGGGGATCCGCTGACCGCCCCGGGTGGACATCCACCATGCTCCGGCCATGGGTTACCCTCTGGGCCATGTCTCTGCTGCTGGTTCGCGCTGTGGCTCAATACTCCAGTGACCTATGCAGCTGGAGAGGAAGGTGAGGATGTAGGAGAGCTCGAACTTCACTTATAAACAGTTACTAACATTTAGGAAAGGTGCATGCATTGTTTTTGTCTTAAATTATTCAGACTGTTGTGTATTGACTTGAGTCTGTTGGCAAATGGTTAAATTACATGTCATCTGAAGTTTATCCGTCTACTCATATTTTTCTGACACCGACCTTTTCCCTGCTTCAAATGAGTCACTTTTAAGATTAGTTATCTGCAGGAAGGCCAAACGAAGGCCATAAAAAACATTTCCTATTCTGGTAATAAAAGTTAAGATCTTCTAGCCCCTTTGCGTCACTGCCTGTGGTTAGAGTCGCAATGACTTCAATCATCCCATCTAAAAAGACTCCCTGAAGACGTGGATATAAAATGATTTCTTAATCTGAGGTTTATTAATTATTTGAGAAAGTTTTCAGATGCTTTAGGCTCTTTTTACAGGGATGTGAGTCTGTTCCTATCTTAAGTAAACAAACCCACAGGGCGCCTTTGATCACTCCTTCATAAAGATGTAAGCCAACACTGGGCTGTAAAGCCTCTGACTTCTAACGATATTTATCAGATCATCGTTGCTCATAAAAAAAAGAACTATTTGCATTTATACTATCAGTAGAAATAATTGCTAATTGGAAAATTTGAGTACATATAACTTTAAAATACACTTACAAACGTTTTTAAACAAAGGAGATCCAACTTAAATTTGTAATTTGGAAATGTAAAAATTAAGTTGGATTCAGACAAAAGTACACATTTAGAACTCTTAAAGTTATGTAGAGCCAACGCACACAAAAATGACTAGAGCAATGCTAAAATTAAGTTAACTTTATGTGAAAATTTTATTTTAACAAAATAAGTAGTTTTTACAAAGAATAATCTTGTTGGATCTACTTAATAAAATTAGGCAAAAAAATTCATTATACTTTTTAAGTAAATCAAGCAGATTATTTTTATCAGTGCATATCGGAGACAAATGAAACAAACTGTTTGCCAACACTCGTTAAGAGTTCAACTTCAGTTCATCAATTTTAGAGCCCTGGAAATATTTCCTTATATTTGTTTGAGCTTTGTGTATTTTTAGGACTGTAGAGGTTAATTGTGTAACGAATATATATAGCTATATTTACCAGTGGTGTCAAAAGTACACACATTTGTGACTTAAGTAGAAGTGTAGATACTGCGGTTTAAAAACACTCTGGTAAAAGTTGAAGTATTAACTTGACCTCTTTACTCAAGGAAAAGTGAAAAAGTATGTGCTCCAAAAACTACTTTAAGTATAAAAGTATAAAGTAACCTTTGAAAAAAAAACAGCCAGATGCCACTATATGAATTGAAAGCTCAATTTTTCCACTATTTGGAAAACTTTTTTAGATAGGGCCAAGGATAAGGGAGGTCTTGTTGGTCTCCATCTCCCGATACGCTCTCGCCTTTGTCCGACCTTTCAGACATTTCAACATCTTTTTCTGAATCTGACATTGTAGCATGACATAGACAATTAGCATTTGCATTTTGAAGAACACCTGTTTGCTTCTGATGATTTCCTTTAGCTAACCAATGAGTGTTTGCATTCTATGACTCATCCAAGTACACTAGTTTTCACTAGATATGGATGGAGCCAATGATCTGCATTGGATGGCGCACATGACATGAGATAAATATTTATAAACATTAAACCAAAGCCAAGAGTAACGCATAACGTTTGTTTTAAAAATGTAAGGAATAGAAAGTACAGATACTTGTGTGAAAATGTAATGAGTAGAAGTCAGAGGTAGGAAGAAAAATAAGTAATGGAGTAAAGTGTAGATACCTATAAAGTGTACTTAAGCACAGTAACAAAGTATTTGTACTTCGTTACTTAACACCTCTGATATTTACCATCTGTAAATAGAAGGAATGCAGCAAAACTGCAAACCGAACTGTAAATGTTCTCCTAAAAAAAAATATAATTAGTCATAAAACCAACAAAACTGCCCTCGATAACCACATAGCACCTGCACAAACCTCTTTACCTGATGGAAATTATTTTTGCACTCTTCAATTTTGGATTTTTAAAAGAGATACAAGATTGGTTGGTTAGTCAAAAATACACCCCCCTATAATTTGACAAAAAGCCATGCATTGGGAACAGCAGACATGTGAGATAGGATGCTTTTGATTGAATACCCTTTGGCCAGCATTCAAAATCATTCATTGTGGAAGAAAACGAATGCTCTAAACTCACCAACCACATAGTAAGGCACGGTGGTGGCAGAATCAGACTGTGAGGATTTTCTTAAAGTGGTGGAATAAATGTCCACGACTTGATAGGATGCAGAATGAAGCTAAATACAGGGAGATAAATTAGAACAATGCAACAGTTTTGGTGTTGGTTAAGGGATATTCATGTCTTCAGACTTATAAAAATTTTTAAATTGATGCCCTTTGTTGAATATTGCTGAATATGAGCTTTGGGTAACAAAAGAAAAGACTAGACTAAAGTATCTTAGTATCTATAATATAAAAATGGTTTACATATTCTGCAAACTCTTAGATTGGGACTGAATGCTTATGCATGCCACCATTTTGAGGTTTTTACTTGTACAGAAATTCTAAATGAAGCATACATCTTTATCCTTTAATTCAACAATTATCAAGTACTTTATTGGAGGCTATCCCTTTTAATTCAAATATGATAATGTTAAGTTTATGGCTGTTAAAGGAAGAACATGTAAAAGTGAAGAGGATACAAATACTTTTGCTATGTACAGTATTTAACTTCTTATTTTGTTGGATGCTTCTGTGATCACATGAAGAGGTCAGGGCTTCATGTTTTCCATTGTTAATGCTGGTCACTTTCTTCACTTGATCTATTTACAATAACTCCTTACAAAAGTAATCCTCTCTTTAGTGGTTTGAGCCACGAAGCTCACCGCAGAGATGTGGAGCAGGTCTACCTTCGGTGCTCTCAGGGATCTCTGGAGTGGCTCTACCCCACAGGGGCCATCATCGTCAACCTGCGACCAAACACAGAGCCTTCATCAGGACGAACAACTGAAGTCCATGTGTGCATTAAGCCTCAGACATTCTCCCAGGTGGGTCAACATTTAGAAAAAAATCTTCGCTCCCTTTGTAGGACTTAAAGTTATTCTTTGTGAAGTTGTTGCTCAGTTCTCCTGTTCTTCATGTTCAGGGCTCTCATGTGTACCTGGAGCATGAAGGAGATTTGAGGCTGCTGATTTCAGACAAGGACCAGGCTCAGGGTAGAGTACACTGTTTCAGCATGAAAAAGGGGGCTCTGTTTGTGGAGGCCATCCCGCAGACAGACATCAGCCGGAAGATCACAGCTTTCCAATATGAGCTGGTGCCTGCTCATTCACCAGCGGCCCACATGTACCCATTCCTGCACCTGGGATCAGGTGATAGCAGCTTTATTTCTGATTTGCAGACTGTTTTAATTGCATTGTTTTTTGTATTTTCATGCCACATCTGGAAGCTTACAAGATGCATTAGACTTTTATCCTTTCATGGCTATCTGGCCATCATAAGGTTAAGCAATGAAAACAATGCTTTATTATAAACTAGTTTGTTAAGTCTAAGCTGAAATTAGAGCGATGCTATTTGTTTAATCCTTAATCCTTCAACACTTTCTATAAAAGTCAGTTGTTTGTTCACTTAAATGTAAACAAATAATGGAATGCAATTTATGTTTAGTGTAAATATTTCTATAGAAGCTTTTTTTTTTATTGCCACGAAGTTGCACAATCACCAAACCCCACCTAAACTACTTCAAAGGATAGATGTATTTTTAAAAAATTATCCACAAATAGAAGGAGCAGTAAACAAACATTATTAACATTATTATTATAAGATTTCTTCAGTCACATACATTATTTAGCCAGTTTTTTTGTTCCTATTGCAAGTTTACTTTAGGAAATGTTAACCTTCTTTCAAGATCCAGTATTTGTGTTGTTTGGACATGAATCTTTAGCAGTTTCTTTCTGTGGCTGAAAACGGTGGCTTGTGGCGCTTGGAAAGCGAACACTGACAGACATGAGGTTGGTTGACTAGTGGTGGTCCCAAGAAAACTTTTGTAAGCAAGCCGGTCACTGTTTAATCTTAGATTCTTCATCTCAGGCCTCATGATGTTTCCCTCCCCCACTTCCTCCCACCTAGAGTGAGCCCCACGTCTGAAAACAAACAGACCAATCTGAAAAGTCTTGTCTGTCTCGAGCACAAGGGTCAGCCAATCCTCCCTCAGCTGCCAGTCAAAGCCATCAGCACCCATCCCCCGTGCCCTCCTACTTTCTTAAAGCAGAATTTCTGGGCAGCCCACCCGCACGTGTGAAGTGGAGCGGTTGGGAAGGACGTGGGCTTTTTTTAAAAATGACTCAGAAGAAATCCTCCCCGGTGAAGTTTCCTACCAGGGAGTGCGTCTGGTGTTTTATAGCTGTTTTTATAGCTGCCTGGGTCAAAGGTTAATCCCCGTCCTTTCAATCTGCTTTTGCTCAGTTTTAGTCACCTGCTTTGCTCATTTCACATAAGCTTTATTTCTTTTGATCTCTTTGGATAAACACCCTTGGGCAAAGAAAGAACTGGAAACAGATTTATAGGCCTGTTTTAGTCTCCCTTCGCAGCACTTAGGGGAATCTATGAAGGAGCATATTTTACATTTTAAAAGCCTTTGGTGTATGTAACTGGAAATTTGGCTTTATAAAGAGATGTTGTGGAACATTTTATTTACCCAAGGTGCCACAAGAATACCTGGGTTTTTTGGTTGAAAGCTGGAAAAATACATTTAATAAAGAACAAACTGTGATCTTGTTCTCTAATGATAACATGCAATGTCATGCTGTCAACTCTAATTCTATTTGTCTACCTATAAATAACTATGGATGATTACACTTTGCCAAAAAAAAAGAGAAGGAAGAAAATGTTTGTATTCTACTATATATTAGGTCTGATAGTATAAATAAGGCAGGCCCTTACACTAGCATGTTAAATAAATAAAAAACTAAGATTGTTAGGATACTGGATTATGATATTAATACTTTCAACAGTCCTTGCAACCTTTAACATCTCATGATCCTTTTTTAGGTGTGAGCATCTAAAAAGGTTCTTTCAGAAAGTAGTGGAAATGAATAAAAAATGTATATTCAGACCTTGTCTTCCTTCCTTCCTTCCTTCCTTCCTTCCTTCCTTCCTTCCTTCCTTCCTTCCTTCCTTCCTTCCTTCCTTCCTTCGAGTCTCTTTCTTTGAGGTCTGAATCCCTACTTGTTGCAGCTTCTACTTAAAAACACTTAATAGTTTTGGCCATGTGCAGTTAGCCCCCAAATAAAGGGAAAGGTTGTTTAATATGTTTTAAAAAAAAAAAGGTGAAACATATATAAACAACTAGAATTTTCAAAATAATGTGTAAAAAGCTGTGATCTACTGCTCTGATACTCTATCCAGCTTTGTTGATGATTTACTGTTTGCTGTAAACGGCCTTCACTTAGAAGTTATATTACTGTTAAAGATTGTATTTTTTTTAACCACTTTCTAGTTGTAGCATTGGCAAATCATAAAACTTAGACATACATGCTTGAACTCCATCTTGATTCTGGATTTTCTATTGATATCCACACTGATCATTGATTTGTGTACAATACATCTGAATATCATTGCTTTTTATTATGTTTTGTTTTTTAAGATTTGCCCTAATATTCTTCCCTACAAATCTCCAACCTGGCCTGAAAAGAAAGGATTAATGAATAGTAGGTAATAGATTTCTAAAGCAAAAATGATCCACGGTGCTTTAAGGTACTATTTCTTACCATAATGAAAACGTTTTTTTTTATTTATGTTATTAACGTTTTCTCAATCTACCAGTGGAGCAAAGGTATTTCAATATATTCAATCATATTTTTGAGAAAATGTAAGTCCTTCATATTAATTAAAATGACTTATAATATCTGATTTGAAAGACAAAAAAAAAAAAATCATCTTGTGTAGTTTAGTTGAAACCCAAGTTTAAAACAACTGAATTGAATGAAATAAGCATGGAAGCAATATAAACTATGTGTATATTAACTTGTTTTATTCTGTTTATTCTTATTTGTTTTCTAATATGTTTTTTTTCATCTTGTGTCTTAGTCACCTGTAAACCCTGCTCAGATCAAGAGGTCCTCATGGCTGTGTGCACAAGTGATTTTGGTAAATGCACATACACATTAGCATACAATAAATCTGCTCAGTAAAAGCTTAGACAATGAAGAATGCCCTCTTAGCAGATGCAGACTTCAAGTTATATAACTCTTAGAAACCATGCAAATCACAAAGGAAAAAAAATCATATGATGATTAATTTACCTTCTTGTTTTATTTTAAGAAAACCAGCAATGACTAAGGTTCAGTTTTGGTCTTAACTAAACTTAGCCTCTGCTGCTTGTTTCAGTTGTATTTTAAAGTATTTACATAAAAGCGGTGTGCTTTCTTATCTAACCTTCTACAAAAATGCAACTGACTATATTTTGCATAAGACCCACAATGTAGCATTATGGATGCCATGAGATAATGGAACAGTAGAGAATAAACTATTTTTCCTATTTTTCGCAACATTTTAGTAAGCACATTTTCAGTGATGACTCTGTTTAAGATGGCTAATTAGAACCAGCCTAAGCTTACAGTTTGAGCTTTGGACAAACATTTTAAAGCAAAAAAATATATATCTATACAAAATGTTTAGATTGTTTATTCTACTTCCAAAGGTGCCAAAGGGTTTAAGAAGCCACATTTCCTCATTAAGAAACTCCCAAAGGGTGCCTCCATTCTACAATGAAACAAGCATCACGCTGGTGCCAAAAAAATGGCAACTTTTTTAAAATGAGTTTTGTTAATTTCCTAGGTGCTAAAATAAAAAGGTCCTGTCTAATAAAATAATGTTTGTTGCCGGCACTGTTGCATATATTAAAAAAAAGTAATTTTTTTGTAAAAAAAAAAACAACTTTATAAATCCTAAAGAGAAATTAAATGTTGCAGTAACTTAAACAGATGTTGTAGGTGTTGATAGCTTTAGGCAAGAAGGATGTTCTTTATCGGTCCGTCTTGCACCAGATCTGGAGAAGCCTCTTACTGAAGACACTCTATTGTTGTCTAAAAATCTTCTGAAGAGGATACTCACTGTTGTCCATAATGTTCTTCACTTTATGGAGGATTATTCTTTGTGAAATGGAGGTTCTAGAGACATTTTTAAATCCCTGGTTTCCTTTCAGAAAGTGTAAATCTGACAATAATCTCAGTAGATTTAATGATAATCTGAAAAGTAAAGTTGTGTTTCACAGCTTTTAAGTTACTTCATATTTGGTACATTTTTCATGTCATTTCCTTTGCCATGTTTTCCCCAATCTAAGGTGGAAGGGGTATCTTTCGAGATGTAATGCCAGGCACAAACCAGCACTCCATGGTTATGGTTACTCTGCATCGGCTGTTTCATCAGAAGAGTGGTGTGTTTATGAGGAGCGGAGCCAGAGGACGATCATGGAGTGGACGGATTAATGTTCCTGCCCCGTGCGTTGTGCATCCAGGAGAGCAAGAGTACCTTCTGACCGGCTCGATCCATTTCGGTGAGCCATGGCTCGGCTGTGCGCCACGTTACAAGGACTTCTTAAAGCTGTATGCTGAAGCAGTAAATGCAGGAACAAACCCCTGCAACATAGACACAGACTGAGAGTTATTCCTAAATGGTGGAAGAAAATTCATCAAAAATCTATGAGCATTCATTCTGATGGAGAAAAGGGTAAAGTAACGGGGGCATGGATCAAAGCAGCACTCTATCAAAAGTGTTTGTTCTCCAAAAGACTTATAATGCTGCCTCCATTTGACTAGTCTTGTAAATTACAAGTGAATATCTGTACAGAAGTGAGAGCAAAGGAACTATTTCTGTAAACTTCAATTAGTGCCTTTCTATTTGTTGTGATGATGATTGTAATGATGATGATGATGATGACACTGTTCATTCTGGAAATGAGAGTTTGCTTTGTAAAAAGCTTTCTGTAAATTTTTGTCTTCTGAGAGAAGTCTATGGTATGCAGCTCTGTGAGACTACATTTACTGAATGTGTGTATTATTTACAGAATGGTTTAAATGTTTTTTTTTTTCATATTTACAGAAAAAATAAATATGGAGTATTTTCCAAAGATATTCTGTATATCAGAGTGGGGATTTGTCAGTGGGCTACAATGAACCAAATGGAAGAACATACAGAAAAATAAAATGAAATCAAAGGAATAAGTGTTACAACCAAGAGAGAACAGAGGTTACTCACTCTTAATTGAATGCAAATAAAATAGCAATAACCCTGTTTTTATTATCTCATATAAAAAATCTATATGAATGACCAGTGACCAAAAGTTATCAAGAAAAATGTAGTGGATTTTTTTGTTATGGTTTGACTCTTATGGAGCAGCATTACAAAGCCAATTCATATTGGTATCCTCCTCTCTGTCTGATTGTCTGTTTTTAAATTGATTACTGTGTAAACAGAGAAACAAAGATATTATTTATCTTAATAGTTACCAAAAAGAGGACAAAGAGCTTATTTTTGATAGATATTGAGATATATGATTACTTGATGTGATGGGTCACCTACTGTAATCATAAGTTCTAAATCTTAAAATCTACATCTTCTAAATGTGAAGCACCTAACCTTAACTCTGTTGGCAATCAGAAAGTAGGGATATCTTCTCAAACTGTTCATAATTCCCTGTTGTGGCTCCAAAGAAACGACACCTCCATCTGCAGCAGGGCTTTGCAGAGACCACAGGCCCCGAAAGTAAAAAAGGGAGCATATTACCAGAGTCTCATGCAGCGTATTTGAAAGTCACAACTTTAATAGATGAACTAGGATGTATTACAAATGTTAAGTAGGGATGCATGTAACTGAATAGAGTAAACTTTTGTATAATATTAGATACACTACCATGTGGTGCTAAAACAGCCAATGTTTTTACATGTTTTTCTCTAAACTAGCTAGTAAATGGATTTAGACATCTTTCTTTACAAAGCATCTTTGAACTAAAAAAGATGTATTAGGAGTGACAATCTGAAAAATATCTTAAAATGCAATACAATTATTTTAACTTTGTATTAAAAAAGATAATTCAGTCAATAACACCACATAACAAGCGATTTGGGAGAAGATCTGACTCTAAAGCAGGATTCACCAACACGTTTGCTGCAGGCATCAAGAGGCCCTTCGACGACCACATGCGGTGTCCTCAGCATCTTCTGAAAACAGCACAACTCCCCAGTGGTCTAAGTTTTACCTTTTATTTTATTCTGTTGCTCTTCTTTTTTAATTACACTTCCATTTATAGAGATTTCATAATGACAATACCTAAAAGAAAATTAGAAATGAACAGAAACATTAAAAATAGGTTTATTATGAATTAAGTCTAGGTGAACACTGACCCCTCCAGTTAATAGGTCAGTACTGTTAGCTCTTCCTTTGATTCAGTGCTGATGAAGTAGCTCTAAGCCTTGAAAAGGCTAATGACTCCTGCTCTTAGGGCTGTGTCCTCAGGAGTTTTATTTGTTTTTTTCTCAATCGTACACTCTATGGACCAGGAGCACTTTAAATGGTTAATCCATATATTACATACAACACTTAGACATACAATATTTGTTAAGATCAGCATGAGGAGCTGATGTTTCATTTCACAAATAATTTTGAAATCTATTTTCATTTTTAAATAATAAAAAAAGAACTCCAGTCCACCGCTTGTTATTCTCATCCTTTGTGGTGGTTTAATTACCTGGTTGTGTGTGATTGATGCCACAACCTTCAGAGGCAGTTATATAGGAGGTCAGAGCATTTAAATGTGTTTCTGTTTTACAGAATCAGGTAGTTCGCTTTTTTATAATAATGAGACTAAAAAAAAAAAATCAATGATAAGAAGTCTGAAGTCCATGCTGTCAATAAAGTTTCTGTTCTCATTATAAATGTCTTGAAAAAAAAGTTTCAAAGTACAATATGATATTTCAGAAATCAATATCTTAATTATAAGCATAAACACCTATGCTACTGCTTTAGAGGGGAAAAAACTTTCACAGATAAATCTGATTTAATCAGCATAATGATTTATCATTATGCAGATTGTTTCTTTTGTTTTAACCTCAAAAAGGGCCACTTTTTTATTCCATTTCTCCTTTTGTCAGCTATGTGTTAGAAGTTTAGAAGATGTAAAATCAAGTGATTTGTCTTAGAATATAGCATTGAAACAAAAACATTAATTTATTTTGAATAGGTGTGAAAGGTAGTGAAACAGATAGGATATATTTAGACAGTGAAAAGTCAAAATATATGCATCAACTCAAGAGGCCCATAGATGTATATAACCTCTACTTTCTTCACCGAGGTGCACAAATGTATTTGTGTTGAGTCGTAGAAAAAGACACCAACACAGGTCTTAAGTGCTGCTGAGGATCTAAACTAAGCACCCTGCAGAAACCCAACCCCCTAAAAGCAACATCCAAAACAACCCACCCTGGAAACAGCCCAGCTCAGTCTGCCATGCTCACTAATTTGGGACACACTTATCCCTCAGTAGGACGGTCTTAATGTCAACCTTCCTGTGTGAGAGAGTGTAAGATATGAAAAGAGTTTGTGCTACAGTATGTGAGAGGCACAGCTGAGCGGTTCAGCTGGACATAATGGGTATGGCTGAGCTCAGGGAAAACACACATGCACATATTTCCACCCACACACACTGAGTAACAGCACTGACATTTTGTAATGCACTGGTCAGGGTGTGGTGGGCTGTTTAACTTGGGAAAATAATATTTTAGGTTGTGAGTGGGTTCTGAAAAGAGGTGAAAGAAGATATGATATAAGGAGATCATTGTATAATTATAGGGTTCCCATACTCCCCTTAACAGGCTTTAAAAACAAACACATTCTAACAAGGGATTCAAAAATCAGTTCATGCTTAACTGTCATGTGAAACAAAATTGGCACAACAAAGTGTCTACAAGTTTTATTTACTCCTTCTGTCTTTGAGATGTGTATTCCTATACAGTCCTGGGAAATCGTCTTTAATCATACATCAGTTCCACTTTCTTAGAATACTTAGAAAGTGGATCCAGGATATAGTGAATTACCGCTGCAAACGATTATCCAGCTACAGCCTCTGGGGCAGCTAGCACTGGGCAAAGTGGGGTAAGATCTGGTGTATTCAGGGAAGCTGATGCCATGTAAACCAAAGTGACTCTCTTGGTAAAGTTAAGGTCAGGTGAATGTGACCGAAAAAAGGAACCATCAAGCTGATGTTTGATTACGTTGCGAAGCCAGCTGTGCAGAAGTTTAATGCATTGCCTGGTAGTACAGCAGGCAATTTTAAGATATATTCAATAAACTGGATATTTATTACTGTCTTAAACATAATTTTGCCCTTTCAAAACTGAATTACATATCTGTAACCACAGTTTTGACTTGTCACAATATCAAAGATTTACTGTATGATAGTAGATCCTGATATTTAATCTTACTGATTCATTTTTACAATTTCTAGCCATACACAAGAATCTTCTAAGATAGGGAGCTGAAATGTCAAGCAACCAAAACCAGGTGAACCACGAGAAATATTCGCTACATTTTGGTTCAGTGCAAGCGTACCGTTACTATGCGACTTAAGACCACAGAACCACGACCAAAGATTCTCCCATGGTATTCCCACGGCCCTTGTCTTTCATCTGCAATGAAAAAAATGACCCACAGTTTCAGGATGAATTCTGTTTTAATTCAACTTCTGTAGTGGCTTATGTTGATGTGTTGGGGCTTTTACCATCCTGTTATGGGTTATGGATTTTGTTAACCTTTTTGGGCTACATTAGATTCTGAAAGTCATCTTGCAACCCCCCCACTTAGAGTCTTACAATCCCTAAATGGTTCCAACACCTACTTTGAAAGCCTCCTGTATGGATAAATTAGTTGCACGCAATTCTTAGATGTGATTTTGGCCCATTCTTCCACACAAACAGCCTTCAAATCTTGACGGTTTTGTGGGCCTCTTCTATGAATTTTGATCTTTAGTTCTTTCCATAATTTTCTATTGGAAGTCAGGTAATTGGATGGGCCATTCTAGCAGGTTTATTTTCTTTCTCTCAAACCAATCGAGAGTTTCTTTGGCTGTGTGTTTGAGGTCATTGTCTTGATGAAATGTCCACCCTCGTTTAATGTTCATGTTGTATCTGCTAATTCCAGGTCTTTCTGAAGCTCTCCACAAGAGGTCTTTGTCTCTTGGACAACTCTTCTGATAATTATTTTCACACCTCTGTCAGAAATCTTGTGAGGAGCGCCTGGTTGTGGTCGGTTTGTGGTGACATTATATTCTTTCCACTTCCGGATTATGGCCCCAACAGTGCTCAGTGGAATATTCAGAAGTTTAAAAATCTTTCTGTAACCAATGCCATCATTACTTTCAACAATAAGGTTGCAAAGGTCTTAAGAAAGGTCTTTACTTTTACTCATCAAGAGATTTGTCTTGTGTGATGCCAGAGACACCTTTTATAGGCCATCATTTGGGACTGAACCAGCTGATATTAATTTTTACTGAAAAAGAGCAAAATTGCTTTCTAATTACTGAGAGATTTTGGCAGATGTCTTGGCTTTCCATGCCTTTTAGCATCTCCCTTTCTTTGTGAGTTCAATACTTTTTCCCTGTGCCATTCTAAATTATTACACATAACTTAAATTTTGGATATCTATGGTTTGATTTCTTTAAAGGTATAGATTGCATGGATTGTTACTGACATCTAGTGAAAATGTGATGTCAATAGCACCTCTAGAAATATTTTCCATGAGAAAAATGGTGGCATGTTCAAAATTTATTTTACTCTGTGTAAGAGCAATTATAAAGTCCAAAACATTAGCTGAGGGCCATGTCATTCAGAAACATGAAAGCAACATAGCATGTTTACATGAGCAGGAACAGACGGATGCACTGTTTGCCATGTACAACAAAAAAATGACAAACAAAAGTTTTAACAACTGGTAAGTAATGTAATGAGGAAGGCTAATTATTTGTACTTGTTTTGGGGAAAGGACATAGACTCCTGCCAGTCACTGAGTCGACTGTTAACACCTCTCCTTATCAATGTATTTTGGTGCCTGACCTAACAGCTGAAGCCTAGCCTTTCAAGGCCAAGTCTTACAAAAGAAAACTATCACAACCCAGCAGCAAATCTGAGCAAAATTAATGTAAGCCATCAACATATTGTAAAGCTATTTATCTTTCTTAGACTCAACTAAAGTAATGTTGTAAGCCATCCTCTTATGGATACTTAATCTCCTGTGATTTTTTTACTGCACCGCCATACCTGATCAACTAAATTTATTTGCTCAATAACAAAATACCATTCTAAATGCTGAATGTTGCACAAGCAGCAGTTCATGTAATCGGATGCAGTGTTCTACATTTCTGTTTCATTATATTGTGCTATTATCACATTTCTATTGTTTCTACCAGCATGCTTATTTCATTTTATTTTCTTGGCGTCCAATGTGTACAGCAAAGTGAAATTTTTATTGTACAAGGAAAGGTCTTTCTTTTCCATGCAAATGACAATAAAAGCCTTTGTATCCATGTAAGATACAGATCATATTGTACAGTTCAAAGTTACCCCAACTTACATCAAGATGGTGAAAAAGATAATCTATTTATAAAATTCCTTTAAAGGAAAGGCAAGCAAGTTAATTTGTATAGCTCAATTCAGTGCCCGATAAAAGCAGGTAGTAAAACAAACAAGAACTTTTGTACAACTACATGAAACTTCTAATAGTTTACAGTTTAACTTGAACAGTCAAAGGCAGCTCTAAACATATGGGTTTTTAACTTTGATTTAAAAGAATTCAGGGTTTCAGCACTTTTACAGTCTTCTGTAAGTCTGCTCCAGATACATGGAGCATGGGAACTAAATGCTGTTTTTCCATGTTTGGTTGTAGTTTAGTTTGGTTCTAGTACTTCCAAGAGATTGAAAGTTACCCAGGATCCGTTTTCTACACTTTAGTGAAGCATTAAACAGAGTAAAAAGTCCTCCCCCTTTTTTAAAACCAGTAAAATCGACATCTATTAACGTAATTAGGTCATTGATCAACACTGATTTTTCCAACAGAGATACTATGTTAATAACAGCCAGGTTTTTCTCCCTATAGCTGGTTGAGCTCAACATTGTATTCAAGTTGAATGGTTTACTGCTTTTGATTCTTTTAGCTCGGTTCTTTCTGCCACATAGAAAAACTGAGATTTTACATCCTTCTTCCTTTTGAGCCCGCAGCTTTTCCTCAAAAGAATCAGTTCTGATAAAGTTTCCACTGGTACCCTCTCTAACGCATTTTCATGTTTTTTTTTATTTTTAATTTTTTTATTAGGAAGCAATGCACATGTATGTCCATGTGCACATCCTTTTCACATTGGGTAACAGTAATTAACAATATGTACATATTGGCATAGTAAAAATATTGTGTAACTCGAAGAGTTGAGAACAAGGCATTCAATCGACCTCCTAACACATTTTCATGTTGAGGGGACAGATACATCTGTAGTGTTGGGTTGAATACAGGAGGTGGTGCTGTGGAGGGCTTGTGCGGGTCAAGTTGTGGTGGAAATACTTCTATTTGGCCATCTTGTTGCTTTGTTGTAGTCTGAGGTGTGGTGACTGTGCTGCAGAGCAATGACTGGTGTGACCTATATTACCTCATTGACCATTTTGACTGTCTTTATCCTTTATTAATTCAGTTTGTGGACTCATTCAAGTCCCAGGGAGACTCTTTATATGTTTTTTTTTCATTCATATAATGTACTTTCTTAAGAAGCCAAATGTTTTTGCACCTGATCTATTCAGGTGCTATCCATCCCCCTTGAAAGGTGTCTCTTTTCCCAGAAGAAATTACATTTATTAATTAAGCCAATTGATCTCCTAGAACAGACTTGTGTACATTTATTCAGGTAGGAAACTCTCCTGGAGACTTAATCTCCTACCAAAGTTGGTGTGACAGGGCCACTAATGAACACTTAAATATTGGTGTATTACACAGTGTTAAGCAGACTAACCATGTTTCCCTTTAAAAAGATGCATCTAATAAAAAACCTAACGTTAGGTAGAATTAAATATTTTCATTATTTATTTCTGGTTGTTTGATTATATTACAGTCTATAAAAACACAAAATGCATGTTATCTAAATATTTTAGTACTGTCTCACACCAAAAATGTTTCTCAATACAGAAAGGTGTGTTCATGTTATAGCCGATTTATTCATTGGAAAGAATGTTGACTTGAGCATTCTCACATAAAAGTCCTTAATTTCCAGGTGGGCGAGCGCAGAGCGGATTATGTCTTCTGTGTATTATTTTGCTCTGTATGTGAAGTGAAAGGGATCTAGGGTGGTTGGAAGGTTGGATTTGACATGAACTCTGTCTAACTGTTCCAAGCACTTCATGATAATCATAATAAACTCCTATTTTTTCCCCTTCATATAAGGGGAATTGTAATCCTAGTAAAAATGCCAAGCATACAGCCAGAAGTGTTAATTATATATTTTTTTAGCTTTGGAGGCAAGGGTGTCCGAGTTAGGGTGTCAAGCATTCAGAATGTTGGACCTAGCATTCAAGCAGACAGCAAAAGATATATCAAACAACAAGCATTTATCAAAAAATAAGTGCTTGCACTCAACAGCAGGTTTGAAGGTTAACTGGATCCTCTATAAAAAAATGGAAACTCAGGTTGGTGACTTTGAAAACTCAAACTGGCCATGACAATGAGTATATAAGTCACTAACCTGGTTCTGAGTCCACTGCTTGCGACGCTAGCCACCTCCAAAGTTAGAAAGAGAATTCAGATAACATTTAAAAACATAATTTATCAGGCTCCTCTCCTGTGGAACCAACTACCAATTTTAGTCCGTGAGGCAGACACCCTGTCTACTTTTAAGGCTAGGCTTAAAGGGATAGTTCGGGATTTTTGACATGAATCTGTATGGCATCCTCATCACCAGTGTCATGCAATCACACTGACTTACCCCTGGCAGCATCCTGTGAGCAGAGTTCTCGTCCAGCTTTGGTCAAGCCGAAAGTATCAGAAACAGAATCAGAAATGCTTTAATAATCCCAGAGGGAAATTACTTTTGTTACACGCTCTAGTTACAGTTTTACATGATATATACTCACATC
>NW_015150507.1:402739-415717 GCF_000732505.1 Cyprinodon variegatus
TTTGACTGTATGATCTGGTTGAACTGTAAAGTGCCTTGAGATGACATGTGTTGTGAATTTGGCGCTATATAAATAAACTGAATTGAATTGAATAATGTATTTTAAAAACTTAATGTTTTTATTTAAGAACACACACACTGATTTGACTCTGGACATATAAAAAGATCTGAATAGACCTAGATAAAAAAAAAATACAGTTTTTATAGATGTAATAATGCCACTCTGTTAAAAGATATGCTAATTCACATTGACAAATATTTAAAGTTAGCCATCTGATGCAGAAGGTAGAGCTTTTGATATACGCCAGCAATGGTTTCAGTGTGGGCGTCAATGTTATTTTAGAATCACTTCCTGTTAAGTTTCTTTTTCTTTGAAAGACATCAAAGATGAGGAATGTTCAGAAATTGCTCTTCATCTTCACTTTGTGTTGTAAGTTTTTCATTTAATACAGCTTTTTTTATTTGTGTCAGAAAACTTTATATTATCAGACAATTGATTTTTAAAGCGCTTTCTGATGTCTTCTGTCTGTAGTGGCTCTGAGCTGCATGGGCAGTGCTGAAGGTTTGATCAGGGTGTTTGGATATGAGGGGAGAGATGTGAAGGTCCCCTGCCCATACAATCCGGGTTATGAGAGTTATGAGAAGTACCTGTGCAAGGACAACTGTGATTACCCTGATATTCTTATCACAACAACAGAAAAAAACAAAACCAGGTTCTTCATCTATGATGACCAAAGCACAAGAATCTTCACAACAACAATTTCTAACCTTCAATCTACTGATGCTCGGGGCTATTGGTGTGGAGTAAGCCGGAATGGAAAAGATATCTACACTGAGGTGAAGCTAGAAACAAGAAAAGGTAAGTACATTTATGTTTAACTGTCAAAGTCTTTAACCATTTTATGAATGCTTCAAGGGCAAGAATCCGTGTATCAATGTATCAATTTCACTTTCAATTTGAACCCAACAATAAAAGATGTGGCACTGCAGTGTATTCAGTATCCAATTGGATAATGGACATTCTAGCTCCGCTAGCTCACAGACGCCGCTCCGCTCACAGGTTCACTTACGGACCATCATAAAATGTCAGAACCCAACACTCTTAAGAAACAAAAATAAATTCCTTGTCTTGTGACCAACTGAAATACACCCAATTAGTATCCCGATACTAGATTACATAGCCTATAAATGAGGCACTCATTTCTTTTCAATTTTAAGTATTTTTAGATTTTATTCAAAATTTTGTCAAGATTTTAGATTTCAGATTCCAGGTCATGTAACCCACTGACTCAAAATCTGTGGGAAATTGTTCTATGCTACAATAACCCTACTGTAAAGTAGTCTGTACATTTGTAGTTGTTTTGTCTGGCAGGGTTAATACCACCCTTCTCAAAGTTGGTTAGTGCTGGTGAAAGCAATGACAGAGGTAATGAGGTATAATCATAAAAGTTATGAAAATATTCTATGAAGATTGAAAAGTTACTAAGTGTTGGATTAAGATAAAAAGCATGCAACTATCTGATGGAGAAAAATCAGAATCCGTTCTGTTGGCTTAGATTTTCTTCACAAACATGGCATTTGACTTTTGTTTCAGGCACTAACAAAATGTAGATATCCAATAACAATGTGTAATTTTTTATCCAGTTATTAGCTTAATTTGAGACATATTCAATTATTTTTCAGTTTAACATACCTAATTTGGTTTGTATCGATGCTTTGTGTGGGTTGCCCTTCTCAAAAACTCACCTATGTAACTTGACAGGGTCGTATTGCTAAGTATGTGACATTAGATCTAGAGCAGCAGTGTACAGCAGTCTAAGGCCCATTAAATATGAAAGCAAACCTTAAAAGTTACTGTTATGCAATAAATGGGATAAGGCATGATCAGGCAAATTAGGGGATTTGGGTTTGATGTATTTAATCAAGAGGGGTGATATATCTTAACAAAGAATTCCATGACTTGTCAATCTACTGGCTCAATTTGGTCTGCTATCAGATACCAAAATTTGGAGGGAGGCCATTTCATTGTGCGTCAGTGCAATGCAGCACTGCTAATTGCTTTCAGGCTGTGAATCTTGAAGCTGTAGGTCTTGTGCACCCAGTGGATAAGAGTTACACAGCATATGACCTGCCTAAAATGGGTGACAGGGGATGTGAAGAGCTTCAAAATAAAACCAAAAACACCACAATCACTTACGTATGCTTTGACTCATCTGCCCACTTCCGAACAGACCTAACCAGATTTAAATGTTTTCTGTTTTTGTCTACTACTGGAAATAAGGTAATTTAAACAGTGATTAAAGAAGCCTGCATGAAATTCATCTTTTATAACTCTGCAATGGTGAGCCAGTATCTTTGTGTCACTAGTGCAACACTAGTGCATCTGTGATTTGGTAGTTCTTATAAGAGGTTTAAGAAGTTTAGGGTTTTTCTTCCCTGTGTCTGTTTAGTTCGGCTGTTTTTTAGTTTATGATGTGTAAGGATGCGGCAAGATGTAAACACTGGTGCAAACAATCAAGGAGAACTTCCTTGGGAAATGAAAAGGTTTACAGTTTATAAATAAGAAGTCTACCAAGTGAGGACTACATGTCTTTTATAACCTTTTTATGTAAGATTCCACCTCATTTTTTTTGCTCGAGAACTCTGCTATGAAGTCTATTCAAAGCAGCACATAGGAAATTTTCTGTTGCTGATAGCATAAGCAGCCCTGAAAAACTGTTATAAATTAGATGTTTATAGAAATCTAACAGTTCTTACCTTTTAACATAACATTGTTTATTTATGGTTAGTGTGGAAAAAGCTTGAATTTTGAACATGTGTGGTCATAAACTTTGCCAAAGGTCACATGCTGGCATAAGCTTTAAATATTGATACACAGCCCATTATATACGTGATAAAAACCTGCTTCATTTTCACTCTTGTCTTGTTCTTTTTTTCACCCACTTTTGTAACTGTAAAATATTTACATACCTTAACCAACAGCGACATGACTGTGTGTATTATTACTTTTTCCCTATGAAAAACATGGGATTTACCATTTATTTGATTTGATTACTGCCTTAAAACAACTACTGACTAATGTGGAACAAACATACCTGTTGTCTTTGCCTTTATGTTTGCTGCTTAGGCAAAATGCATCGTTAAATGCCTCAGGTAATCTGCTTCACCATGTGGTGATTCCTGAGTTTGTGGTAGCTCTGTTTCTTTTAGTTGGCAACATGTCAATTAACAAAGACTTTATTTTGGGAGAAAAGCATAGCTTTGCTTTCCACTATTAAGCATGAAGGTGTAGTTACTCCTCTTGCTTCTCTTGCCTCATTGCTGTATTGCAATATACAACATGAAACACAAAGTCCAGTGTTTTAATTATGAAGCTACTATGCAACTGCAACATCATCTGATTTATTTTTTTTACAGACAGCTGCTGTAACACGGTGAATACGATCCAACACATTGAGGGGGGTTCAGCAGCCATCACCTGTCCTTATGACTCTGAGTCTGTCAGAAAGCTGAAGTACATCTGCAGAGGAAACCAGCCCTCCAAGTGTCTACATCAGGCAATGATCACCTCTAACAGCCCACAAAAAGGACGATTCAAACTCGTTGATGACGGACAGTCAAGAAAATTCAAAGTAACGATTTCCGATCTGAACCTGAACGATTCAGGGTCTTATCTTTGTGGAGTTCAGAGTAATTCAGGACTGGATGTTTTCTCTGCCACTGTACTGAAAGTAAAGGGTGAGAGATTAAATTTACCTACTTGAAATGCATAAGAGTAATCATTTTCAAATAAACATATTGTAAATGTATAAAGGTAAAAAAAACTGGAGATAAGTTAAACACAAATTTGAAGTTATATTTATAAATCCTTAAATAATTTTACCATTTCTACTGTCTATCCAGAATGGTGCTGCGTAAAGTATGAAACCGTTAGAGGGACTGTCGGATTATCAGTAACCTTGCAATGTCCCTATCAGCCTGATCAAAGGAATAACAGGAAGTTCCTCTGCAAAGGAAGCGAACGAAGCAGCTGTAAAGACATGATCATGGGTCAAAGTAGATTCCAAGTGCTCAATGTTTCATCTCACTCTTTCTGGGTTACAATCAATAAACTGGAAGAAGGGGATTCTGGCACATACTGGTGTCGGTCAGACCTAGATTGGAACATTGGAAAGTACACCCAGTTTCATCTGTCTGTAGGTGAGAGGCAGATGGGGAGGGGGGGGTTAGATCCAATTCACTGGTGGTATAAACTGCATTCCAAAAATTGTGACTGTGTCTCTAAACTGGAATGTCTTCACCTTATATTTTACATGTTATATCAAACTGTTACAGAAAAAGAAGAACAAGATGCAGGCAAAAAGAAGAACTTAAAAGAGCCAAGACAACCAGCCACATTAGGTGAAAAGGTCTAAATCAATGGAGACAAATACAACAAAGCACTGTCGTAACTTTCTGAAGGACTGGTGTGGACATGTCCCCACCAACTTTGGCATGGAGGGGATAGTCCACACCAATAATTTCCACTTTTTTTTCGCCCTTTCCTCTGATTTACTTTAGCCAACAGTAACTGGGGTTTGGTGCAGCTAACTGTGCTCAGAGTGTTTTCAGTCCATGTTTTTTCCTCATTCTCCTGCTGCTCTCGAGTCCCACCTCTCTGTGAAATATTATGGGATCTGTCGCTTTAGGACATATTATTATTTGGAGTCGCATTTGACTGCATACAGAGTAACTAGGTGGAGGAGAGACACAGCAGCATTCAGTGAATTTTAACCGGCAGCTACTTCGATGTTTCAGTAAAAGTTAGGAGACTGGTTGGTCTCATTGTATAAATGATTTTTGAAATATAAGGTTCAATACATAGACTTAGGCTGTCAACAACATATATGTATTACTGTTGGCATTGGTATCGGCTGTTATTCGTCATTTTTAATACATTCATGTTTTTGAGCCCTTTATAAATAATTCACTAAAGGCAGGCATCTGTCTATAACTATAAATAGCAGTATACTGTTGTTCTTTTGTGTTCTCAACAAGAGGAAAGCATTCAATTAATATATAATTAAGCTCATTTTTAGAAAATATAAACCCTATTGAAAGCATTTGGGTGGAGTAGCTGTAGATCCATCAGCCATTATCCTAAGAGCGTCACCACCAACCTTTGTTGCAAGTTAAACCCTTGCAACAAAGGGAACTGAGAGAGAACTAACTCAGAACCTGTCTTACTTACATTCATCACATTTAGTATTCAGTTAAACTTAGTTTGCACTGTTCTCACATTTTATAGAAAATTAGTCACACAATGAAATAGAGCTACATATGAACAGTTGTAAATTATGATTATCTTAGAAACCTGAAGCCTTTGACTTTTGCTCTTCATAATTTCACAAAGCTAGAGCAGAACTCAAGTATGATTCAGAAAAATTTAATCTGCTGTTGGAAATTATTCTAATCCAGAGCTGTAATGAAACCATTTTTTCCTTTGACAGCATATCCACACAAGAGCAGTACAGTGAAACCCATCAATACAGCTACACCAGCTGCCTCTAACGACCTCATTAAAGGTACAGCAAGTATTTGTTTTGATTGAAGATTTATATTAATTTTGAATACAAAGTACTTATGTTACATTCTAAATATTACTGTTAATGTTTTATATTGTTGATGGTGGTTCACTGCTTTGCTTAGTATAAGTAATATGAACTGGGCACACTGATTTGATATTTTATTGTAGAGCTTGAAAAAAAAAAAACTTAAATAAGAAGCATTTCTTTTTTCTGTGTCATAAATGACTGCAGTTCAAAAATAATTTAAGTTTTCGTTTTCGATTAACCAAAACTGAAATTGCTTTAAAAAGGGAACTAAAAAATTATTGATGATTTTTGACTTCGCAAAACAATGTGCACAGCACTCTACACACAGATTTTAAAAGTAAGGGGGGGAATAAAAAGATATTCTGCAAGTAATGTGAGAATTGCAATGGAAATGTATCAAATAGCCAGCACATATAAAGAACCTAATTAATACCAAGGACTCCAACAAGCTTTACACCACAATAAGTCCTTTAGCCACTGATACACAGAAAGCAGAACTGAAATAACTTTTTTAACTTTGACTTACTCTTTTTTGACACAGAAAAAAAGAGAAACACTGTATTTCAATTTTGTGATACAACGGATGAGGAGATGGATGGGTGTGTCTGCAGTAATTCGGGTGATAGTCGGTCATGGTCAAGAAAGAGCTGAGCCAAAGGCCCTGCTCTTAGGTTACTGTAGGCTTGAGCAAATAAATGCAAATGGTGGAAATGTTTTATTTCTGACAAGCATTGCTTTGCTTGCTTTGCTTTTATAAACATTGTTTTATAATACACTTCCATATTACAGTAATGCCTATATAATTATAAACAAAACCAGCAGGACCTATTTTTCCATCCATCCGTCCATTTTCTCTCACTTATTTCATCAGGGCCAAGCTGATGCCTGTACCTATCTCTGACTCACAGCAAAAATGTCAGTGTTAATTTAACAACCACTGTGTTAACTTTGACACCAAAAAGTGTCTATATGTGTCTGTTGGGTTTAAATCCAGAGAATTGTGAGTTTAAGAGTTTAAGAGGACGAAATGATCAAACACAGACAGGGATTTTGTAACGTCAGCCTCTGCACAGGGGAGAAAGACTGCTGGCTCACAACCAGCACCTTTTTACACAGATCCCTTCACAGCAAAGCCTTTTATTAACAGTTTACAACATAATAGGGCGGGTCTTAAACAGAAAACCCAGTAATGATTATCTGGCAGGATGCAGGTCATAAGACAGTGTGAAATGACCATCTGGCTGGATGGAAGTCACACAACCGTGTGACTCTGCATCATGACCTTCTGGATGCAGGTCATAAAAGATTATGACCCTCCTGATTGAATCACAGGACAGAAATGTAGCATAATTTTATAATTATAACTCTAACAGTGTCCACACTAGCTAGTGTTAAAATAACATTTATCAAAGTTTTAAAAGACTGACACCTAAGTTGTGATAAATTTACACCAGCCATTGTTGATTGTCCAACAATGCTGGGTGTGTGGTATTAACATTACACTGGGGTTTGTGTCAAAATATAATGTTAGAATTAACACCAGTGTGGTGTCAATTCCAAAGCCAAATATGTTTTTCCAATCCAATCTAAAAACAGAAAAATGTCACTAGTTACACTGGCCATGTCATTTTACTGCTGTGTATTGTTAACACAACACCCACACTATTTAATTAACACTACACCTAAGATTTTAACACTGGCATTTTTGCTGTGTATGGGCATAAGGCAGGGTACACCCTGGATAGGTTGCCAAACAGTCTCAGGACAACAGAGAGACTAACACAGAAGCCAGTTAATCTAACACTCATGTTTTTGGACTGTGGGAGGAAGCTGGAGTACTCCAATGAGAAAGACCCCCGGCTAGGAGTCAAACCCAGAACCTTCCTGTTGCAATGCAAACATGCTACAAAATGCACCAGTGTGCAGCACACTGATTTTTCCTTTGACCAAATTTCAAATATTAACTTTGATGCTATTACTTATGAAACACTGAAATACTTGGTGTTGAAAGGAATTGATGTAGAACTGTCCATCATTTTTTCTTTTCCTCGTTTAGGGCTTCCAGATGTTGCTCTTTTTTCACTTTCAGCAGTACTTCCTGTGCTGCTGCTGCTGCTTCTCACAATAATCCTGGTCCATGTTTTCAAGAACAAATGTAACAAAGTTAAAGGTAAATTTAATGCTCCTAATATTTTCAATTCAGACAAAAACAGGTATGCACTTTTTTATTTTTATCTTATGTTTTGTTTTTTTTCCAGATACCGAAATCATTCCAAACTGTTACAAGCTCGACTTTGCAGATGCACCGGATGTGTGGGGTGGAGAAGATGTAAGAAAGCTCATGTCCAAAGCTTTGTATTGTGGTTAATGTATTATCACACTGTCAAGCCTTCAAATGCGTTCATACTTGACACATCCTTTTCATCAGATTACATCCACAATATCTGTGGAAGTCAATATGCTTAAGCTTGCTCTCATATTCTAAGTTTGATTAAGGTCTAGACTTTGACTAACCAGTTGTAACACTTGGATATGTTTTGATGTAAACACTGTCCTGCTGGAAGAGGGACAGTGTCAAATCCATGCCTTTTTTTTCATATTGAATTTCCCTTTATTTGGCTCCATCCATCTGTCCATCAACTCTGACCAACTACCCTGTACCTCGCACAGAAACGCATAGCCACAACACAATGTAGCCACTTCCATTTAACACTGTGGGAATATCATTTTCAATGTACAGTTTTGGTCCCTTCTGACCAAAGCAAGTTTTTCCACATCTATGCTGGTTCCCGTATATGATTTGTAGTTTTTCCAAAATCATCGCAGTCAGTGTTAATGCTGCTGAAGATATCAGCAAATTGATATACCACGCATACCAAGGGTCATATAGCCAAAACTTTGCTGTCAGATGCTAAACTACAAGTGCAGTTAAAAGATTCAGAAAATGTGGGAAAAAATTAATATTTTTTGTCAACCATTTCAGAAAAAGCTAATCGAGCAGAGAAACACAATGGTAATTTAACCACTGATTGTTAATATGCTGGTGAAGATTCTCAGTCATCCAGGTCATAGTCATTCCAAATCTAAGCCAAAACAAGGCTTCGTTTGGCTACTCTATAAAGCCTCAAACTCAACACTATTTCTGACATTTTGAATTGTAAAAGCTTCCTGGATGGGAAGCAAAACACCTTCAAACTTGGAAACAAAGTCTGGTGGATTGTTTTTTTTTTTTTACTTTTCGACACTTTTTTGACACTTCGGCAGAGTGGGCGGTTGCAAAGATCGACGGGAAAATGAAATCAGCATCACCACAAAGCTTATCATCAGAAAAAAGCATGAAATGGTCTGTAGGTACCAGGTGGCCACATTGATTGTGGTCTTGACAAAATACCGTAGACCAACACCAACAGACGACATGCACTCCAAAATTGTCAAGGCTCAAAAAGTAGGACCCAGAACTCAGGCAGGCAGAACAGAAGTGTTTTAAAACAAAACGCTTTATTGACTGCTCTGTAAACTGTGGTTCGTTAGCTCGGACTGGTTTAATGGAATCTATGTAGAGGCAGAAACTCAGGTTAGTGACCAAGAAACTCAGACGGGAAATTTAGCGAGCATGTGAGTCATTAACCTGGTTCCTAAGTTCAGTCCGAGGCCCAGAGGAAGGAGTAAAATCCAGCCGGAGGATTTTCCGAAGTATGCGGCGGGAGCTGCCCAGAGAGTTCCAGAATTGAAGCAGAGCAAACTAAGCAGAAGCCAGCAGACGAGGAAGAGCAGAAGAATTCGAACAACGAATCCAGAGCAGGTATTGATGCAGGAGCAGATGTCTAGGCCAGAAGATCAGAGAGACGAAGTGGTTTTCGAAGGGGAATCCAAACCGTGTTCAGAAGACAGATCCAAGGTTTTTAACAGGCAGAATCCAAACAGCAGTCTGAAGATAGGACAGGCAAAACAGACAGGACAGGGGCAAGCAAAACTCAGGAGTCCAGAGGCAAAAACTAGTCAGAATCAGGTAATCATAAACACAACTGGGTACGCTATAGAACCCTGACACATGGCTCAAACAATCTGGGTTAAGCAGGGCTAAGCAGGTCAGCTAAGCAGGTGGAAGAGATGAAGTGTTGTCATGGGGTTTCTGTTTCTATGTTGGTTCTCAGTTAAGGTTGTGATACAAGATTTTTGAAATTCTTTGGTCTTTCGATTTAAATTTTAATCTTTTTCTACTAAAATGCCTTGCTCTTTTTGTATGGATCACTTTTTTTTTCTTCCTGCTTTTGCTACACTGAGGCAGATATGCATTCACACTGCATGTGAACCAGCCCATGGTTTCGATAAACTATGTAGAGACTAAGCTGACCAACTTTTCCTACTTTTGTGGGACTGTTGCATTTTTCACTTCTGTCCTGGTGTACCACACATTAAAACAATGTCCCACATTCGACCAGGTGAAATAAAAAAAAGTAAAAAAAAAAAAAAACAAATTGAACACCAGCTTTTCTTTAATTCAGAGAAAGCAAAGCTGCGGCAACTTTAAATCAAAATACACAGCTGGCCCCATGTCACAACCAATTTGCACACAATTCCTCTGACGCATTTTTACCATGTGGCTTCAAGATCTACCCATAGCCGCTTAGCAAGCAGTAAAATAGAAGGCATGGAAGTGAAACTAAAATAAATGGTCCCGCTACAGTGAGAAATCAATGAATAATCCCAACCAATCACAAAAGACGGTCCATTGTCCACGATTGGTTCCTGACACGTCAATCATGGTCATCTGCTTGTCCTTCCTGTGCGTGTACCCTGACTCATGAACGAATCGACACCCCAATGCTCGCGCGGGATGCCATGGCTGGAAGCCACTGTTATGCTACGTTCACACCTAAAGCAGCAAGAGCAGCAAATTGTGTGCTGCGTCATTTTTGAATCGGGTAACCAGACGTCCTCTTTTTCCAGGCATGTCCTAATTTTCATACCTAAAAAAATGTCCGCGGGGAATTTCAAGATCATCAACTACAAAATGGTCGACTACAGTGCAGCAGAACCGAGCCATCAGCATCGCAGGGGTTTGAAGTTGGTTATTGGATATTCATGCTCCGCGGAGTCAGCGGTGTGTTGTTCTTCGTTTCTATATAAGAGACGAGGCGTGTATGCTTGTTCTGTATATTTATTTAGAACCTCACAGAACCAACCAGTAGCAAGCTACATCCCGAACCGCAGCCCGCTCTGACCTCCAACCCGTGACACCACACCCTGTTGCATGCTGGGTATTGGAGTTCAAGAGCTTTCCAGCTCATAACATCACATCCCTTCTCCTATAAGAAATAATATTTAACCTATAAGAAAAAAAACCCATTTTCTGTAAACAACTTTTCACTTTAAACCATTTTTTTATTTTTTTTTTTTTTTTTTTACAAACGTTATCAAGTGCCTCTATGCATCCAAACACTAACTTGAAACAGTATCAACATTAACTTCTATCATTCCAACATTTCAGCTGTTCCTTTTCCTGCAAATAGGACAAAAACATAAAGTCTTTAAAGTAAGTTGCACTACCAAAGCAAGCCCTCAGCAACTCTCAATTAACCTCTTAGGAGGGTGAATCTGTCTCTTAGGCCTAGCCAGCCTTTCAGGAGTTGCTGATGTAGACACATGGGAAGGTGTCACATCCGCAGGTGATGCAGATGCTGCCGATGCTGCCGTCAGTCCACTGCTAACCAACCCTCCTGATTCTGCTGGGTCCTGCTGGTCCATCTCCTGAGCTGCCATGTCAGTTCCAGTCGTCTGTAGTTGAAGATCCGTGCGATTCCTCCTTGGAGACATTCCATTCTCCACTTGAATCCTGAAGGAGCGTGGTGCAACTTCCTCCTCCACCCGCCCTTTTCTTCTCCAGGTGCCAGTAGAGATGTCCCTGAGACGCACCGTATCTCCAAGCTTCAGTATTGGAAGATGTTTTGCCATCCGATCATGCAGCTTTTTCTGTTTTGCTTTTTGTTCCTCCTTCAGCTGTGTGACTTTGTGCGCACCTTTGGGTGTCAGCAGGTCTTCATTCACCGGTAGGTTGGAACGAATGCGTCGACCCATCAGCATTTGTGCTGGTGATAGTCCGTTCTGAAGAGGTGCACTTCTGTAGATCAGCAGGCTTTTTTGAAAGTCGTCTCTGTCCTGTACTTTTTTCATCATGTTTTTTATTATTTTTCACTGAACCCTCAGCCAAGCCATTAGACCTTGGGTAGTTTGGACTCGATGTTTTGTGCTGAAAACCCCATTCTTCAGCAAAGGCCTCAAACTCACAGCTGGTAAATTGGGGCCCATTGTCTGAAAAAAGTTCACATGGAATGCCGTGTCTGGCAAAGACAGTCTTTAGGAAGCTGATAACTGCCTTGCTTGACGTTGACTGCAGCGCTCCGACTTCTGGGTAGTTGGAAAAGTAGTCAGTGACCAGGATGTAACTTTTTCCATCACAGTCAAACAGGTCAGTACCCACCTTGTAGTAAGGTCTGTGGGGCACCGGATGAGTCATCAACGGCTCTGCTTGTTGTTTTGGCCTGTGTATGCGGCAAAGATCACATGATGCTGTTGTCTGGCTGATATCATGGTTGATTCTCGGCCAATACATTACTTCTCTTGCCCGACGTTTACACTTGACCTCTCCCAGATGACCTTCGTGTATCTTTTGGAGCATTTGCTTCCGTAAAGAGGATGGGATTACGAATTTGCTCCCCTTCATCACTATGTCGTCCACCACAGTGAGCTCTGCTCTGCAGTTCCAGTAGTCTTGTACTGTTATGGGGCAATCCTTTCTGTTTTCTGGCCATCCTTTCTGAATTGTGATCTTGAGTTCTTTCAGTACTTCATCTGCACTAGTCTCTCTCCGTATTTGCTCTGTTCTGTCACCCGTTATTGGCAACGACGACACGACCATGTCCACGTATGCTTGAATCTCTGCACTCTTTTCGCTGTCTGCACTTTCCTCCTTATCCACTGCCCTGGACAAGGTGTCGGCGGTGTACATGTATTTACCCTGCGTGTATAACATGTGCACGTCGTACTTATGTAGCCTGATAAGCATTCGCTGTATCCGTAACGGACAGTCGTTCAGCGGCTTAGACATGATGGACACCAAAGGTTTGTGGTCAGTTTCCACTTCAAAAGCTTGTCCATATACATATTGGTGGAAACGCTCACAGGCATATAAGCTTGCTAACAGCTCCTTTTCTATCTGTGCGTACCTGGATTCTGCACTGGTCAAGGCTCGAGATGCATAGGCGACCGGAAGCCACTGCCCATCATGTTGTTGTAGCAGCACAGCTCCAAGGCCAAACTGTGACGCATCTGCCGAGATCCTAGTGCTTCTCTCTGGGTCGTAGAACTGTAACACAGGTTCCTGT
>NW_015150507.1:416965-423330 GCF_000732505.1 Cyprinodon variegatus
ACTATCATCCTCGTCTTTTCCATCAACTGCGTGAACATTCTTCTGTGCGGCAGCTTTGCAACATCTTGCATAATGATTGCTTTTCCCACAGTTGTTACAGGATTTTCCATATGCTGGACAAGATTTTGGTTTGTGAGTGCCTGCACATTTACCACATTTAAATTCTGCAGATTTCTCTTTCTGTTTGGTAAATGTCTTTTTTCTCATCTGCTCTTTATGCACTGCATGCACTGTTGTTTCATCTCTCCGTAGCTCTTTTGCTTGTGCTCGTGTAGTTTCTGCTGCCCTACACATAGTGACACACTTATCTAATGTTAGTCCAGTTTCTCTGAGCAGTCTTTCTCTAAGTGCATTATCCACAGTGCCACAAACAATCCTGTCTCTCACTAACGAGTCCCTCAGATTGCCAAATTCACATGTTTTACTTAATGTGTGAAGCTCTGCTAAGTACTGATCAAAAGGAAGTCCATGTTTCTGGTTATGAGTGAAAAACTTGTACCTCTCAAAGGTCACGTTCTGCTTAGGCACAAAATATTCTTCAAACTTTTCCATTAGCTGTGCTAACGTGATATTAGCTTCGTCCAGCTGGAAACTGTTATATATGTCCAAAGCATCTTCTCCCATCACATGCAAAAGTATGTTAGCTTTTAGCTTCTCATCATCAGCTCCTGCACCGCTTACTGTTAGATATATGTTAAATCTTTGCTTGAAACGTTTCCAGTTATCAGCAAGATTACCAGTCAATTGCATAGCAGTGGGTGGACTTAGCTTATCCATGACGTCGGGGTATCGAGACTTCCACCACCCTCTCTCTGCGGTAGCTGTCCTTCAATTCAGGTACTAGATCCTCTTTTTTTTTTTTTCCAGTCCGTACCTCGTCCCCTTGCCTCACTTCCACTGCTTGCAGCCACTACACGCCTTCGTGGAGAAGAAGAAAAAATAAAAACTGCCACAGCCTGTTGCGCTGCAAGCTTTTGCTCTCTTTTTCTTTTTATCTTTCTACCGTGTGGCTCTCCCGTGGCAAATCTTCATTCCGTAACTGCCAACGGCCACTTCTGACACCATGTGTTGTTCTTCGTTTCTATATAAGAGACGAGGCGTGTATGCTTGTTCTGTATATTTATTTAGAACTTCACAGAACCATCCAGTAGCAAGCTACATCCCGAACCGCAGCCCGCTCTGACCTCCAACCCGTGACGCCATGCCCTGTTGCATGCTGGGTATTGGAGTTCAAGAGCTTTCCAGCTCATAACATCACAAGCGGGATCTAGCAAACAGGTTGATCCGACTGAGGGACTCCGATGTTGACCAGTGTCTCTTAACTGCTCCCTCCTTCCACATGTGGTGGTGCAGTTAGGGACCGTCAACAAATCTTTGAGCCAAGCACCATTGAGAAATCAATCACGAATCAATAAATTCCTTATCTTATGACCAGCTATGACAAAGCGAATATAAAATCATGCCAATAGATATCATATGTAAGTCGCAGTTGCTTTTATGCAATTTTAAGCTAGTTTAAATTTTTAAGATATTTTTAAAGACAAAAGTTGGGACTTTTCTTCAATAGCTTCCAGGTCATGTGACCCACCGACTCAACTTCTTTGTGAAATGCTTTTACTACATTAGCCTGATGAAGCACATTCATTTCTATTCCATTTTAAGCCTTTGTAAAAATATACAAAGATAATTGATATTTCTTCAATAGCATCCAGGTCATGTGACCCACTGACTCCAAATCTATGTCAAATTGTTCTACTACTTTAGCCAGATGGGGCACACTCATATTTATTCCATTTCAAGCCTTTGTACAGTTTTGCCTTACCAAGCACTGTAAGGCGGACAGGGGGAAGAACTGGGTCAGGTTCGGTCGCACTGCAGGCAGCATGCGCGTTCATATGTTTTGAAGGCGTGGTTTCGAGGGGTGGTCTGAAGAGAGAGGCATGGTTGTGTATGTTCAAAAATATAGTTAGCTGGAACCGTTTTTCCAAGATCTCCTACAGCACCTTTAATACAAAATATGGTGGAAACTAAATTTAAGGGAAAGAAAATGGATCTGCATCAAAGACATTCAAACTGTTTCTGTGTGAGGTCATTGAAAGGGGATTTTTGCTAATCTTTTTATGAATGTTACTAAAATTCTTTTTAAATGTTATGTGGACAGGAGTTTCATATAAAGCAACTCTAAAAGTGATTTGCATAAGAAACTAACAGCCGAAAAAGCTGTGCTGTCCCACATGTCCCTCATAGGCATCCTTGTTGTCCCACAGTTCCTTTTTTGGAATCAGGTCACCCTAAAAACCTAGAGTTGTATCCACGCAGTAAAGTAGTAAAGTTCTTTGATCCCAAAAATTGCAAGGACAATCAAAGAGTTAACATTTATAAAATAAGAGAGCAGATAACAATAAAAAAATTAAATCAGTATGAAAGACCAGGTGTTCACAAACATTTCAGGCTGTGACCCCAAATATAAGAATGCAACAGGCTTGTGTATGGAGATAGATCAGTCTCAATTTTCACAAATATACATATGTGATTCATACATGCACAGGACAGGATCCACACATGCACAGCACGATACACAGAAGTACAAAAAAATCCACACACACAAAGGACAAGATTCACAGATGCACAGAACGATTGACGCAAGCACATGAGATCCACACATGCACAAAACAAGATTCACCAAAGTATTTTTAGTCCATAAACAATTATAAATGAAATTACAAAGTGGCAGTGTTCTTTAAACTTCACTGCATTTGTGTGGATTTTTGAGACTCTTCTGACGTGCCTCGGTACACAAATGCATTTTTTTAAACAGGCGAGGGTTTGCCACTAATCTCAAAGCTTCCTTGTATAAGCCAATCAAAAGAAAGTACTCCACGTGCCATGACTTATCTCCAGATTCCAAATACTCCCCTCTACCCCACTCACTTATGTTGTTCGGAGCATTTGAGAAACAATTAAAAACCAACCTCAGTAAAAACAGAAAATTGTGTCTTCTATTAAGATGCTGTGACATGTTTTCACAGCGAGAAAGTAGCACAGTTTTAGAAGTTTTGCATGACAGCACTGAATATAATGTAACGTTCCACCATCAAAGTGTGTGTGAATGACTGACTGAATGACTGAAAAAATTATAGAATAATCATAATGATGTGCATGACAAATAGTTGTCAAGTAGTCGGTTGCAATTTTGCAATTTGTGTAGGGTTGTCAGACCAAATCTATGTTAAATAAAAACACAGTTGTGACAGTGCTATTGAATGCAGGAGTTTGCCCTGCAACTAAATGGTTGCTGATTTTAATGGTTCAAATCCCAGCTCAGGCTTTCAATATTGTTGTATCCTTGAGCAAGACACTGCACCTGCATTGCCTGCTGATGGTGCCTGGTGCACCATGATGCCTGGTGCACCATGGTGCCTGCACACGGAAGCAACCTTGATTCAGATGATTCAGTTTGCCCCAAAGCAAACTGAATCAAGGTTGCTTACGTGTGCAGGCACTCTGACCACCATGGCCTGACTTGAAAAGATGCAATATAAGTACAGGCTATTTTTTCACTTCATAATCATCCACTTTGTGATGGTCAATCACGTATAAAATAATGATAAAATACACCGAGGACTGCAGTTGTAACCTTCAGCAATGAATATAAGTTAAGAAAGTATTGATATTTGAGCAAGAAATTAGACCTAATTTCCATAAATGTATTTAATAAGAGTTTAATTATGCCAGCTGAATGTTGTTACATGCAATAATGATGTTATCTGTTGTTTCTTTTTGAAGGTGTATCAGAATGATGATGCTATAGTAATGAGAGCAAAGCAGGGCACCATGAAGCAAGAAAATGCCAGTTATCGCTTCGACAATGTGTATGGAAATGAAGCTGACTATGAAAACGTTACAGAGAACGAAGATATTTACTGTAACGAGGAGTTCCATAAAGCCCTGAGAAAATAAAGAAGCAGTTTACTTCTTTTTCCTATTAATGTGCCCATCTTTATTTGTAATCTTGAGCTTTTTGTTTTTTTCCTTCTCTGGTAATTTTGTGATCCAGAATATTATTGCTTAAACTAATTTTTGTTTTAATTGTTTCACATAAGGCACCATCATGGTTTGGTTTTATTAAAACACATGTGCTATTTTTCCACTTTTGAGATCATAGACAAATCTGGTAAAAAATAAAAACATTCTAAAAATTGTTGCTTGCATTTAAATAAGAGGAAGTCTATGTGTCTATGATGCATAAAATTATTATTCTATATTAATAACTTTTTAAAAATTGGAGGAGCTTCATGTGGTTGAAACTGACAACCCACCAATGTCAAAAAAAAAACATAGTAAAAAGACTGAATGCTTAGTGATTCATTACTTATTTGTGCACTTATATGATAATTTGTAAAAAATAAAATTAATAAAAAAGATAATGTGTGCTACTTTTGTTTTAGAGATATTAAGAGTATTTTATGTGTCATCCAGAGATGTATCTTTGTCAAGGGACAAGCCCAAAGGAGGGAAATCCCCCAGTAGGATCCACCACCTGCAGAGGGAACCAATGCAAAGACTGGTCAGCAGTCTGAGGCAGAGGTATTGCCAGCCTGATCAATGAATTAAGCTGGCTCTAGGGTCAAAGAATGTCACCTCGCTGACTAGCAAATCGTTCAGTTCTTCTGGACGGTGAAGCATTGCTTTGATTACACTATTGATTTTAAATTATTAATATAAATAGTACGATAATGTATTATTCAAAAGGAATTAAAGAATATGTACAAAGTTTACCAAGTCTTTTAGTATAATTGCAATTTCAGAAACCTGGTTTAATATAGATATAAGCATAAATTTAAATGGTTATACTTTATCTTAAAAGATATAGAAACATTTTTACACACTGGGGTGTGTAAAAATGGAGATCATAAAAGAAAAAAATATATTGTAAGCTGGTGATGCAGCACAAAGGCTAAGATGTTCAAACCAGTTTGGTGCTCTACAGGCAGTTTGAGAGTGGCTGTAAAAGGAGGATTCAAAGCCATTAAAATGGTGCTAAAAAGGACCTTTATTATTAAAGAAAGTTTAATAAGAATACAAAAATATCATTTTGTTAAGTTTATGCTATGTTAACATGCAATAAATATTTATATTTGCATAACTCTTCACTTATGAATTTGTGTGGTTTAGTCATGACAATATGATCTTCGTATGAAGGCACCCATAAAAAAAGATTTGCACATGCTGTCAGCTTGATTGGAAACACAAATCACTTTCAACCTGCCTTGAAGATCTGGTCTGCCTGTTCAAACATGATAGCTTATTTTTTAAGGCAAACCTGCTGAAGATCAGGCCCTTTATGTCAAAGCATGCTAAATGCTGGGTTGGGAGTAACATTGTTACATAACAAGGTATTGGCTCTGGGACCGTAACGTGGACGGGTGTTCAGCATACAGTAGCTGCTCTATGCTCAGACTAAGAGAAGAGATGTGAGGTGATGATAGCGAGATCTAACTCAGTGACAGCCTTCCTAAACTGGAAACACACTCTAAAGTCAAAGGCTAACCGTCCAAATGATTTGCTCACATCAGTTACAAGCAGTTCTGATCTATTAAAGCTCTTGACATTCTATTTATTGTTTTGCTATTAACTGCTATTTGCTATTAACAACACCAACTTACAGTTTTTTCTGAATGCTTAAACCATAACTGTGATTTTTTTTAGAACAATTTCTAAAACTATTAATACTCAACACGTAGCAAAACCAGTCACTGAGTTTTCAAAAGTAATAGCACAAATACTTAGTTTCCAATTTTGTAACCGACACATTTCAAAACTGTAGGTACAATCCACAGCACACCACTCTTTTTGTGGAGCTGTAAGCATAACTCATTGCTTTACACTCAATATCCAAATGATCAACACATTCCTAGCAAATCTATACACATATATGGCTCTTATTTACACTGTTTTACTAACTGTCTGGCACACTGCCGCGTGTTAAAACTGTTTTAGATTATAAGTTCACATTGCAATTAGCCTAAGCACTATAAATAAGCCACAAATTAGCTGTCTGTGTGGACTACATTTGAGGGAGCCAGAAGTGTAAGAATTGGAGGAAGCTGAAGAAGAGGACGTGGAGATGAAGAAGTAGGAAGAAGAGGAGGAGATCAGATACGTCATCATATGGGGCACTGTTACAGTTTTTCTCAATTGTTTACACACAAATATTGGTACTTGAAACACAATGACCACAAAATGTAACTCATGCACCAACCCCCTGAACCAATTCTGCTAAACTACAAGCACAATTCCTGCTTTACACTCAAATTGCAGTTCTAAAACACACTTTTTCCAAAACTCTACACACAATTGTCATG
>NW_015150507.1:425215-434658 GCF_000732505.1 Cyprinodon variegatus
ACTGAACAAAAAGTCATTATGATGAATGGAGAATGGTGTTTTACACTGAGCACATCAGTGTTTAAATGCTTTTTTTAATTGTCTGTTCATATGATAGTTTGTGTGTGTCATCTGAACACAAAATGGCCTTTTGTGAAGAGATAAAACTGTTTTGAATGTAAAGTTTCATTTTGCAGGAGAATTGAAGGGTTTTGCCCATTGTGTGTGTGTTTGTTGGATTTGTGTGTAGAGTTCTGAGAATACGAGGCATGTTTTCAGAAATGTGTGTAAACAATCCAGAAAAACTGTAATACCTATAGCAAAACCACTCACTGAGTTTGCAAAACTAAAAGCACAAACACTGCATTGCACTCAGTTTGCAATTTTGTAACAAGCATTTTGCAAAACTATAGGCACAATTCACTGCACAACACTCTATTTCCAAATTTCCAACACACTCCTAGCAAAATTATACGCAAGTATGGCTATCATTAACACTATTTTGCCAACTGTCTGGCACACTTTCACATGTGAAAACTGTTTTAGATAATTAGTTAACTTTGCAATCAGTCTAAGCACTGTAAATAAGCCACAGGTAAGCTGTCTGTGTGGAGTACAATGGATGGAGCAGTAAGAGTGAGAAGAGTGAGAATAAGAGGAGGTCGAGGGAGAGGACGTGGAGTTGAAGAAGCAAGAGGGTTAGAGGGAGTTAGAGGAAGAAGACAAGGAGGAGCAAGAAGAAGATGAGGAGGGGAAGGAGGAATTGCAAGAAGAGTAAGAAATAGAATAACTTATGACATCAGAGCTACAATAGTGGACCATGTCATCAATCATTGAATGAACCTGAGGGAAGCTGGCCAACGGGTTCGGCCTAATTTGAGCCGCTACACTGTGGCAAGCATCATTAGGACATTTCAAAATGAGAATCGGTAAGTACTTTGTAGCACCACCATACTATAATGAGAAACACAATAGTACCATACATGCAAAAATACTGAAATTGTTACTTTACAGAATTGCTAGACATCCAGATGTTGGGGGCAGAAGAAGAATGTTCACTCCAGAGCAAGAGACCCATATAGTGAACATGGTGATAGCCAATAATGCAATAAGACTGCTAGAAATACAGCAGCGGATAATTGATAATGACACCATCTTTCAAAATATACACAGTGTAAGCATTTCTGCACTAAGTCATGTACTTGCGCGTCACAGAATAAGAATGAAGCAAATTTACAGAGTTCCTTTCGAGAGAAACACAGAACATGTAAAGCAACTGCAATATGACTATGTGCTGGTAAGCTATAGTGTCATTGGTTCTGACTTTGGAAGTTCATTTGAATTGGGAAAGCTTCCTGGAGAGGTGGCGAAACGTCTTCAAATCTTGGAAACCAAGTCCAGTGGATTTTTTTTTTTAATTTTTACGGAATGACTATGACCTGGATGACTGATAACCTTTATCAGCAAGTGCATACTGTAGTGCTGTGCATGGGCCTGATGTGATGGATTTGTTTTGTCTTGTCCAGAGAGTGATGGAACTAGAAGCAGATACCATGGGACATGAGCTACTTTTTGTAGATGAAGCCGGTTTTAACCTCAGTAAAACCAGGAGACGTGGCTGGAACATTATTGGACACCGTGCCATCATCAATGTCCCAGGACAACGTGGTGGTAACATAACTATGTGTGCAGCTATAAGCCAAAATGGTGTTGTTCACCATCATGTAACCATAGGCCCATACAACACTGCACACATTATTGCATTCCTGGACACCTTACATGACATGCTCACTGTTCAGAGACCAGAGCATACCCGATATGTCAGCATATGGGACAATGTTAGTTTCCATAGGGCTGCTTTGGTCCACAACTGGTTTACAGACCACCCATTATTCATGGCACTCAACCTCCCTCCACACTCTCCATTCTTAAATTCCATCGAGGAGTTCTTCTCTGCCTGGCACTGGAAAGTGTACGACCGTCATCCTCATCAACAGGTAGCCCTTTCACAGGAAATGGAGGAGGCATGTGGAGATATTGACCAGGCATCATGTCAGGCCTGGATACGGCATTCAAGGAGATATTTTCCCCGGTGCCTTGGATTGGAGGATATCACATGCAATGTGGACCAAATTTTGTGGCCGGACCCAGAAAGACGACATGATGTAGGCTGATTGTTTTTTTTGTGATTCATTCATTCGTCATTCAAGACGTTTCTTTCCAAGGTGTCTTGATAATGACAACATTGCCTGCGATGTTGATGAAATTCTCTGGCCAGATCCAGCTAGGCAAAGAGACAATGTCTAGTTTTTGTTTTGTTTTTTTACAGTAAACTTACAGTACAATACGTAAAGGGACATTTTGTTACAGTATGATGAATCTCCATGTCAACATTTTGGGCGTGTTGAGAAATAAATGAGTTTCTTCAGTGTGCAACATTGGTCTTGTGTAGTGTTTGGTGAATTTACATTATATTTGTACTTTGTTGATGGTAGCCAACTCTAATCATAGGGAAGTAGAAGTGCTAAAAGTGTTTTAGGTTTATCACAGTAGGGTGTAACTTGTGCAAACAGAGTATAGTAATGTGAAACGTGTGTGTTTCATACCGTATGGTAACAAAGTGTGGTTTTTAAACAGAAGTGTATAGTTTTTACAAGAGTGTTTAATTATGCAAAGGATCTGTAGTGTTTTGCTAATTGGTTGTGTGGTTGTGCTAATTGTGTGTAGTGTTTTGAAAACACGGGCCCTGTTTTGAAAATCGTGCTTAAGCAATCCAAAAAAAAAACTGTAAAAGCTGCTAACTTGCTACATAGTTTTCACACCTAAAGAAATGATGGGTTAAGAATAGCTGCTTGTTCCTTGAGCTTTTAACACATCCGAGCCTCAGGGTAGACTACACTTTGTTGACCATGTAAGGTCATGTTCATATTTCAGGCCGTTTAGCCTTCTTTTAAACGTGCACTGTAAAAGTGAAACACACTAAATTAAGGCATATTGATCTTCTTGGGCTTTCATGAAAATGCCCTTAGGCAGGAACCTAAAAAAGAGAAAAACAATAACTCAGAAATGAACCTTAGCAAACATTACTGAAAAAAATAACTCCACGATCACAACTTTTATGAGTTATTTTTAGTTGTATTATAAATTATATTGTATAATACCATGAATACTATATTATTGTATCATACAATAATCTATTATTCTATAATATTTGAGTTATGTTATGTTTTGAGTTACTTATGTTAAATCTTACTTGCTAGTAGTTCTTTAAAGGTGAAATCACCAAGAATCAGACTTCTTTTTTTTTTTTTTTTTGTTTTTTGTTAAAGCATGTGTATATAGCTTAAATTTAAAGCTGTTGAACAATCTGGCATGTGAAAGTATTTTTTCTTTGAGAGGACTCTGTTCAAATGTGAAAAGCTAACAAGAGTGAGCTCTCACAAAGTACTATTTTGACTCATACAAACGTGCAAACAATAATTCCCTTGTGGGTAAAAAAATGGGGGGGGGCTTAAAATTGACTCTATTTAAAACATTTAACTATTTAAAACTTTATCAAGTTAGGACTTGAAATATTCTATTTATGCAACATTTAAGATTCTTCTAGGCCAGGCTTTAATTTGTCATAAAGTCTGATATACATAGACATGATCAGCTTAGAATGATTTTGACTGAGATTTCAAAGCATTGAAATGAACATATCTGGTTTCCAAGGGTTCACTTATTTAGTTGATAGACTGATTACCTGAAATTTTGTCATTTTATTGGATCCACCTTAAAAAACTATAGAATGTTTGCCTTTTTATGTAAACACTCTAGAGATGCTTTAAACTTGACTGACAGTAAAATTAAAAGCAAGATGAAGTGTACTAAAAATGTACTTCTTGTCCGTCTGTGTATCAGCTGCAGACCACCTCAGTATCAATGGTCATTAGAACTACACCTTGTCAAGGTTGGGTTTGGAGGACCCAAATGCAGAGGCAGAGAGGCTGAGGAGATGTCTGGGAGTTTTAATGGGGCAAAACAGAAAACAAAGGCAGGAATCCAAAAATCCAACTAATAATGAAAAGCAAACCGGAACTAAGGAGACATCTGGGGTTACCAAACACAAGGAGCCAGGGAGAAATGAGGTAGGTGGACAACAGCATGGGAGGACAGCAAAGACAAGGAACCAACAAAGAGTGAGAGCAGAGGGAGAGCATATATAGCTGACTGAGACAAAGGCAGGGTTAACGAGCTGACAAGGAGCAGGTGTGAGGAGACAACGAGGGAGCCAAGGGGAAAGGAACACACACACACAAGAGGGCAACAGAGGACAACAGAAAAACCAGAGAACTAACATAAATCTAGAAATTACAACAAAAAAGGAATTAAACCAATAAAACTAGGAAACATAGAGCAAAGTAAAGCACAATAGAAACAAGACCATGACACACCTCAGGTTACATCCAATGTCTCAGAAAAAATAGATCAAGGTTAATGTGAAAAGACAAATCCTTTTTTCAAATACTGTAAATGGTTTCTCCCAGCTCCTTCTTCTTTACCCTTTCTGGACCAAACAGTAAGAAAATTATCCACAGTGGGAAAAGAACTCTGGACTGCTTTGCTGAATCTGAACAGCCATTAGCCTTTGGAGCATCATTAAACAATAGAAACATACATGAATGATTTTTGTTGCGCTATCACTGCAAAAACACACCATTTACACAAATGTAGCAAACAGCTGAAGCTCTTTATTATACAACACAAAACACATTAAGGTATTTATATTTGCATGAGTAACCCAAAATTCAAGATAACAAACTTTCTGTTATGCAAATTATGATAAACATGTAGGTTCTTAGCAACACATAACAATTTTGTGAAATCTTTCACTGCTATCAGTACTCAAAAAGCACCAAACTTTTTGGGTAATCATTTTAATCAGGTTTGTATGAATATCAATTAAAAATATTTTAAAATAGAACAACAAAACTTAAAACATTTTGGTAACTTAAAGATTTTATTTCAAATTAATAATGAATTGAATCAGGTATTATGAAGGTTTCTCTTACATTATTGTCCATTTTCTAGTAGTAGCTTTTTGAAATATTTCATGGTAGAGCATTTTTTTCATTTAAATTTTGAGTAAAAAACAATAAATCATTTGCATTAAATTTAAATCTTTACTTCCAGCAAATTAGAATTGCTCAATAAAGACTTGCAAACAAGCCTGACTTAGATGCAGAGTAGGGGCTCATATTTCTGTTTCTTTAGGGGATTTAGCTTGGCATTTACTCTATTTTGATATACATCTTTAAAGTCTCTATGTGCCTTTTGCTATACCTCCTGTTCTGTTTATGATAGTGATTTTCGTCCTGGTTAAAGTGTGCAAGAAAAAGTTTCACAAAGTCTGCGGTGAGTTTAGTTCCTCTACTGGCATAAAATGCTAATTTGTCTGTTTTCTAATTTTGGTTTTTCATGCTTTGCTTTTTTAGAAGAAGTGAAAAACAGAAGCAATAATAAGATGATATCTCAGAGGAAGACATGGGTGGTGGTGATGTAAGTAGATTTGAGTGGACCAAAACTAAAGTCAGAATTTTGAGAAAAAAGTCAGAATTCTGAGATTAAAGTCAGAATGTTGAGAAAAAAGTCAGAATTCTGACTTTAATCTCAGAATTCTGACTGAAGTTTGACAATAAAAAAAGTCAGAATTCTGAGATTAAAGTCAGAATTCTACCATTGAAGTCAGAATTCTGACTTTTCTCCCATGTTAAACTGAAATAAAATTTAAAAATCAGTTAACTTTTTTTTTTTTTCAGTGGCCCTAATCTGCTTCCTTACTATTTGAACCATGGATCTGAACTAAAATTAAATAACTTCAGCTTTAAAAAAAAAAAAAGAAAAAAAAAAAGATTCAATTAGTCAGTAGTAGTAAGTCAAGTAAAAATCAAAATTTGTAACTTTTAATGTTTTTACAACAAGTCTGTTTAAATCTAGAAGACTTTTTGAGTCAAAACAACTTTTGCTTCTTACTCATACTTAATGTTTTTCTAATGAAATCTAACAGTGTTAAAAATCAGTTAACAGTGGCCAAAAATTCATTTTAAACCTGCAGACAATTGGCTTTTAGCTGCAGATGGAATGGCTCACTGACCCACGTTGACCCGTGTCAAAGGAATCGGCACACGACCCAGGTTAAAATTACTGTCAAATGGCATGGATCCTATTGACATACAGTGGGACATAAGATCCGGGTCAACCCACTAATTTACATGCTACCATTGAGCACAAAAAACATACTTCACAACATTGCATCAGAAGCCAAAACAACTCTGCTGACATTCCAAAAACATGGCCCAGCACCGCTAAGAGAGATTTGGACTGACAACAGAGATGAACAATAAAGCCCACAGACTAGGCTCTGGCTCCCTTCAATATTGCTCTCCATTGTTTACTTTCCTGATTTCTGTCACATTGGAGACATAATCAAAGCTAACCCAGGAAGATGCTGTCGCCAGAGACACAGTGGTGAGGGGACAAAGGACAAACAGCTTGCCAGCAGTGGTCAGACCCAGGTTTTTTCGGGCAATGGGAAGGGAGCCAAATGCCATTAGTGAGTTGACCCATGTTTTAAAAACCCACCTTAAAGGAATAGTACACCCAAAACATGATTAGCCTTCATTTTCTACTCACCCCCATGCTGAACAACACTCTGGAGTACTTTTTTTGATATCTCAAATGCATCTGGAGATCTGGGAGGCTTCTTGCTATAGGATTTCCTGAAAGCGCGCACCTGCGCGTTCACGACGCTACAGAAGCCGGCAGACCAAACCAGATGAAAGTGCGCATTCAGCGTCTGCTCTGCCAATAATGCAAGCGTAGAAGAAGAAATGTGCTGTTTACCTGTGCAAAGAAAGAAACGACGCAAGAAAAATGTCTGAGGACTTCAGTGTTGAGGAAGAGCATGAGTTCTTTGCTGAGCTGAATGCGCTGGTTTGGTCTGCCGGCTTCCGTAGCGTCGTGAACGCGCTTTCAGGAAATCCTATACACTACTGTTTATGCTCCAAAAACATTCTAAATGACTTCGTTTCGAGTAAATTCTGGATGCTACCCACTCAGGACACTTGGAATACATTGGACGAGCAGTATGGAGGAATACTGACACGTTTTTTGTGGACTTTTATGGACCTTTCTGTCTCGGTCGCTGTGGACCTCCATTATTTGAATGTCAGCAGACAGCAAGAAGCCTCCCAGATCTCCAAATGCATTTGAGATATCAAAAAAGTACTCCAGAGTGTTGTTCAGCATGGGGGGTGAGTAGAAAATGAAGGCTAATCATGTTTTGGGTGTACTATTCCTTTAAATCTAATTTTAGTGGGAAAGAGGCATTAGATGGGTAATTATTGACTATGATAACAATGACAGGTCACAATCACACAGTAGGCAAGTGCAACCCTAATCCAAACTTTTTGCCCAACTTTTTCATGGATCTAAAGAGCCTAGATGTGACATTTTCACCCCCAAAGTATCTCATTTATGTAATTTGATTTATTTCCATATGTGTTACTAAAACAAATAAATATCAGATCTTTAAAAACATACCATTTATAAAGCATCAGCAGGCTTAAAGGTCACATTTCATCAGAATTTTAGATCACTGTCCCGGCACCCCGCTAACCTTCACACAAGTAGCAGTAGCAGTCACCACTTGCTCCAATATAGGATGTTATTAGAAATTTTTTCTCACTTTTCATCATCATGCTGTAATGTGATCATGATAATGTTGATTCCCATTGCTCAAGAGATTGATAATAACTCAAAAACACCCTCCTCCACCGTTATATTTTCTTTTTTTTTTAAAGCTTTATTAAACATTTCTAGTAACATTTTCAACCAGTAGTGCTTTTTTGTTTGACAATCTCTAAAATCTGCTTCTGCACTGGCAGGTTTCTCACCAAACATTCATACATAAATGTGTGTGAATTAGTAGCATAAATGAACAAATACATAAGATTGTGCTTCGGGAAGAAATTGGAAGTGAATCAAGACCTGCTGGGTAAACATATTGTTAAGCAGAGCTTTAATCTTGTTCCTTCCTTGTAAACCTATGCAGACTAAATAGACTGTGGAAATAGACTGTGAAAGCACTAAAAAATATCTAGAATGCTTATTGGCATGGAATTCAAGACAATGGCTCACCTAAAGTGGGCTCAGTTGAAAAACTGATATAATAATAAAATTAACCTTAGGGCATAATCTGAGTGGTGAAAAGCTCCGCCATAGCTTTTTGTGTGTATTGATCTTTTCTTTTTTTATTGGTTTTTGAAAATCATGATGGTATTTTAATGCGATCACAGCAGAAGACCTGCGAAGAACACACTGCCCATTACCACCTTGGTGGCAATGACTACAAAGAGGAGGCTGAGCATGGAAATATTTCATCAACTGATGACATCTATTGCAACAAGTTATTTTAGAAAGCTGAAAAGAGATGAAGAATGAGGCAAAAAATGGGTCATTCACAGTTTTTTAAAATCTTTTAGTGAGCTATACAATTTGAGCTGGTAATAGAACTAGCTTTTAGATAGTTCATTTGCTCTGTGATCAGTCATTTATATAGATGATTTGTAATTTTATATACCGATTAATAAATCTGAAAACCTTAGCATACTGATTGATATTTACTTTCAATTGCATTTTCTTTTTTATGGGCCAAGTAAATAATTAATTAAATAACTCAATTTCTTCTTATTTCTGCAAAACAGGATGTCTTTAATTTCCTAACCAATTAAATAAAAATTAATGGCAATCCATTGCATTACTAGACCTAGTTAAGGGGGGGCTTAAACCCCTCTAAAATGTTCATAAGCACCTCCAAATAATAGATGGCTATTAATTCAATCTTATTATCTATATTTATTTTTTCTTACAAAAAACTGTACACAAATACAATGTATTGTCATCAGAATGAGTATATACATAAACAAATGGACTGTTTGTTGACGTTTTGTCTTATTTTGTAAGAATTAAAGCACTTCATTACTTGTTGTGCTGAAAGCTTTTCTTGAGCTATCAGCCTGCTTTTATTATCTTTCTGCCCATATGAACACTTCTGTTCTTACACATGCAACTTTGTCACGAACATACTCAGGGCTACAGTGCCCCCTTGTGGATGTCACAATACACCTATCATTATTCAAATATGATAGTTTATTTTCAGATTCCCTTAACTTTATATTGAGAGCTAGGAGCTCCATTGGTGAGTTTATTCCTCTTGTTCATGTAGAGTATGCTCACATCATTTAAATTCAGTCCATCATACTTTCAGTGAGTGGCACACAGCCAAGCTGACTGCCGAAGCATGACAATTCAATGGCTGAATACATCAAATACAGGTGCTGGTCATAAAATTAGAATATCATGAAAAAGTAGATTGATTTCAGTAATTCCATTTAAAAAGTGAAACTTGTATATTATATTCA
>NW_015150507.1:436353-442591 GCF_000732505.1 Cyprinodon variegatus
TGAATATAATATACAAGTTTCACTTTTTAAATGGAATTACTGAAATCAATCTACTTTTTCATGATATTCTAATTTTATGACCAGCACCTGTATAATAGCAAACCTAATACAGAAAAATGTAGATCTGAGCTCCAGCTGCTATCCCTTCAAATTTTATGGGGTCAACTTTAAGAAAGAACAATATCCAGCCTAGGAAAGGAACTCTGGACTGCTGTGCTGAGTTTATAGTAATATTTAGCCAGTTTCCAAAGTCTTGTGTTGCTGGTGGATGCAGTAGTCTTGGCTAAGACATAGATAAAACACCTTCCTTTAGTTTTCAAACAGAGAAACCACCAAAAAGATCTGTTTGGGTGCTAGCTTTACAAAGGATTGGCGAAAATAGCAAAACCTGGAACCCAAAGTCAAAGTGGACCTATGTGTGTAGTAGGCATTGGCATTTTATTACTAATTCTAAAAGTTAGAAGATGAGAAAGTATCATGAATTAACCACTGTTTTAGTTACTGAGGCAGTGGAGACAAACTTTTTTGAAACAAATGGAAGTTTGAGAAAGTAATGTAGATAAAGGAGGAAGTGGGGAGTGCTCTTAAAAGGTTTGTGATTGGCTTTTCAAAAAGCGTAGCCCTAGAGAGACACCAGGAAGTTGATGTCTTCTTTCCCCCGCTCCCATGCACTGTCTGCCTACTTGCTTTGTTGTTCTCATGTTGTGCTCCTTTCATTTGCCACGGTTAGCCTATAGCCTAACCTCATTCAGCCATAACTCCTGCCCTGGCAGGCCTTGTCTGCTGTCCTCCTACTGGCTAAACCGTAGCCTCTCCCCTGCCTTCATCACTTTTGAGGTTGTTTCAAAGCCACAAACTAGGATGCACTGCATTAGCCATATGGAGAGGACATCAATTCAATGACTGAGTGTGTGACTGACTTCATAAACTTCTATGTAGATAACACCATCCCTACCAAAACAGTAAAATGCAAATAATATACCATGGATCACTAGTTTTCTGAAGGAACCACTTAACAAGAAAAAAAAAGCAAGCCTTAGGAAGGGAGACAGGGAATTACTGAGGAATATACAGAAGCAAATCATTTATCTTCTAAGGCTGCCATTGTTTCTCCTACATCTATGAGTTTAATGTCAGCCAATTTAGAAGATGGTGCTGCTCTCTTAGCATTTCAGCTATCTATTTCTAGAAGTCAAGAGACAACTTGAAAGACTGGTGAAGATTCTTAGTAATCCAGCTGATAGTCATTCCAAAACAGTGAAAAAACAAACAAGTTTGAAGACGTTTCACATCCCATCCAGGAATGCTTTCTTGATGGGAAGTGTAACATCTTCAAACCTGAAAAACAAAGTCCTGTGGTTTGTTTTTTAACTTTTTTGGATCTGGAAAGAATTGTAATAATTCATCATGTCCTGATGGCGTCAGCCCCAGAGTCCTGAAGGCCTGTGCAGAGCAGCTTTGTGGGATTTTACAGCACCTCTTTGAACCTAGCCTGACCCAGGAAACGGTTCCAGTGATGTGGAAGACCTCCTGCCTTCTTTCAGTACGAAAATAAAACTCAGCCAACAGATGCATCGACACATCCGCAAGATAATCGATTCATGTTTTTTTTTTGACACAGACATTTTAAAATTATGCTCAATATTGAAGCGTGGTCTCTGTGCTACACACTGTGGGTCTAGATACGGCTGAGGCGGCGAGGAAGTGGGGGCGAGTTTAGTCCGACGACGGAGGGACATGAAGGCCAAAAAGAGCGGAGTTCCAGGTGGAAAAAAGGTCCCAGCGTTCTCGCGCACCTCGCTCTTCTAGCAGGTCAAACTTCACGAGTTGTTTTCCGCAATTTCGGTCATAAAAACAAAACAAGGCGGCCTCTGCGGCACTGTTTGCGGTCAGCTACAATTTAGGAGAGGAGCAGCGGAGCGTCTCTCAAGGGGGCGGTGACATCGACACTCTGGAGCCGAGGTATTGCACTCAGTTTCTAAAAAAAAAAATGCATAACGATATTACAGCTTTCATTGATTTATTTCAAATTTGACACTTTGTTTAGCCTGTAAGGTGTAAAAAATAAAAAAAATAATAAAAAAATAATGTAACCGATTAATCGATTAATCGAATCGAATCGTGGTGTATTCTTGAGTATCGAAAATAATCGAATCGTTGGGTCAGGAAATCGATACTGAATCTAATCGCCATGATGAATGTGATTTACACCCCTAGTATTTACCATTGATTTGAGTAGGTAAATGAGATAGTTTGCCAATGGAATCAGTATTTTTACTCTTAAAATAAGATAATTAGATAATATTCACTTGAAATAAGACAATGCAATTGTGTTTTCTTATTTCAAATTTAAATTGTCTTGTTCTATTGGCAAGATGTCTCTTTTATCTCCACGACTAGAGGACAAATGCACTTATTTTAAGAAAAAATTACTTTGATTATTTAGATTTTTTTCAGTGTAGACATTTTGGTCTGACATATCACATCATGAAGTTCCTAGAGAGACTTCTGTTGGACATTCATCCTTCAAAATAGCTGCTTTCCAGTGTCTACAATGATGCTGACATTGTACCACAATGTGCAATCAAAGTACATTCTGGCACTGAAATCTCATCTCAAGATAAATTAGTTTTAATGCCTTCATTTTAGGTTTGGGTCATGTTGAGAAAGATTGTGGACTATTTCCACAGAGAGACAATCTAAATCACCCAAACATCCCTATCATTGCTAGTGTTGTTCCAAACGTAAGTCTTTTGGATTTCCTAGCAGCAAATATATCCATGTATTCATAATACATAGATTTCATTTTTCATTCTGCAATTTTGCACGCTGTCCAGCAGATGATGCCCCAGGCAACTGCCTGCGATGCCTGTCAACACAGCCGGCTCTGGAGCTTTTACTTTTCCTTTGGGATTAATTGGGATTAATCCAGTGGTTTTTTTTTTTTATTAAATAGCGTTATCCTGTTAAAAAGTAACCTGAAAATCTTAAAATGACAGAACAAAGCTACTACCGCCCACTCTACTTTCCACACCGACACATATAAACCCCAACAGACAACTTTTTCATTCAGTCATATAAATATAAGGCTACATTACCTTTTCTATCATAAAAACACCAACCTAAATGGTAAGCAGCTATGTTCAATAAAAGATTACTGAGAACATTTAGAACAGACATTAAAAAGACTTTTATGGCCTGTTGCTACGTGCTACACGTTTTGGATTTCAAAATAGACATTGTGGTTTCCTCAGACCCTTTCACGCAGCAAAGCAATTACTTCTGGCTTAGTTCTACTGCTGAAGAACATAAAGATGTGGAGCACTAAGATCCTGATGTTCATCTTGTGGGGTAAGTTGCTTTATTTTGCATAAACTGAAGGTTTTAAATCAATGATAGAATATGACACATCTGATGTTTGTTTGTACATGATGCTGTACTAGTATACCATCATCTCGGCATATCCTTTTTATACACGGAAATTTTCTAATTGTCTTTAAGAAATGCATTTTACATGTATTTGAAGGTCTACTTTTTCACATAGTCCCTTTGTTCAACAAGGAAAATATACCAGGTAAATTTAGGTTTTCTTCTGTTTTCTGCAGTTCTGAGCTGTTTGACCACTGTTCCAGGTTTGATCCATCACTTTGGATATGAGGGACGAGATGAACACATCCAGTGTTCATACCCTTTGGGATATGAGGGTTATGAAAAGTACCTCTGTAAGAATAACTGTGGTAACAATGATGTTCTTATTAGTACATTACAAAAGAATACAACAAAATATCGCACCTATGATGAGAAAAGAAAAAGGGTTTTCATAGCAATCATCTCTAAGCTTCATCTTAATGATGCTGGTAAATTCTGGTGTGGAGTGACCAGACCAGGAACAGATATCTACACTGAAGTAAAGCTGCATGTAACCCAAGGTAAGGTAAAATTAGCCCTTCCTAAATAATTTGCCATCATTAAACCAAAGCTACTCTTAGGAGTTATTCTTCAGTATTTCATTCTAAAGACCAATTTTATTTAAATAACTAGACTACAGTTGGAGTTTAGGTCTAACAAATAAAGTCTAATCAGCACATATTTAATTTACAGTTTATCAAAATGAGAACGTATTCAAATATAAGTTCAGTAGAATATAAACATGTTAGTTAGCATTTTAAAATTAAATATAAATTATATTACAATCTATCAACTAATTTTAGATGTTCTTTTCATATAAAAAAATTCCCGCTAATGTAAATATTTATCCTCATAGACAGGTGCTGTCAAACTGTGAGTAAAACCCAAAGTATTGAAGAAGGTTCGGTGACCATCAGTTGTCCCTATGACTCTCAGTCCGCCAACAACCTGAAGTACCTCTGCAGAGGAAACCGGCCCTCCGTATGTCTAAAGCAGGCAGTTATCACCTCTAACAGCCCACAAGAAGGACGATTCAGACTCACTGATGACAGGAAATCAAGAATATTCACAGTGACTATTTCCAGACTGACCCTGAAGGATTCAGGGTTATATCTCTGTGGAGTGAAGAGAACCTCAGATTATGACCTTTTTTCTGCTGTTGAATTGGATGTCAAAGGTAAACCGACACTAGGTGATTACAGAATTTTTTTTTTTTATCACTTGAAAAAATTATGCAAGTTTGTGAAAAGTGAATATTTTTGACAGATAAGTAAATTGATGAAATACTTTTAAACTTATCTTTAATATGTTCTCATCCTGAGTTAATATTGAGTAGATCCTGAGGATGACAACAGGATCTTGTTTACTTATTAGCTGACTTCTGATGGCAATTGGCTACACTTCATTTTATTTTAGGGTATCAAATTTTGTCTGATTAAATACAAAGCACCTGCTACTATTGTAAGACTTCTATTTATTCTTTCACTGCACAATTATAGCAGATCAAATCTTGCTAAAATACAGTCTTACTTTATATGACAACATAAAAGCTTTTTTTAAATAAAAACATTATATTTTTACAAAACATCAAGTAATAGCTTCCCCTATTAAGAACTGCTTTTTTTTATCATCATGAATTTTTGCAAAATCGCAAACATTTTATGCCCTTGGCTTTGAAAGGTGCTGAGATGTTTGAATATGCAATACCCACCTTAATAAAAAAAAAAACACAGCATAGTGTGAAAACAAAAAAAAAAAAAAGGAGAAAAAAAACACTACTAACAGTAATTCTCTTTGACAGTTTATCAGCACAGGACCACTACAGTGGAAACAGACTTAACAACTTGGTTAAATGTTTCTGAAAAAAAAATTCAAGGTATATATACTGTATATATATATATATACATATTTTCTGTCTGTCTGTTTATCCGATTAAGAATGACCACATTTACAAAAAAAATTGAAAAATCTGACTCAGATACTTTACAAAGCTTTAACTTTGATATTACTATTTCTTAAAGCAGTGCTACAAGGTGCTGTGAATTAGGAAGTGACTTTGCTGTCTGGTTGTTCATTTTTTTTTTCTTTTATTGAACGTGGCTTTCAGATGATGTTCTTTATCCATTGTGGGCTCTATTTCCGATTCTGCTGCTGATATTAATAACTGTCCTGGTGAAAGTTCGCAAGAACCATTGTCACATGATTAAAGGTGAGTTAAATATGTCTCCGACATAAGCAAAGACATGTCTGCTAACAAGTGCTTGTTTTTCTGCACCTTGTTTTTCAGAAACCAAGGTCATCATAAACACTCACAAACTGGAAGAAGCAGATGAACAGGAAGAGATGAATAGCAATGAGGTAGGGGCACATGTAAAAATCTGAAATCCACACGCTACAAAACATATAAATCTAAATAATAATTTTCTTAAAATAAGTGCATTTTTTATTGACTTGAGGAGGTAAGTGAGACCCTTTTCCAATGGAACAAGACCATATACATTTAAAATGAGAAAAAAATTATTGCATTGTCTTTTTTCAAGTGCATAATATCTAATCATCTTATTTTAAAAGTAAAAGTGCTAATTCCATTGGCAAACCATCTTATTTACCTACTCAAGGGTAAATACACTTAATCTAAGCTTTTTTTTTACTTTTCCTAGATAGTCATTCCGTAAAAATTCAAAAAAAAATATCCACTGGACTTGGTTTTCAAGATTTGAAGACGTTTCGCCACCTCTCCAGGAAGCTTTCTCAATTCAAATGTCTGGATCCGCAGTGAGTTTGAGTCTTATATAGACAACGCCTTGTATTGCTTGGAAACATGCAAATG
>NW_015150507.1:444313-469248 GCF_000732505.1 Cyprinodon variegatus
CATTTGCATGTTTCCAAGCAATACAAGGCGTTGTCTATATAAGACTCAAACTCACTGCGGATCCAGACATTTGAATTGAGAAAGCTTCCTGGAGAGGTGGCGAAACGTCTTCAAATCTTGGAAACCAAGTCCAGTGGATATTTTTTTGAAGTTTTACGGAATGACTATGACCTGGATGACTGAGAACCTTCATCAGCACTTTTCCTTATTATTGAAATTCCCAAATATTTTTTTTTAATTAATTGAATCTGAAACTACTAACCCTCTTCTTTTGGCAAAGCAAGAACATTTAAATTGAAATCTATAAAAATCATTGAATATTTGTATGCTTTTTTTAAACAGAAGGATCTGATTTAATAGACCGACCCCAAAAAGCTTTTTTACACTGACATGGCTCTTACAACTCATTCCTCAATTCCTCAATTTCTACCCTGTCAGTAAATTATGCATACACAAATGTGTTATACAAACTGAAGCTTTAATAATAATTCTCATTTATAGACTTACTAAAAACAAGCATTTGTGTTTACAACATGTTTAATATTAGCAAGAAGCTTGAGAAGATGTTACAGCTGAGATGTGCTGAATTAAAACATGAAGCCAACTAAATATAAACCTAGATTTCACATTAAACTGAGCGAACATACCAAATCAGTCTGTCTTCGCTTTGTAATGATGTTTTAACTGTATGTTTACTTTTAGCTTTACGAAAACCATGAAGCTGTGGTTGTGTACGCACAGCAGTGGACCTTCAAACAGCGGAGCAACAGTTATCACTTTGATGACAAAGACGAAAATGAAGCAGATTGTGAAAGTATCACAGCACCTGAGGAAATCTACTGCAACGAGGCCTTTCATGCATTCCAAAGGAGATGAAGACCAGTGACCTACAAATGTTAAAACCCAATATACACAGCATTATGGAAATATAACAATTCCTGGCTTTAAATCAGTCTCCAGGAACAGTTTATTGCCACTAAAATTATTTCTATTTACTGAATTCCAGCAGGATAACCAAGACATTTTTTTAAAGCTTTCTTAAAATTCTGAATTTTAATGGATATATTTAGCATTTGGTAGATTTACCTTTAAACTATATCTTTGATGTTTTTACCAAAAATTAGGTTGATTTTTGGCCTATTCCTCTTGACTTGTGTAAATGGGTCAAATGTGTTGAATCATTTTCTTGCAAACATATTCCCGCCTGTTGGACCAGTACCATTGGAATTTTATCAGAACAAGTTTAGCAGTATGATTAAGGTTTACGGTCTGTTTGGATAACTTTTTCAGGTCGCAGTTTTAACTTCTTGGCTGATCCCACAAGGGTTTCCACTGATTTTTTTGTTTTTACGATTTCATCTATTTTGCATCATGCATCTCTCCCTTCTGCGGCGTAACACCCACACCAGCTGATGCTGCCACATCCATCCTACAAAGCTTGGAAGGTTTTCTTTGGTTTGCAAACTTCCCCCTTTTTTATTTAAAGGCATCAGAGCTTATCACAGAATGCTTCAAATTTAACACCATAAAACCACAGGACATATCTCTAAAATAAGTTCTCTGTGCCAGACTGCATTTTCAAAAATTCAGTCTAAATTTCTTTGGTTGGAGTAAGAGTCTAAGCTTCTTTCTTGCATACAGTCTTTTAGAGCATAATGGTAGACAATAAAATTTATTATGGATAATGATGCTCTCTCACTAGTTTTAGCCAGTTTCTTCACGTAGTGTTTTAAATTTTGTCCTTGGTTTATTAGACTTTCCTTTAAAAATGTTTTCATCCTCAAACAGATAATCTGTCTTATTCCTATAAAGGCATGAGGGCCAAACATTCCCATGCTGTACCTTCTTGCTTATAAGTGAGCAAAGGAGTGTGGCACCTTAAGACTTCTGAACATTTTACCCATGGACAAACCAAATTTGTGGAAGTCCTCAAATTTCTACCATGATTTCCTTTGATGTTATCTAACTTTATGTAATCAAATGATGTAATGGCTTTAACAGTTAAGCTTATATAAAGCCAAAAGTGGACCTCCATTAGACTCAAATGCTCTATGTTAAATGTACAAAAGCTAACAAAAGCATTGTTTTAATCATCTACAATTTCTCAAGTTATGAAAACTTTTGACAGTGAACAACATAATAAAATCTGTAGTGAAATAAAAATTGCCTATAACGAGGTTCCTGCAGATCCTTAAAAAGTCTTACAAGGCATTACATTTTTCAACATAAAACTAAGGCTCTAATTGGTATTAAAATGTCTTCAATCAGTCTTAAAGTTGTTACCACGTCATATATAGGATTTAATTTTTAAATCCATATCAATCCATATCAAACATATCGGAAGTCATTGGCCGTGCACTCTAAACGGACAGATTACCCGCTACCAGACATAGGCAATGGATTTTCGATAATGACAGCAACCTGCCTTTGCGGTAAGGTCTGTAAGAACCTTAGGGGCCTGAGGATCCACCAGGCCATGATGGGCTGCATAAAGAGGAAGCAAGTAGAGCAACGCACAGAGCCAGTGCCAAGCACTGAACCTGGTGACGGAGGAGGAGCAGGAACCTCCATGCTCGACATGCTACACCTAGCAAACCATCAGTACAGTGTCAGGTTATTTGGCTGTCTGCAGTTTGACAAGGATGTTGATGTTACTATAAATACATCTTGCAAAGGAGAAGTTGATCAGCGACCCCAGTTGATGAATACACTAACCATCTGCAGCGGTGCAGAGAGATTTGGCATAAAGTTACTAAAGGCTCAGGACATCTTTAGGCCAAACCGGCATGAGACCAAGATCTCCCAGCTCAGGAAAGAGCTGAAAGTTTAGAACTGTCAGTAAGAGGGTGTGCAAGGAGGAAAAACCAGGGCTGAGTTTGGGGCCCCATGAAAGATATTTATATTGCCCCCCCCCCCCTTTAAAACTGCTATAAAGATGCACTGAAGAGTATAATTTACATTGTCAATGTAATTTTTGTTGTGATATTTAAAACATAAAACACAGCTGTATCTATGTACACATGAATAGAAAATAGATTTAGGATGGAGAACATATATTCCTATTAGGTTTCAATATAACTTTATTGAAGGACAGATTATTTTTATGCTGGCCCTGAGAGCTTATTCTTCATTCATCTGTGTGTGTAATGACAAAACATGTTTTTTAATGTGGCTGCTTAAGGCAGCTCATGAGAATGATCAAGATTTATAGATGTCTTTTAATTGTTGTGATTTAATCTGAATATACAAATCTAACTAAAATCTTTTAATATTGACACAGATTTTATTTAATTTACATATCCTGTTAATCATCTAATTGCATTTAACTGATGTTAACCTCTGATAACTATGGTGTTTTCCTGTTTGCTGGTTGGTAAAGGTAAATTCTCAGCTCTGTGAGATTTCTGGCTTAGTTGTTTGGCCTTTTTGTTATTTACAGACACACAAAAGGCTCAATCAATGCTGGATTCATCCTGTTTTTTCTTAAAAATTAAAAACAAATCAACAAAATAATTTTAAAAACTGCAATCATTCTCCGTTTCAGACAGCACCCAGCTGGGCAGCATCATTAATGATAATTCCCCTCTGACATTGGGGAAGAATAACTACGTAGTTGTACCCTGCAGATAGCAGTTTTATTTTACCCAACGGGTTAATAATCTATCATTAATTTGAAATATTCAATTAACAACCCTTTCTGGAAAAAAAAGAGAGGGCGGAAAAACTGGTAATGGACGCCTTCTCTCTCTCCTCTTTCTCTTCCTTTTTCAAACCCAGACTTTTGGCCGCTGCATTTTTCAGCCACAGATGTTTTTACCACACTGCTGCTTATTTACACATTGCTCTTGCTAATGTGTTACTTTCCTTGTCATTATGTCAAAAGACGCGTGCGTAGCATTTAAGCCCCAGTACGAACGAACTGCCAATGACAGACAGCGAGACCTGACACGATGCCATGACATGAGGACCAAAAATGTATTGCAATTTCACAAGAAGGGGTTGTCAATATATTCATGCTTTGTTTCACTGTTTACTGCTAAAAATTGAGGGAGGACATGAGGATTATTTATTTTACTATTGATTTTCTTTTTATATTTGAAAAATATAGCGCTTCATAAATCCTTTTGGATTTATTAAGTGGCTATTGGGACAGACGCGGAGTGGGACCATGCGATGCTCAGAGAATGAGATCAACCAGAGCCTTAGTGCTACATACAGTGATAGCAGGAGGGAGGAAAACCTGCCTACCTTCAGTGAGCTACCCACACCTCCAATACCCTCTGTCCAATTTGACATCAAGGAACCCATGCTGGCAGAGGTCAGGAACATCAAACAAGCTGCACGTCCCAGTGCAGCCCAAGGCCCAAGTGGAGTGCCCTACAAAGTCTACAAAAAATGTGCGAGACTCCGGAGAGGCTCTAGAGACTTATTAGGGTAGTATGGAGCAGGGGGAAGGTAGCCCAACAATGGCGTACCTCAGAGGGTGTTTGGATACCCAAGGAGAACGCTAGTGACAACAAGCAGTTCTGCACCATCTCCCTACTCGGTGTGGAATGCAAAATCTTCTTTAAGATCCTTGCCAACAGGTTATCTGAGTATCTCCTGAGAAATTCCTACATTGACACCTATGTGCCGAGGGGTTGAGTCCAAGGCATGCCAGGCTGTTTGGAACATACAGGAGTGATCACCCAGTTGATCAGGGAAAAAAACGAGCAGACCGGGCAGTCCTCTGGCAGTCCTCTGTCAAACTCAGAATTGAGTACAAAGTCTCCCTCCTTACCCACCAGTGCATTCATGGTGATACCCCACAGACCTCAACACATAACCTCCGATCTACCTATCTGCTGAAACCACCTAGGACAAAGCTTCATACAATGGGAAATCAGGCTTTCTTTTCAGCTGTTCCCAGCCTGTGGAATGCTCTCCCTGGTCACCTGAGGACCCCACAGACTGTGAATGCTTTTAAATGTGGCCTTAAACCCACCTTTTTAGGAGAGCTTTTAATTGAACCCCCCCCTCCCCCCCAACCCCCACCCGCAAGTCCATCTAACCTTTATACCTGTGGCCTTGCAGAAGTGCCAACATACCCACTGTGCCCAGCTCATGGTTCCCTGGAGCACATGCTGAGCTGCTGCCCTAAAGTGCTGGGAGAGAGACGATACATGTGGCGCCATAACCAGGTGTTAAAGGCAGTAGCAGACACCATCTGCACGTGAATCCATGAGTTAAAGCAACGGTCTCCTTTGAGGCACAATATCTTCTTTGTCAGGGCAGGAGAGAAACCTGAGAGAGCAGGTAAGGGCACAACTGGACTGCTAGCCATGGCTCAGGTTTGGCAGTTGCATGTGGACCTTGGAAGTCAGTTACAGTTCCCAGAGCACAATCCAAGGACGACACTAAGGCCAGATCTGGTCGTAACATTTGACTCCACAAAGCAAGTTCTGTTACTGGAGCTTACAGTCCCCTGGAAAGACAGAATGGAGGAGGCTCATAAAAGGAAGAAAGCTAAATATCTTGAGCAGATTGAGGCATGCAGAGGCTGGATGGAGGGCCCGCTGTGAGCCAATAGAAGTGGGCTGCAGAGACTTCCTTAGTCAAACTGTGCATCGGGCATTCAGGCTCCTTGGCATCAGAGGGTTGCTTCAGAGAAGAGCCACCAGAAACATCAGTGAGACCTTGAAAGAGCCTCAAGGTGGCTGTGGATTAGTGCTGCTTGAACACAAACTGGGGCCTGATCAACCCCAGTTGGGTCACCCAGAAGAGGGTGTCTGAAGATCAAAGACTCAAAACACCCTATGACACTGGTTGCTTCACTGATGATGTGTTCAAGCTGCAATGGCTAAGTGTTTCAAAATCTATCGTGGCTTCACAATTGAGCAGTGGGTAACAGTGCCTTGCAGCAATTAGGTTCTGGGTTTGATTCATGGCCTGGGGTCTTTCTGTATGGAGCTTGCATATTCTCCGCGTGCATGCGTGGGTTCTCTCAGCGTACTCTGGCCTCCTCCCACTGTCCAAAAATGTGACTGTTAGGTTTATTGGCTTCTCTAAGTTCTCCTTAGGTGTGTGTCCTTGAATGTTTTTTGTCTCTGTGTTCTCCTGATGTACTGGCGTCCTCTCCAGGGTGTACCCTGCCTCTCTTCCATTGACACTTGGAGATAGGCACCAGCACCCCTCACGACCCCAGCAGGGATAATCATGATGGAAAATGGATGGATGGATAGATCAAACATATCAAATAATTGACTATATATATATTTTTTTACACTTACTGAACAGCTAGCTGTAACCGTTATTGGTTCCGTCCCGATAGACAAACTAATAAAAACCATGTTGCAGCCGGACCTTGGGGTGAGTTGAATAGCTGCTGCTCAGAGCAAAGACACACTTGGGCAAGTTGTTTGTAAAAAACATTTTTTTGCATGGTACAAAATGGCAGTCTGAGAATAATAAGCGGCACACTAAGCTCACGTTAGCTTTCAATTGATAACACTTTTCAATGGATAAAGTCAGGTTTTTAAACCACTTATTATGGCAAACAGCATGAAAGACCAGCATGTCTACTACTAGTACTACTGTGTGCAATTCAGACTAATCTACTGGTACTTCTGATGCTAGTTTTGCAGAGCACTTGACAGTGTGGTGGGAAGCAAAATCTGTCTCCTGTTAATTCCTTTTTACATTTATATGTATATATATATATATATATATACATATATGTGTGTGTATATAAATGTATATGACGGCCTACTGCAGAGGTCACGGATTAGCAGACCAGGGCCCAGATTTAGACCCACCTGCTGGCTAATCTGGACCCAAACTAATTTAAAGCATTTATACATTTCTGCATGTTTTCCAACAGCAGTGTCTAAGCGTCACTTGCACCACTTCTCCTGTTTGTATGGTAAAGCCAGGCTGCACATGATACAAGTTACCCAATGAGCTGCTGTCAGTCAGGGTTACTGCTGCTGGCTACTTTTAGACACAGCAGGCAAACCTTTGGCAAGCCATGGCGATGGAAAAGAAGGAGAAAATGTGTGGACTGCTGGGAGAAGCACAATGAACTAGATAAATAAACATGAAACGGCGTGCTCAAAGATGACCCTGCACATTTTGAGTATGTTTTGCTCAACCTACTGCTGTGAAGCAGGATTCTCCACTATGAACATAATCAAAAATAAATATCTACCCAGGCTCAAAATGAGCAGCTTGATATGTGCTTGAGGATGGCTTTGTCGCCATTCAAACCCAGTTTTGAAAGCCTTGCATTGCAGCCTAAAGCCGACTGCTCTCATTAAGCCATAAAAAGAAAGAAAAAACGTTTTATTAAAAAAAAAAGTGAGGCAGGAAATTGTCTATATACCAAACTGAAATACTGTTGTTCTCTACTTTAAAACCAATTTAAACTTTAATATGGAAAAACTTTCTATTTTTTATATTTTTTATTAAAAAAATCAATGTATAACATGGATGCATAAACACCCGGATTTTATTTCAGTGTTAAATGCTGTTTAAAGTAACAGATTATAATTAAAAATGTCTCTGGACCTCTACTGGTTGTTTGGGATTTTTTTGTTAAGACACCACTGATTTTTAATTGGTTACCCCTGGCTTACTGGTTAGGGCATAGAGCTTGGAATCCTGAGGTTCAGACTCCACTCCCACAGAATGTCACACTGGGTCCCTGAGCAACCACACTGCTCCCTGGGCACCGTACAATGGCAGCCCACAGTGGCATCTCTGCATTTACTGGGTTAAATGCAGAGAGGAAATTCTGTTGCTCTGTACTTGTGATAGTGTAAGGACAATAAACAAAAAAGTTTAAAAAAATATATAACATTTAGACTATTTCTCAGGAATTATTTCATAACATTATGTGTTATTTCCAAACTGTCTGTCTTTGTTTTGGGTAGAGACGTGTGCAGACCTTCACAGCCTTTCTGCAGGGTTAATTAGAGAGAGACAAATTCTGTTTTTTCAGAGTAGGACTGAATACCATTCCATAAGGTAAATGGTAAAATGGTAAATGACCTGTACTAATATATCGCTTTTTCAAGTCAGGAGACTTGACCAAAGCGCTTTACACTACATTCACCCATTCACACACAAACAGACACTCACACACTGATGGTGGCAAACTACATTGTAGCCACAGCTGCCCTGGGGCTCACTGACAGAAGCAAGGCTGCCGTACACTGGCGCCACCAGGCCCTCTGACCACCATCAGTAGACAATGCAGGTGAAGTGTCTTGCCCAAGGACACAACAACACTGAAAGGGCTGTATAATGTCTTGTTCTCATCTTGCTTTGCAAAGTAAAATAAAATGCTGACTGTAAATCTGTTTATTTACCTGGAGTGTATAGTTGAATACATTTTCAGTTTTATTAACTAACAAAGGCAAACTCGACCAGAAAAAAAGAAACGTTTCTATGCAAACTCTGCCATCTGGGACTTAACAGACAGGTCCGTACATCAGCCACTTCCACTTAAAATTTAAAGTGACAGAGTTAAAACATCCAAGCGATCTTGGGAGATATGTGCTGCTGAATGAGGAACGTAAGAAATAATTATTGATGGAGATGTTTTCAGCATAGCCTGAATGTACCTGTATGTTTCTGAAGTTTGGTGTAATTTGGCTAAATAAAGGCTTCACTGCACATACAGTAAACCTTCACTACATGAGGTCTTTTCTATTTCTTTCTATGTATTACAATCATACATTTAAAGAGTGAAATATTACCGGTAGGTTCTATTGTGTCTTAATTTACCAAAGATCTTCAGCTAGTTTATTTATAGGTTTGTGAACTTGCTCATTTTTTGAAAAAGTGAACTATAAACATGAACTAGTTCATTTTCATCTGTGTAAAAACAACACAATACAATGTTTTTCAGAATACGTAGCTGTAAATGGTCTAAACTACACGGTTACCACTTTGAGCAGGCAGTGAGGCTGATGTTAAGTGTAGTTTCAGTTCCTGAAATACACAAGGAAGTACTTAAAGGTTTTGTTTAAGAAACAAAAATGTTTTTTTAATGTTTGATATGCTATCTGTATTAATCACTTTGTAGTTGAGAGGACAAGATGGAAGCCCAGAAAGGAAAAAAAAGCAAAAAAGGAACTGTACTTTCTCGGGCACAAAAGGAACATACTTAAAATTGCCAGTGATGTAGTGAAAGCGTGCCTACAAGAATGTTTTACTTCTAAGTTTCACAGCAATGGCCGTACAAAAAAGGGAATTACAGCTACAATCATTTCATGTTTTCTTGCTATATTTTGAATGTAAAAGTTGAAACTACACATGTTTAACAGATAAGCAGTAACCATAGAAAGTCTGACCCTCAGGATGTGAAGGATGCATGTGAATGATATGACAATAGACATATGAAAACAAGTGATCTGGCTCTATGCTCTCAACAGGAAACAGGTCATATCCTCTGAGCATAAAACATTGTACTGTGAAACACCACAATGCTTTACGATGCTGAGCTGGAGATTTTTTCTAATGGCTCAGAATATTTTGCAGCAAGTTTATGTGATGTTGATAGAAGAAAAAATAATTCTAAAATTGACTTTATAATTTGGGCTTATTACAAGCAATTAATCGCAAGCAATGTATACACACATATTATATACAGATAACCATATCCTATGTGAACCATGTTATAAGTTGATATATTAACATACATATGCATAACTTGGTTAAACCACAGCAACTTCCTGTACCTCAATTTCATCATAGCAAGATCAAGATCAGTTCTGTATTTTCAGGTCTGCTACAGCTGAATGATGTCGTGGAGCTTTGGTAACGTTTGCATCTGCCTCTGCTGTAAGTTTACTTGGATTTAGAAAATTTCATAAGATCTTTGGGGTTGATAAAAATATGTTTTAATTGGTAATGCTGTGTTACTGATTGATATAGCAAATGCAATCAAGCATGTTTCAGAATTTGAATCTGGAGGTTGGGTAACTTCAAACAAAAGCCAGAAATGTTATCATATTTTATACATAACCTTAACAATTTTATATTTTTTCATTGAAAAATAATTATTTTTGCAAAAACTTTCTTTTTATAATTTACCACTGCTACTAATAATATTAATGATAATAATGACACTAGTAATAAAACTTACTACTTAAACTTACAATAATAATAGCTTGGACAAGGGCTTGGACATATTACCCTATCAACAGCAGCAAATAAAACATACAACCAGAGGAGACAAAAAATCTAGAATGAATTATACAAAGCAATATCTCTATTCAAAGGATATAGAACTATTTAAATGAAGATGTGTTCTGTTATTTTGCTTTCATCAAAAAAAAGAGAAAGATGAGTTGTTATAATCGTAAACGGTGATTCAGGAAATCCCATGTAGTTAAACAAAAACGATGGATGAGGTTTTGGCTAAATAAACAATAATCTTTAATATACAGAATATTTTCTTAAGTTTATTTCAGCAACTTAATTCACCAATCAAAACAAGTTATACAAATGAATTAAACACTGAACGGTGTTTTCAAGCCTTGACTTGTGTTATGTGTATTTTCCACAAAAAAAATTTAAAAACACAACAGTTAAGATCAGAAAGATACATGGAAAATGTGGGCTTAATGAAAATTATATTTATTACCAACTTAAAAGTTAATTTCAAATGGTACTTTTGTCTAACAATTATGCCTCTGAAGAAATTATATTTTAAAGTATTGGATATTAATGTACAAGGAGAATAAGAATGTTATTTGAAGAGAGGTATTTCACTTGAAGTGTGAGGAAAAAGCTTGAACACAAATAGTTTTTGCCAGTTGGCTAATACAGTATGAGTACATTTTGAAATCTTTGAGAAGTTAATCTTCTGGAACAGAATAAAATTTAAAAGCTAGAATGTAAAGTTTCACATGTCTATATTGGTTTTTATTTAGTGTTAAACATTCTACGTTTAATATTTAATTTAAGTGTAAGTTCATAATTGCAAAGAAAATGAAAAGTAAAATCTTTCTTCTAATGTGATGAAACATAGCAACACTGAACACAGATCTCTTGTTATAAATTGTAGATTTATTTTGTTTTATCTTATTGTTGAAAGGCACGGTTACTTAAAGCTCTAAACAATTTTGGCCCAGACAACTTGTTCTATATGAAAATTTTATTTATGTAAATATTCTTCTACAAAATATTTAGAGCCGTTTACTTGGAAGGTTGGAAGGTGAACCCTAGCTTTTCTTCTTTTTTTCTATTCATTAGTTGTTTTTTTATGTAGATCTATTGTGTTTTTAATAATAGATAATCTTAACCAATAAAGACTTTTAATTGAAAAAGTCACAAACAGCAGCTACAGAAAATAACGCCCCCTTCACTTCCGTTTACTGCAGCGATCCTACTTTTAGAAGTTGCAGCACTCAGAAGCTTTAGTTAGTGCAAACCAATAAGGACACTTCTTACATCCTTATCTTTAGTCCCTACTCAGGATGTTTATATTCCCAGCACTCAAAAGTTCAACCAAAACAGGGAGCATCAAAATCAAAAGTTTGAGAATCATAACCAACAAATTCTAACATGTGCAAATCTTTTTATTTGATGTTGTTGCTTTTTCTCTTTGTGAGAAAAACTGAGTTATTTTTAACAAAAAAATATTTTTTCAGGCAAAGTAAAATATTTAATTAAAATTCTAAATACAATTCATCTTTTTGACTGAGATTAGTTTTTGTTTGATTGAGCAATATTGAGCCATATTATCTCAATAGTTTAGATGTAAACCACAAGTGCAGCCAAAACAATATAGTTTTATACCTTTCTTCTTTGAACTATACATGTACTCTGGTGAACCTTGCTGCATACATCTTCAAAGGTTACAGTATATTTGCTATGTTTCTTATGTCATGTTTTTTTTTCTCTTTCTCTTGCAGTTGCTTCTTGTTGTGTAGTTAGTGCAGCAGCAGTGATCCATGAATCTGGATATGAAGGCAAAGGAGTTAATATTACTTGCCACTATAATTCCCAATATGAGAGCCATGAGAAGTATCTATGTAGAGGTGACTGTAACCAGGATGCAGATATTCTGGTCAAGAGCACTGAAACACGGAAAGGTAGATACTCCATCAGTGATAATAAACAGAAGCATTTTTTCGTGGCGACCATTTCTTATCTAAGTGCTAAGGATGCCGGTAAATACTTGTGTGGCGTGACCAAGGTTGGATATGACCACTTCCCTTCAGAGGTATCATTGAAAGTAAAACAAGGTAATGAAGGCCTTCAATTGAATTATAAGGGTTTGATGAAGAATAAGTCTTTTGATTTGTTTTGAAGCTTTTTTCTCTCTATGGGAAAAGTTTCATGTTCTAAGCATAACCTGAAAACAAGCTGCAGTTGTCTTCATCTTTAATTCTAACTTTCTAACAGAGTGGTGCTGTGTGAAGACCAACAATATGAGTGGGATTATAGGAAGTCCCATTACGTTCTCTTGTCCTTATCCAACACAACACAAGAATAATAGGAAGTTCATCTGTAAGGGAGATCACCGTGACAGCTGCGCTGATGTAATGATAATTGGAAACAGGTTCACTCTGCAAGATAACGTCTCTTCGAGCTCTTTCACAGTGATGGTCACCAGGCTGGAAGAAGGGGATGGAGGAATGTACTGGTGTGGTTCAGACGCAAAGTGGACTGCAGGAAATTATACTAATATTCAACTGACAGTCGGTAAGACACCAAAAAACAGAAGAAAAAAGACAACAACAGATAAATAAGAATTTAAAGTCCTAGGGAAGTCATATTTAAGATTTTAAATCACTCTGGCTTAAATATGTAAATGTACTCTTTATTAGACCATATTGTCCCAAAAGTTAGAATATCTCTATAAAAAAAAAAATCCTGTCTTAAAATCTGTGTTGTTTTTGTTATTTAATGCAGGCCATTTAGTTACAGTATATGTCAGCTTGTACACCTAAATTCGGCCAATCATATATCAATGGTAATCTGTCAATAACATTTTTTTGGGCATAGCATCTTGATTCATATGTTGCAGTTAGTATAGGCAACGGTTGAAATAAGAAATGAGAATCATTTACTTACCATTGAGTTACATCAATAGGATGGGCGTCTCTGTCTTCGGCAGGCGTAGAGCTAACAGGACTGGCAGGGCTGCGAGGCAAGGGCTCAAACATGTACGGCTGTAAGCCTTCTACACCAAACGAAGTTTCTGCCGCCCTGGCATGGTCTTCCACAACAACTTCGTCCGCGCTTTCCTCCTCTAGATAAAAAATGTATGACGGAGGCGACTCATCCACGACCTTCGACACAAAACTATCCTCCTCTTGCATGTTTCCACTGTCCATAGCGTTCCTTGACAGTGTCATTGCTAAGTGCTACTTGGTCCCAATGTAATTTCCCATTAGGAATCACCTAGCACTAAGTTGCTAACTGGTTAGCAAGATGCTTCGAGACAGTGGCCACAACCAAACTTGCTTGCGAACCTTCCGCCACAACAATCCCGACCCATCACATTCACTTTATTCACTCGTGTAAAATTGGTCATCACTCTGGAGAATTCGGAACTGCAGCCGTTGGAACAGCCGCTTCCCTACGACTTTAATAAGTTTCTGTTTTGTTTTTATTCTCTTCAGGAGGTTGAGAAGTTGATTGCAAATTGTGTAAAGACATTTATTCAGCTCTTTAGTCAGTGATCTGGTCACGTTTCTTTGTAGGCTGTTAAATATCTCACTTTAGTTCACATATCAGTATCATGATCATACCGCATGACTTGTGAAACTACTGTGTCATGCACGACTACTGCAAAGAGACTAAAACTCCAGCGGCAGCTTTTTCTGTTGATACCTACTTTGCAAAAGCTGGTAGATTGTCTTGAATACTTCAGAAGTTTTACAGTTTTTTTTGGATTGCTTAAGCAAGATTTTCGAAACAGGGCCTGTGTTTTCAAAACACTACACACAATTAGCACCACCACACCCAATTAACAAAACACTACAGATCCTTTGCATAATTAAACACTACACTTTACAATAAAAACCACACTTTGTTACCATATGAAACTCACACGTTTCACATTACTATACTCTGTTTGCACAAGTTACACCCTGCTGTGATAAACCTAAAACACTTTTAGCACTTCTACTTCCCTATGATTAGAATTGGCTACCATCAACAAAGTACTAATATAATGTAAATTCACCAAACACTACACAAGACCAATGTTGCAGACTGAAGAAACTCATTTATTTCTCAACACACCCAAAATGTTGACATGGAGATTCATAATACTGTAACAAAATGTCACTTTACGTATTGTACTGTAAGTTTACTGTAAAAAAAAACAAAACAAAACCAAAACTAGACATTGTCTCTTCGCCTAGCTGGATCTAGCCAGAGAATTTCATCAACATCGCAGGCAATGTTGTCATTAGCAAGACACCTTGGAAAGAAACGTCTTGAATGACGAATCCATCCTTGCATTGCTGCTACCTCCATCTGGTCACAGGCCTCCTCCATGGCTTGGATGAGGGATACCTCAGCCTGGAGACGGAGATCATATACCTTCCACCGCCATGCCAAGAAAAACTCTTCAATGGGGTTGAGAAATAGAGAGTATGGTGGAGGATATAGGACGGTGAAATGTGGAATGTTGCTGAAACCAGTTCTGAACCAGAGCAGAGCGGTGGAAAGACACATTGTCCCAGACAACAATGTATTGCATATGATCAATTTGATTTGCTGCTGTGTTGTAAGGGCCCATATGGGCATGGCGGTGGAGGACTCCATTCTGTGTAATGGCTGCACAGAGTGTTATATTACCCCCACATTGCCCTGGGACATTGACTATAGCCCTGTGGCCAATGATGTTTCTTCCCCTCCTTCGTGTTCTCGTCAGGTTGAACCCAGCCTCATCTACGTAAATGAACTCATGCTGGATCTCCTCTCCATCCATTTGTAAAACTCTCTGAAGAACAGTGTCAGGCAAAATTGTGTTCAGTGTAGATCTAGTATACATATTACAGTACAGTAAAAGATTATGAGACAATATGCAAGATCACAATGCTTAGGTGAATACATACCTCTGCATAATCATGGTGCTTTTGCACCATGATTATGCAGAGGTGGAGGAGAAGGTGTGCAAACAAGTGTTTGCACACCTGATGACTGTGTTGAATCAATTGGTTGGAAGGTGCTGTAATTTGACAGTCAGTGCTTTGGTATTGCAAGGAAGTGACTTCATAATAGATTTTTGTGTGTAATGTATGTTAAGTGTGTTTAGTGTTTTGCAAATCACTGTGTGTAGAGTTTTGCAACAAGTGTGAGGTTGACAATGTGCTTATAGTTGTGCAAATATGGGCTGATGTTTTGCTTCTTGAGTGTAAGTTTTGCTAATAGTGTACTACTTTTGACTTTAGTGTGTAAGCAATCCAAAAAAACTGTAATCAGGATTTTTTTCTTTCACAGAGCCAATTCTCTTTCTTTTTTAAAGTGTGGTGCCACCCACTTTATTATAAACCCTCTAATACTCTTTCAAGAGGGTGGCCTGGATCGGAGAAATACATAATCCCAAATAATCCCAATCTTACATTATTTCCCTGGTTGTGACTACACACCCACATAGACCTTTTTGTAGCTGTAGCAGTCACTGCTCCACTAATTATGGCTGTGTAAATTCTGCCTTTTATAGTTTGTGGGAAATGTTTATATTTCTTGCTAGGTAAGAAAATATGCGGTTGTGATTTAAGCCAATGTAAAATTGATTATTCATAAAGTTGCACTTTCCACTTTACAGAGTGGTGCTGTGGGAAGACAATCAACATAAAGGGCAATCTGGGATATCCCCTTAGTTTTTCCTGCCCTCATTCACTACGACATCAAGAAAATCTGAAGTTATTCTGCAAGGGGGATCAACGCAGCAATTGCACTGAAATGTTAAGGAGTCAAAGCAGATTCGTTCTGCAAGAGGATACGTCCTCTAGCTCTTTTTTGGTGATGGTCACAAAGCTGGAAGACAGTGATGCCGGGACATACTGGTGTGGCTCACAGTCAAAGTGGAGTTTTGGAAATTATACCAAGATTGTGCTGTCCGTAGGTAAGGGTTTATTATGTTGGAAACACTGCACTGAAAACACTAGATTTTTATAAGAAACTAAATACCACACATGTAAAACCTTATTTATGTGATAACTGGATGGGGTTTAATAGAAAAAAATATATAGGAAAGCATTTATTAACATTTCTAATAAGTAATACTATATTATCACACAAAAGAGAACCAAAACAAGAAAGTGATATATGGTTAACATACATGTATGTTATATGATTATTGTTATGTCTTCGACTGTCTCTCATTCTTTGTCTTCTGTTTCTACCAGCTACATTTTTTGTATTTTAATCTGCATTTAAGAAGATAGTATAAAATTGAATCATGCAATAAGGTGGTGTAATTTTTTTGTAATTTCTCACCTAAAACCAATAGAAACCCTCCAGCTGAAATTATGGACAACCAGGAGAGTCACTAAAAAAAAACTAAAAAAAAACAGCCCTTTAAAATCAAACGTTTCAATCATATTTCAAGCTCTGAAAAAGAGGACTCAGTTTTCGTGGTGGAGAGACAGTTAGTTTTCACAAAATTTTTATTTAAGATGGAACTGTAGAGAACGGCGTCGGTTCCTAATGCAGGAAGCTTTGCAGGGGTAGAACACAGGTTAGTGACCACGTCAACCTGGCAGAGGATGATTATGACTGTGTGAGTCACTAACCTGGTCTTAAAGTTCAGTCCATGACCACAGGATGAGGTTAGTTACAGCCGGTTGGCTCAACAAGACGTGGCAGATGTTGCCCAGAGAGTCCCAGATGCTGAAGTTCCAGAGGTCGGAGGACAAAGGATTCAGAGCCAGGAGAAAAGAGATCTGAAGAGGTACCAAAGGGAAATCCAGAAGGATCCAGAAGGAGTCTGAGGACAGGTCAGGCAAACAGATCAGAATGGGTACAGGCAGGCTCAGAGGTTCACAGACAGAACGGGTCAGGATCAGACAATCAGAATCACTTAGATACGCTAAAAAACTCTCTCTAAAGGCACAGATAATCTGGCACTGATGAATGGTTGAGGGCTAGTTAAATAGAGGCTAAAGTAGGTGGATCAGATGAACTGTAATGAGATCCAGCAACAGCTATGCAGATGAATGAGTAATCAGGAGTGATGCTATGAGATGAGCCGAGGCTTCAAGGCGTGTGTCAAAAAACGGAGGGGCCGTTTTCCCGATGCGTGTGTCGAGGCGTGAGGTTTGAAGCCTCTCTACCGTAATACTACGTGACCACTTCAGGAAGTGGTTCGGACAGCGCAACAACATCAACAGGCATTTAAACAGCCTTAGTATGCAGTCAAGCAACATATTCTCATTATCAGTTCGTATGAAATCCTACGAAAAGTTATGCACAGTATTTCGTACGTTTTGGACGTTTTTCCTCGAAAAAACAGATCAGTGCGCATGCGCAGCCAGACAGACGAAAAAAGCAGATCCGCGGACGGACGTAAAACTGGGAAAAAGAGTGCAATAATTACTTCTTGATGTCTCTCACTAGGTTGATTGCTGTTTTGTATCTTAGGGTTAGGGTCAGGGTTAAGGTTAATTGTATGTTAAAGTCTATGTTATTGAATGGTGCGTAACAGGCACATGCACAAGGATATCATGTCTCGAGGCAAGACGTACAAATACGACGAAATACGACGAAAAAAACGTCCAAAACGTACGAAATTACGGTGCATAACTTTTCGTATGATTTCGTACGAACTGATAATGAGAATACACTGAGTCAAGATGTGGGAGTTTGTAGGAGAATTGCTATCAGTTGGATAGAGTTTGGATATACCGTAAATTCTCTAATATTGGCCTGTATTCCAATAGCGGCCGGGACTCTAACATTGGCCGGTCTCGCTGTCAGAGGAGGTAAATAATGGCCGGTCTCTAATACAGGCCGGGGCTATAAACGTTTTTTCTGGGCATACCTCAACATTATACTTGTGGTAGTAAGTAACATACAAGTACCACAGCCCTGCGCAGCTGGACGACAGGCCCTGACTGCTGCCCGTCTGTGCGAGGAAGAGAACAGACACGCAGCAGAACAGGAGGAGCGCGAGTGATGAGGAGATTAAAGGGAGAGATGAAGAGGAGGAGGAAACTGAGGAGGAGAATTAAACAGAATTGGAGGATTTTTTTTTTTTTTTTTTCTTCAATCCAAGCGAGACATGGTAACTGTACTTTTTCAATAAATGAACCTAGTGTTTTATAGGTTCAAATAGACACAAAATCTCATTTTTATTCATTCCACTGGTAGTCTGTTTTGCTCAAATAGCAATAGAGGCCTGTCTCTAATTCTGGCCTCTATCCAATTAAGGCCTGGACCGCGATGCACTTGAGTGAAATAAAGGCCTGGGCCTATATTAGAGAATTTACGGTATTCTAAGAATAGATTGATTGGAAAAACAATCAATTTAGTTGGTTAAAACTGTTTTGGTCAGATTAAACAACGTATTGATCATAATCCAAGCAAACCACTGGTTATGGTTGTAACATTAGTGTTAAGTAATATTAATTTCTACTGAGCAGTTACTGTACCATTGCTAGTGGCGTCAGTTGTGAGACATGGACTACCATTCCTGAGGTTTTGGGATCGAGCCCGATCTTAGACATTTGAAAGTTGCGATAATACTTTGCATAACTTCCAACCTGATTAAAACCAAAAACTGTGGAATAATTATTTTTGAATAAAAATGACTTTCACTTTTCACTTTCTCATTATTGCCCAATTTGCACAAACACCGTCACTGTCTGCTTGAGCTTATTTCACTAAAATGGCAGAAAAACAGTGTACCTTAACTAATTGTTCTCTTTTAAGACATTTTACACAAAAAAACAACTTAAACAAGATTTCCAGGAGCCAAAGCTAAGAACTTTAATACCATGGTTGGTCTGATGTCAGAGCAGTGTTTTTATTTGTTTTAATCATGTCCTCACATTTCTAATGGGACAACCTATCCCTCTTTTTGGTTTTCATTTTTTGTCAAATACTGTTGCTAATTTTGCTTAATACTTGTAAAAGTCTTTTTTTATCTTTATTTCTTATTGATGTCAATTAGTTATTCCTATATTTTTCTTTTCCTGTTTCTTATAGTGTTTAATGGAAAATATTGCTTTGGGTTTTGTTAGTTGCCTTTTGCATTGCATTCAGAGTTGTTATGTTAAAGATCTGTGTTTTTTTTAAATTGTATATCTTTCTGACAGAGTGGTGCTGTGTAGAGACAAAAAAGATGGGTGGCATTGTGGGATATGCCTTTGATATGTCTTGCCCATATCCAGCACAACATTGGAATAATGAGAAATTTCTCTGCAAAGGAGAACACCGCAACAGCTGCACTGATGTGCTGCTGAATCAGAGCAGATTCACTCTCCAAGCTAATGAGTCCGCCAGTTCTTTCTTTGTGAAGATCACAAAGCTGGAAGAAAGTGATGCTGGGACATACTGGTGTGGTTCAGATCCAAACTGGAGAGCTGGAAACTACACCAAGATTGAGCTGTCAGTAGGTAAGGCAGTATAAGCAATGTATGATTAGGAAATATACGTAAATCCTTACTACAAATATTAAAAACAAATTTAATGCAAAAAAATTGAGTATCATAGTGATATTCAGGCTGCTTTCTTTTTTAAATTTGGGATTTTTGTTAAATATTGAAATTATTAATTATAAACAATCGCTAAGTAACACAATAGAAAATAGTCAGATATATGTCGTATATATCGTATATATCTGGCTATTTTGCTACCTAGTATTTCAGAGTAATTTTATTTTTATCCATGATTATAGATGAGGTGAAGGCTAAAACAAATGCAGACTACATGCCAACCGTTTTTCAGGTGCTTTTGATTGAACGGACGCACATGTAAATCTCTCAATTTTCTTTTCTTTCTTTTCAGGTCCTTCCACTCTTAAAATTGTGGTTTACATCATTCCTGCTCTCCTCCTTGTGCTTTTATTTATTGCAGTGATTGCAGTATATAAAAGCACACAAAAAGGTATGCATTACATCCATAGGTAAATAAATATTTTAAACAGACATACTGTAACTGTAAGCCGCAATTGTAAGTTACCAAAAAAATTGTCTTCAAGGAGCCACAAAAGACAAGAAAAGGAGAAAGCTCGAAGCTCTACAAACGGTGGGTGCCTGTATTGACTATGGTGTTTCCATTTAGTCATTTATGATGAACACCTTTCTGTTTTTGATTATATTTCCTAGATTTCTGAAAGGCCAGAAGATTACGTTTACAAGAGCTCCAGTCACAATTATAAAGCTGTGGATTTCCAAGAACAAGTTTATGAAAACCTCAAAACAGAAAACGATATTTCCTCTGTTTATATGTAATGCAGGGCACCTCATAAAGAGTGATTTGTCATTTAACCCTGAGCATTTGGAATTTCTGGCTAAAGCTTCCTTTCTATGATATAGAGAACATATTATTTAAAACAACTCAAGCAAGCAAATGTTGTATAAAAAGTTTGCAATCATACAACTGTAGCCCAACTGGTAGTTTTTTTTTTTATAAACAACACAAATACAGTATGTGTTCATAAATAAGAGATTAGTAGAAACAACAACCCAATTTGAAAGCTCAAATGCAACCTTCAAATATAACCTTTTTTTTAGCAAAGCTGTTTGGTATATCCAATAATTTAACATGATTGTAGTTATAAGATGAAGTCTCATCAGTTTACTTCGGGACCAAAGCGGCTTGGAGCTTTATTTACTCTGCTGTGCCATTAAATGGACTGTAAATGTAAAAGCAGGCAGAGAACTTGCAATTATACCATTGATCGGGAGTGTGAAGCTTTTGAAATAATTGCCAACGAATAAGAAGACAGTGGAACAGTAGAATAACATCATAATCAAGTATGATGTACATCCCTTTTTTATTGACTTCACCAACCCTCACAGTACCTCTCCAATAGGCCCTTTTATAGAACTTTTGTTTCCATTTTATTCACTTATAGCCGGAGTTGTGGCATGAAGCTAAGCCTCTGCAAAGTAAAAAAAAAAAAAAAAACAGAAACAACTATGCTAAGCATGTCCTCCTACATAAACTTTGAGCTATCTGCACAGTTTTCAGTTTGATCCACCCTCACCATTTTGGTTCTTAATATTTTGTGGCCAATTGGCAAACAGCAGTCCATACACATCATATGGCGGCCTTGTTTGGCCTGTCTTTAACGCCTCCTGAGCCAGGGTAAAAAATGTATCAGTAAAAATAGTCACAAAGAAGATATAGTAGAATGGGGCCAGTGAAAAAGAGGCTATCATTGTGTCTTTCTGTTAACATGATGGCATAGATGGATTTAAACAGAAGCGGGAAGTAGGTTGTGATGTGTATGTTTTTTTGTTCTTTTATTTGTGAATGTATGAATTATGCAAAAAAATGCAATTATTTCAATGTTAAGTTTTGCAAAAGTAAGGAGTCTCTGTTTTTTGTTGTTTTAGTATAAACTTCTGCTTCTCATTTCTTTTCAAATTGTTCCCCTATCAGGATTTGAATAATACTTACAACAAGAGGTGAAACCACTTGGAGTAACATTTGATGAGCAACTATCCTGGGAAAAACATATAGATATGGTGGTGAAAAATATGGGAAGAAATATGTCTTGTATTAAAAGATTTAGTTCTTTCATGACCTCAGCCTCTAGAATTTTGGTGGTTAAATCGTTAGTGCTGTCTCACCTGGACTACTGCTCTGTGGTGTGGTCAGGTGCAGCTCAGAAACATCTGGCTAAATTACAAACCGCACAGAACAGAGCGGCCAGGCTGGCACTGGGACTGCCCTGTGTGTGGACTCAGAGCTCTGCTGAGTTGCATGTGCGTCTGTCGTGGCTCAGAGTAGAGGAGAGACTAAAATGTAATGTTTTGTGTTTCCTGAGAAATATTATTGTTTGTGGAAAACCTTCTCTTTTGTTCAGTTTGTTACATTATGTGAGAAATGAGCACAATTATTCAACCAGGCAGGCAGCTTCTGGTCATTTGACTCGACCCATTCCGAGAACAGAAGCAGTGTGCAGGTCTGTGTTGTTCAGAGCTGTGACTCTGTGGAACAAACTGCCTCATAACATCTCGACTGCTACTACGAAAGGTGCATTTAAATCACTTTTAAAAAAACACTGTTGATAGCCTTAATATATGAATATTTGTGTAACATATTGTACTGTAATGTGATATAATTTGAAATGTATCGTGGTTCTTATGATGTGATCATTTGAAATGTTATGTGTATCTGTATAATTTTAAAGGGACCCCAGGAAGAGTAGCTGTCAAATTACTGACAGCTAATGGGGATCCAAATAAATAAACAAACAAATAAACATCAACACAAGCTTCATTACATGCTCAGTATCTTTCTGGGTTTTGAAAATATTCCAAAGCCTTGACAAAAAAGAAAACAAATAAGCCCCTTTTACCACTTTTTTGACTGCATACTCATTGGCTTCCTGTTGGACTGATGAAGCTCAATCCAACTCTATTTATGAAGCTCTATTAAGCAACCACAGCTGCCACAAAGTGCTATACATACCAAGTAAAGTTAAAGTTGTATAATAACATAGAAGTTTAACGGATTAAAACAAATATAATTAAATAAATGCATTAAAACAAATAAAACCATATAAAGAAAACAAAAAAAACCACAAAGCAAAAACAGAAAGTCTCATGCTGTGTTAAAAACCAAGGAATAAAAATAGGTTTAAAAACAGATAGTGAAGAGGCTTGTCTAATGAGGAGGGGGAGCTCATTCCACAATTTAGGAGTATCAGCTGAAAAAACTGTGCATCCATTTTCACCTCTGTAGCTCCAGAAGCAGCAGTTCAGCTGACCTGAGACACTGAGTGGGCGCATAGGGGTGGAGGAACTCAGCGAGATAAGGCAGAGCCAAGCCATTCAAAGATTTAAAAACAAATACAAGAATCTAAAAATTAACTGTAAAATGCACAGGCAGCCAATGGAGGGAAGCCAGGATGGGGTTATGTGCTCCCTCTTACGTTCTCAAGTTCAAAGGCCTGCGCCTGCATTTTGCAACAACTTGAGACATGCGAGGGGAGACTGGCTCACCCAACAATGAAGTGCATTACATTAGTCCACACTGAAAAAAGTGTAACATATGGCTGTTCATTCAAACTAATGACTTTTACTGTAAACTGGATAAAATTATTGATTTGATTGTGTAACTCATTCTTTTTAGATTTTGAGACATCAAGTTTGACTTAACCTGAACTAAATACATATACAAAGGACACAAAACAAAGTTTTTGATTTCTCTCAATATTAATATATATCAATTTATGACCTGCAGGTATTATTTTGCTTGTTTGAGTCGTATGTGAATTGCGCTTTTGCGCGCTGCAGTCAGAACATGTGATCAAGTCCAAGTTTTCGTCGTCTCCAGATCCTAGGTGGATTTCGCCCATTAATAAATGTAAGTAGCAAAGCACTTGCATGTAATCAACGTTATGCTATAGCTGGAGTTTGGAGTTTTGTTCGAGTTAAATGTTGAATGCTGGCAGCAGGAGCCTCCAGTGTTATGTTATAAAGAGCAGGAGGGCTGTTGTGGTGAGCATGTTAGCAAAGAATGCTAACTGCTCGGACAACTGTTACTGGGAACAAAGGTTACTGGGACCAAACACCATCACTTCAGTTTTTTTTTTTTTTTTGTAAAAAGTTCAGAGTCAACCAGGCTTTAATGTCATTAAGGAATGCCAGTAGTGGTGCAAGGGACAATTCAACTCAATTCAGTTTATTTATATAGCGCCAATTCACAAGATGTCTTCTCAAGGCACTTTACAGTTCACCAGATCATACAGTCAAATAGATTTAAAGTTTTCTATTTAAGGAAAACCAGTTGATGCATCGACTCATTGACTCAAAGGCAATCCGTTACACTAAGCATGCTTTTAGTGGAGAGGAAATACTCTCTTTTAACAGGAAGAAACCTACAGCAGGCTGGAGGCTCAAGGAGACAGAAGCAGAGATACCAAAAGACAACTGTAAGAGGCGGCCCCATCCAAAAAACACACAGCCAGGCAGATGAGCTCCGAGCCAGCTCCCATGTCAGAGGATGAAGAGAGCACATCTAGCCAGTCCCAGTCAGAGAAACAGGACTACACTGAAAAACTGGCCGATGTCCTACATCTATAAACAAGGTGTTGATGGAAGCAGCACAGCTGATATTTCTCTCCAGGATGGTGTCACAGCCAGGAACAGACGTGGCAAAGCTACTATGTGAAACAGCAGAGAGAGCAGAACGTTAGAGATTGAACTAACAGATTCTGCAGAGTGGAAGAATAGATATAGAATGGAGCAGAAGGATAAAATAGGGGTTCCTATGTCCTCCAGAAATCTAAGCCTATAGCAGCATAACTATAGAGATAGCTCAGGATAACCTTAGCCACTGTAACTATAAGCTTGATCAAAAAGGAAAGTTTTAAGCCTAGCCTTAAAAGTAGACAGGGTGTCTGCCTCACGGACTAAAACTGGTAGTTGGTTCCAAAGGAGAGGAGCCTGATAACAAAAAAATCTGCCTCCTATTCTACTTTTAGAAATTCTAGGAACCACTAGTAAACCTGCAGATTGAGAGCGAAGTGCTCTGTTAGGGACATAAGGAACAATCTTTCCGTAAAAGTTTTAAAAAACAATTTACTGGACTTGGTTTCCAAGGTTTGAAGACGTTTCGCTTCCCCTCCAGGAAGCTTTCTCAATTCAATGTCTGGATCCGCAGTGAGTTTAAAGCTTTATACAGCAAGGCATTGTATTGCTTGGAAACATGCAAATTGAAACGAGTGGGTTGTTTGGTTCCATTGTTAGCCTTTAATATCTGAAACCTGTCTATGATTCTGAAGGTAGGTCGTTAAAGGGGGG
>NW_015150507.1:469561-501123 GCF_000732505.1 Cyprinodon variegatus
TTTCCAAGCAATACAATGCCTTGCTGTATAAAGCCTGAAACTCACTGCGGATCCAGACATTGAATTGAGAAAGCTTCCTGGAGGGGAAGCGAAATGTCTTCAAACTTTGGAAACCAAGTCCAGTGGATTGTTTTTTTAAAACTTTTACCATGACCTGGATGACTGAGAATCTTCATCAGCATAAGGAACAATCATATCTCTGATATAAGATGGAGTTTGGCCATTTAAGGCTTTATATGTGAGAAGGATGATTTTAAATTCTAATCTTGATTCAACAGAAAGCCAATATGCTTATAAGCCAAAAATAAAAAGCTGGGACCTTTTTTGCCTGATTTAGACAGGGGGAACAGATTACAGCAGGTTTCATTTCATCCCATATTGCCAATTGTGGCAAAATGGGATGAAATAAAACGGCTGATTAAAGAACACAAACTGTTTATTAAGGATAGTACAACATAGATAAATTGTAAGTTACTATAAACACAGATATAGATTTAAGTACTAAATTTCAACCAGGAAAGAATTATTTCCTTCTGCATATAGTCTTTAATAATTACACGTGCACTCCATTTTCTATTTCATTTTTATTACAAGTATACAGTTTACAATAGTTTTCAATGGGATGAGAACATTTGGACACTGTGAAACAATGAGAGATTTTTTTAATGAACGTGTGGAAAAGAACAAGGATCTGTTTGCTTAGACACTGCTGTCAACGACCAGCTTTCAAGCAAACGTTTGTGTTTTATTATTAGTTTTAAATCAATATCACTGGCGATATTCTGCTATAACATGTGAAGTAAAGAATAAAACAGTGAAGCTCAACTTTCATACACGTAAAACCTTTCAAATTTCAAGTTCTGCACATTGGAATTGACGCGAAGTTAACTCCAGTTGATCTTCCTACTCCGTGCGCGCTCCCGACGAGGGGATACAAATTTTCGCAGGGATAACTACCTTGGCACGACACCGGTACGATAAGTTTGCATTCTGCTTATTTTTTTCCATATAGTCGGAGAAACAAACTCAATCCATTAGTCCTTCGTTTAGCTATGCTGCGGTTGTTTACACTACGCCTTTTCCACCAAAAATGGCATCTTAGCAACAAATGTCACGTGACTGGCAGAGACCGATTACTTTAATTGGGCACTAGGGCACAGTGCACGACGCTGCGTGTAACGTAATCCCTGAGCCGCGTCAGTGCGGGCAGCCCTGTTCTTAATCAGAGGCTCTGTTCGAAAACCTGGGCTGCATCCTCCAAGGACGCGGTCTACCTAGACTGGATCCTTCGAAGTCCTTGAAAATAAGGAGGCCGGAAGAGTTTTGTCTGTAAATTTTAACAGGTCCTCCCTTCGGCGGGTTTTACCGCCGTATGCTCTGTTGCTTAGCAACCGTGAAAGTTGACACACAAAGCAGGAAAAGAATGAATACCGAGGTTTTCAAAACTGTTTGTTTATTTATTTTTTTATTTTTTTTAAAGTTAAAGTGAACAAAGACTACACTCACAAGAATCCAGAGTGGAATAAAGGTTCCAACCACCAGGAGCAGGAACAAATCAAATCAAATGTAATGATAGAAACCTTAGTCAGTTAAATAACCTGCTGCTGTCATTCTGCACATCTCTGATGTTGCTGCTATTTTCAAATATCCATCACTGTAAAAATGTCCATAGCTGCATATTGGTTATGTATTCTCCAGTTTTATATTGTTAAAACACTTTACAGAATTGTATTTTTTATATTTTAACTCTTCCCTATTATGTATTTCTTATACATTTTTCTAAGGTCCACATTTGTGTGACCATTTTCAATAATCTTTCTGCTGCTGTAAATTTGCCCATTGTAGGACAATAAAGGGATTTTCTATTCTATTCTATAAAAGGGTTAGAAATATATAAGTAAATCTAAACAATGTATGTACAAAATATATCTGCAAAATCTCTAATAATCAACAACAAAAAAAACTTAGTTAAGCATATTGTGCAAAACAGCAATAAAAAGATAAAAATCCTATCAGATTTATAGTCCCCACTCTGCAGATATATTAGAATCTGTCCTTAAATTACAGCCAAACCCATTTATACAGTAACAGATTAAAACCTTTAGATAAACCAAACATTACCGCCACATATCTGACTCTATAACCATTAAAACAACTATTTTCATTCATTTCAGACGGAACTATTCACAGACTTGTATTATATTAAACTGAACTTCCAATTTTCACCACTGTTCGGCGCCAAGTAACATATCCTCTGATCACTGAGCAAATCCCGATGATGAGACATTATTTCTTTCATTGTGCTATTCATTCATTACAGTAATTGTTAAGCATTTTTAATGAATACATCTTAACTAAAAATTATCATTTGTTATTGGAGTTATTGCTGTTGACTTTTACTGAAAAGCATTTTTAATAAATCAACTGTAAATATAATGTTATTGTAGGATTATGTAGGCCTATGTTAAGTGAGTGCATGCCACAGACATCTCTATGCATGGGAACAGAGATTCCCGCGCTCAAAGGTGTCCTGGTTTTCCCAAATGAAAATAGGGTCATCCTAGATAAAGCTGTAATTCTTCATGAAAACTGTGGTATTATAATTTTAATGTAACATTTGTTAAAACGTTAAAACTCTAATTGTTTTCTTATGGGGCTGTAATGTCATCTGTGTATTAACAGAATAAAGCTGCTACCCCCTCCACTCTTAATGTGATACCAGTCACTTGAGTGTCTCCCACAAACATGTGTTACTAGGCAACAGCAAACAAACTGGCTGCAGGACTACCAAGGAGGGTTTTTATCTAGTCTTAAGCTGCTAAAGCTTTCCTGTAGATCAGTTTTCCTCCAGTAGAACTGGCAAAAATGAATTCAGAAATTATTTTGTCTCGGCCATATTATGACACCAGAGCTGCTGCTCAGGGAGTCCAGGAAAAAATTTCTCCTCTGGAGTCAAACAACTTGCAGCTTTCCTCAGACTTAGCCACTGTTGGTTACCAAATCATCCTTGAACAAGCCGGTACCAACTGCCACAAATCCCAGAATATTCAGCAGGAGTCCAGGACTTTATGCAAGGAAACTACGGCTGATGCTTTCAAGACCCAGGCTGAAGGAACACGTCTTCTTGGAGAAAGACTCCAAGAGATCCACTACTGGAAGTCTGAGCTGCAGCGGCACATCGAGAACCTGCAGGCCAACACAGATTCACTGCTTATCCTAAAGAGGCGGCTGGAGAGGGCACTGGATGCTACTGAGGTTCCTTATGCCATCGTCACTGATAATTTGACCTGCAGAGCAAGAAGACTTGGAGCAGACCTGGTCAGAGACACAGTGGAAGATGAACTGCTCAAGGTCAGCATATTCTTAACATTACTACATTTAAGATTTATTTTAGTAAAAAAAGAGCCAATATATCAATAATTAAACTGGCTCATACAAATATACATGATGTTTCTTAAATAATTCTACATGTTTAACCTTCTTATTACTAATGCAGTATGGAAATGAGAAAAACAAATATGAAGTCTGTGATCCTTAAAGTAACACTACATACACTTTTGACCCAAGTATTACCTTACTTTGAGATATAATAAATTCATTTTTTGAGTCAATATACAGCGCTTGGTGCATCTGTACAGGCTACCCTTCAAAAAATGTAACTTGAGAGGGCCAAATAGGTCACTGAATTTGTCATGTGATCCAGTGTGCCACTTTAAAGTGCTAGACTATCACAACCCGATCCGTCCCGAAAGCATGATATGTACCATCAGCTGGTTTGCGCATGCGCAACCAGATATACATAAATAATGTAATTCCATAAATAATGTAATTAATTAATAGTTAACATTAATACTTATTTATGTCCTTAACTCACTAAAGAATGCTAGTATGCATCTTTAAAAATGTTTTATTACTTTTCTGAGACAATTTTAATTATTTTTACATCTTCGTCAAACTGCTTGTCTGACGTCATCATCAGACATGTTCAGAGTAGTCCTGCAAAATATGATTAAGCCATATTTATCTGCATTTTAGCTGTTTCGTTCTTAAGGTCACAATATATATGATAATGTTAACAGGAAAGGAAAACATAAAAGTCAAAAAGACTAGATTTATGTTTAAATCCAAAGCTGAAAAAATTAGCTCCTGGAAGTAGCGTAAGATCCCGTTCAGATCAGGCACAGATGTGTGATAAAACAGAAAGGGTTTTAAGGCATTTATTATGTCAAGAAATACATTATTAACCTTTAACACATTATAGTTACTACGCTTACTATTTTACATAAAATTGAGGGTGACCAAAATGTTTATCTGTTTTCGCATGCACTAATGAGCTGATGGTACGGATCGTGCTTCTGGGACGGATCAGGTATTTACAACCTGGAAGTTACAGCGCTCCTAGTGGCCTAGTTAGCCCAATATTTTTTAGGATAAAGTTTTGGTTATTCACTTTTTTAATAAAATTCAAACAGTAATCCAAAGTTTAAGGCTTCAATTACTTAAACCCTTTTTATATTTTGATAAAATAATCTGTTGTCTTGAAAATATTTAGTTAATTATTTCTTTCCACTTCTTCACAACTTTCTCTAAGTTTCTCTAAATAATTAAGCTTGGAAATCAGGGATGTCCCGATCAATACTGATATCAGAAACCAGCCTGATAACATAAAACAAAATCAGAATATATCAGAAAGCAGCTAACATTTCCAATATTAGCATACTGATAGGGATACACTGCATATTTGTGCTTCAGTTTAGAGTTTATGCAGCCAATTGATGTGTAATCCATGGCAGTTGTTCTCATAACTGATATTATTGACTGTTATAAATTTTTTCATTTATATCTCTTGATCAAGCTTTTTTATAAGATCCCAAAATACAAAAAGAGTAATAAATGTATGAATGATTTGTGGTATCAGTTTAAGTCAACATCGGAATTGGTCAATACTTAAAGCTTTAATATTGGTATCACATCAGAACAAAACAGTTTGGGTTTGGACATCCTTACTGAAAATCCTGAAATAACACAACAAGAGCAAGTTGAACATGTTGCTTTACGTGTTTTTTTAGGAGGTGGACTTGATCAAGAGCATTCAGGCTCTTCTGAAGAAAACTGCAGCTCAGGTTGTTGCTCAGATCAAGTGAGTATACTGGCTCCTTCCTTAGTTCACAGCCTATTGATTTTAAAGAGCAAAAGCTTAATGCATTGTTTTCTGTGAGTCAGGAGGAACAGATCCGCACAGCAGACACTGGAGATGGATTGGTCTGATAAATGTCAGGCCTATAACTTTGACGACACCAGTGGAAGACATAGTAACAAGAGTCCAGATACACAGAATCACCAAAGCTCAGCCACCATGCAGGAGCAGTGAGTCTAACTCTGACCAAATGTCAAAGATATGTCCAACTTTAACAAACACAAGGTTTCTTTTGGTTTATTTCAGGGTGTCTAACCCCTCATCATGGACAAAGTTTACTCAAGACAACCTGTCTCAGGCCTTGCAGGAGGAACAGGCCACCAACAGTCTAAGGTCAGAGTTGCGTTGGTTCACACAGATTTCCATCCACTGTTGAAAAAACGAAAAGTGACTGTACTTCTGTGTGTCAGAATGCTTGTGGAGCAAATGCTGCAGGACACCACTGAGGATCTGAGCGTTCAATGCTCCAATGTGGATCGAGCCTTTAGCCTGCACTGCGATGAACTAATTGAGGCCAAGACCCAGCTGGAAGTGAAGCTAACTCAGGTACATGAATAGACACACAGGAAATTGACTGGCTGGTTACATGTAATTGATTGCTTTATTGTTCTTGTAGATATTGGAGCAGATTGGGGGTCAGGAGAGGAACATTGAAGCTCTCCAGCAGGCCATTCACAACAAAGAGGCACCACTGAGAGTGGTTCAGTCCAGACTTTATCTGCGCTCTCTCAGACCAGCCATGGAACTCTGCAGGGATCAAGCCCAGCTCAGGTAGATGGACACCAACAGCAAAGACCTCTATATTCTTTTCCTCTGTGTCCATATCCTCATTTTATCTGTTTCTGCAGTTTGGAAGGAGAAGTGAGGCTGATTGATGCTACCTTGGAGTCTCTGAAGAAGAAACTGAGTGAAGCCAGAGGTTCTCTCTCCCATCTGGAAGAGTCAAGGATGGCTCTTCAAAAGGACATCAACTGTAAAATAAATTTGCTGTTTATTGATAGGGAAAAGTGCATGACTCACCGTAAACGATACCCATCTATCTCAGCACTATCAGGATACTGAACATAACTGCTATTACTTGCAGATCGTTCCTCCACTTTGCTACATGTTGTTATCATGGTATTGAAGTACAAAATACAGTCTTCCAGAAGAGATGTTTTTCTTTACATGAATTATTAATCTTTATCTTCTTTCTAAGTCAGGATTTATATTTAATCACTGGCCAAAGCAGAACAGAAAGTCTACCTTATAGCATCATCCAGTACATTTTGCATCACGCAGTTATTTAAACTTTAATGAAAAACAGCCTTAATTACCAACTTTTTTTTTAAAGTAGCCAGAGAAGAAATTATTTTAGTTTTTTTGTTATGAAAAAGTCGACCTTACGCAGTAGAGGCTTTTGCAAGTCACTTTATTGACATTAGTTAGCAGCAAGGTATCTTGCTAACGTGTAGCATAGGTGAAAACTAAATCTGGAAGACTTTTCTCTGCCTCACCTGAACAAACCGGCTGATATCCTTCAATCAAGCTTCAGCCAATCAACTTGATGCTGCACCTCCTCTGAGACCAATCATCTTTCTAGATCTCCTTTATTTACCTCCAGGCCAAGACTCCCTCCTCCCACCTCTGTCACTCTCAGGCTGTTCTCAGTCCCACTTATCCTCTGGCTGATCCACTACCAGTGTCCAAGCCCTGTGGGGGAAGACTATTCTAATCTTTTTCCTAGGTCCTCATTCAAGCAAATGTCAGTTCAGAACATCAAAGTCTTCTCCTGGGGCCCGAGCATCTAAAGGATTTATTTCATTCATATCAATAAAAATGTTGTAAGATGTGAAATATAAAAAATAAAAATATTAAAATGTAAAAACAGATTTTGTCATGGTTTTGATTCTGTTTAAGTTTTCTCTTTGAGTTATTATTGGTTTTATTTCCATTTTTGTGTTCTTCCAGTTGTATTTGAGTTCTTATATATTTCTTGTTTAGCCTCTGTGTCCTATGTCAGTCTCCTTTTCCTTGCTTCTGTCCACACCTGTTCCTCATCTGCTAATTGGTTCTATCTCTCCCATTTATACAGCTCCTCTTCAGTTACTGTTCGCGGGTTCCTTGTTTCTTGATCCTCATTATGTGTTTCCCCTGACATCTTCTAGTTTTTGGTTTTCTGTATTTTGTTATCTTTGGTTTTTAGCTGCAGTTGCACCGTTTTGAATTATTATATCTGCAAGAAACCACTTTAGCTTCCGTCTGTGCATTTGGGTCCTCTTAAACCTCAACCAAACCTTACAGATTTTGTACATTGAAATTTAAAAAGAAAGGAAAGAAATCCCTAATAAAACCTTAACAAACATTTTAATCCCAGGTTTTTACGGTAACTTTGTTTTCTAAATTTCCCTTCTTCTTGTTTTTGCCAAACTTTTTTTTTTTTCATCATTTTATATTTCTTTTTTACAGATGATATATTTTGAGTTTTGTATGCAAACTTCTGTATTTCAGGTTTTCGGATTACTTTTTGTAGTGGGCTTTCCTCTGGCATGAAAGCGAAGTTTAATTTCTATTTGTGTGCATGGATACCACTATTGGTCAATGTGTGCAACAGACCGGATAATTATAGTACCTGCATGTATTCTGTCCTCTGGATTATTGTTGTATTGTAGGCAATGGACAGCTTATTTTCCCCATTTTCAAAATACCTGCTCCTGTGAGATAACTTTTTTTTTTTTTTTAAGTTTTCCAAATTTTTGAGAAGTTAGTCAGTTAGTTTCTTAGTTTTAAATCAATGCTTTATCTTTTCAGACAATAAACACACATTTACATCCAAATAGATTGCTCATATTCTAGTTGTGTTAAACTGTGTATCATATTTGGCAGTACAGATATATAGGGTGATTTAAAACTGAACTGTCATGTAACATATTTTGGAAAGTAGTTTATATTATACCTGCCACAATTCACTCATCATTTGTTTAATCAATAATTACTGTTAAATGTTCTTTCACAATAGAAATTATTCTTAAACAACAATCATGGTGTATTGAACAGTTCTTTATATGTCAAGAAGACTGGAGGGGAAAAAAAGGAGAAATAGGGAGTACTTTGTAAATGTCATCAACATAAAAAATGATGGCAAATCAAGTGACAGAACAGTAAGTAGTAAGAATCCGTACTTCTACAGAAGTGACCTGCTGAAGCTGAAACCTAAAAATAGTCCAATTGCACTGTGAAGAACCCATGCTTCGCTAGGCATTCTCTCACAAGTGCACGAACGATCAAAATCAAGTGTTGGTGACCACTATGTTCTGCAGAAGAGACTCAAACATGACCCTGTGAAAGACATAGCTGTAGTGTGATAGAAAATGACAGAGATGCAAGCACTGCACTGATAATCACTTTTCACGTGTCCACTGTAAAAAAGACATGTGAAATTAACAGCAAAGTTCTTAGAAATTAAAATTTTCTGATTATCTTTGGTGGATAAGGCTTTGAAGGGTTCAGTCCAACAGCACAGAACCCTTAATGATTGCCCCAGAAATCTTTTACTCCACTAGAGGGAGATCTTCAGCTTCAATGTTGCTTCTCTTCCTCAACGTGGTCATCTTTTCCTCATCTTTCAAGATACCATAAAATTGAGAAGAACTGTCTAAATCTAAAAACAAACATAACTGTAACATTGGACAGAAAGATTTTTCTATTTGATCAAAATGATTTCAGTGTCTTTCAGGGAATCTAACTTTAATAATACATTACTAATACAATTTAATAATACAATACAACTGCTACTTCTAGAATTCTGCTAATCTACAGTTGGGGCTGAAAAATCATCAATTTATGTTTTGTTCGCAGGTTGAAAATAGATTAGAACTGAATTAACTTTTAGTCTGAAGGTAATACTTAACACATAGAAGCACTGATTATATATCCCAGTGGAAGAAATCCTGAAGAAAGTTTCTCTATTCTTAGAAAGGTTTTGCTGCAAGTCAGGAGGTGCCACGACTGAGGATGTTATGAAACTCCGTTTTATGCACACATGTACCGGGCAGTCACTGGGTTTGTGCTTAGCACATCTTACGACATCCCCTACAGTGAGCACAATTTATAACGGTGGATATATGTGCGTATGGATGCACTGGTTTGGAATTGATTAAAGAGCTGAAGAGGCTCAGTGGTAAAAACTTTAAAAGTTTATTTAGACTAAGACTGACCATGGCTTAGAAAAGGTGGTGAAATATTTCAATAAAGGAATAAAACAAAAAGTGTAGTCTTTTATAGATTTGCTTCACATGTACATTTCCAGCCATGTGACCAACTCACAGGTGGCTGGTGTAAAACTTTATTCAAATGATGTAAATATACTAGCATTATTTAATTATTGTACAATTATTTTTGATTAAAAAAATACTCCCTGTGCATATTTATGTTTTTTTTTTTAAGTTAATGGTTATTTTCTATTTTACAGATTTTCCTCTAAAGGGCAGTGTACAATGGAAAGGAGAAACGTGACTGCAGTGCAAAGATGAGGGGGCAGAACTGTTTAAATGAATAAAAATAGGAGGGATTGATGAAGTTACAAGATCTGAGGGAGTGACAGAAAAAGAAAGAGGGAGGGAAAGAGAAGAACAGTAAGACAAGCAGGACCAAAGTCCCAGTTTTCTCTCCCTTCTTTCTCCCAGTGACTCCAGGGTGAGATCTACAGATAGGTGAGTTACACCTCAGCATGGTGCACTTTATTGTCTTTACTTCTACTTTTGTCTAATCTAACCTTTAAAGTTATAAAGGTTGAATGTTTTTAGCTTTATTGATTTGGATCTGTTTAAGTGATTTAATGACAGCTTTTTAACTACCCTTCTCTTCATAAATTTGGACTAGATTTTATTTCTGCAGTTTTGCATAAAAAATATATAAATAACAATTAACTGATGCATTTAATCAGATGCATTTTAGAGTCTCATTAGTCATTCATTTCTTTTTTTTTTCCAGTTTTTGTCCTTATATCATTCAAGGTAGAGCATCATTAAGTACATAATTTCTAATTAACCAAAGCATTTCTTTATAGGCTGCATGTTTTTAGTTTTATTATAGTGTGTGACAAAAAAAAAAAATCTTTATGACAGTATTTATTTGCTTTTGTGTCTGTTGGCTAAATACGAGCAGCTAAACTGGAGGGTTTGTGGCAAGCCAGAATTTCCGTTGGCTGGATGAAGAGACTACTTTTAGCTTTGGTTATTACACCCTACACCCTGACTGGTCCAGACTGCCTCTCAGAGCTTCTGTCCTTCAAATGACCGATTATTTTAAATAAAGGAAAAAAACCACAATCTATAAATCTTTCAACTTACTGTGGAGCATCTCATCAAGGTTTTGAGAAAAGTTTCTAATTATATGCTTGCAGGGTGTGGAATGTGAGCTCCATGTCTGTGCATGATTTCAGGATTTTTGTGGTTACTTATTCATTTTTATTTGGGGTCCCCAGCTTTTTTTATTTGCACACTTCCATCAGCCCTCCTTCACACCTGACTCTGTCTCTCTGTCTCTACAGCCAGCATGCTGTCTCTCAGCTCCCTCTGCATCCTCCTTGTCCTGCTTCTCCTCCATCCTCCACAGCTGTATGCGCAGGATGTGCTGATACGTCTTGCAGGCGTGGGTCGGAGAAATGCAAATGAGGGACGTGTGGAGGTGTTCTACAACGGCGTGTGGGGCACTGTGTGCGACGACGAGGTGGACATTAAACTTGCCAACGTGCTGTGTCGGCAGCTAGGCTTCGAGCGCAGCTTCACCTGGGCACACAGTGCCAAGTTTGGCCAAGGGCAAGGTAGAGCCAATAAGAAATTGTTCATAAGCATTGATTTCAAAAGTATTTAGAAGCAAATACATAGATGTCACTTAATAACTATAGATTTAAATGGATTTCATTCTGTTTTTATGTCTGTTTAAAAAAAAAGGAAATTTGTTGGGTGAAAGAAAAATGACACATGGTAGGACTGAAAATATTGGAGTAATTTGTGTGTCTCTATGAGCATTTGGTCACCTAGATACACTTTGAAATAATTATTTTTGTAATCTTAAACTTAATTCTAATTGGATGAAGTGTTGGACTTTTGTGCATTTTGATCCTTCCATTGTAAAAGTATACCAAGCTGGCTGGTGGTTCAGGATCATCCAAATATTCCTTCTGCTTTTCTTTTATCAATGGCTTTCTTCTTTTTTCGAAATCTTCTTAGATTAATGTTCTACTTTTTACCTTAGGCAGGTTTTAAGTTATGCCATACTCTTTCCATTTTCAGAATACAGATTGATCAGTGTCTAATTGAACTGCCATTTTTTTTATAACCCAGCCCTGCTTTAAATACATCTACTGTACAAATGTCTTCCCAACCTGTGTGTTATGTCTCATGTTCTTCATGAAATTGTTCTCCACTGCTCCCTTTCATACCTCAGAGGCCTTGAAAAATAAAATGGATTTTGATGCAATTTGAGACTGAATTCCACACTGGTGGCCTCTTTGTGCTATCTAGACAACCTCATGTGGTTGCAGATGTTTTTGTTTTTTTAATCATCAGTAAAAAAAAAAGTCCTGAAAACCATGAGTTGTTTTTCATGCACTTTAGAATCTTACTTTTTAACAGTGTTCCAAAAAAGTGTTGCATATGTAAAGTTGTAGCCAAGCACTTTGATTACTTTCTGTGCTTTGTTTTATAGGTCAGATCTGGTTAGACAATGTGCGGTGTCAGGGCTCAGAGGTCTCTGTTGCACAGTGTCAGTTCAGCGGTTGGGGCATCAATGACTGCACCCACGCTGAGGACCTGGGTGTCATTTGCAGCCCAGAAAGAAGACCTGGCTTCCCCCCTGTCACTTTAGAGGAGACCCCATCATCATCAGGTCAGCAGCCAAGGCAGCAGAGACAAAGAAACCCAGCATCACCTCAAACACAGCCTGTGTCCCCAGCAAACCCTCCATCTTACTCAGCAAGAGGCCATGAGATAGCCCTCCATCGCAACACTTCCCCTGCCCGTCGCGGAGGTGTCTCTCCACGGGAAAATGGCCATGAGATCCAGATCTCGAGACGAAATCGAGGTGGTTCAAGAGGAAACCAAGGAGCCAGCCCTGCATTGCCGCGAGGCCATCAGCTGCCCTCACGCCTGGTGAATGGTGACGCCTACAGGCAGAGGCAGGAAACGTCGAGGAGTAGTTCACAGGCTGAGAGGCAGGAGTCTGTATCGCAGGTGAACAGCCAGCCCCAACCTCAGTCCCCTGCCCAGATCCACTCTGAGAGGAGGAGCGACAGGCATCAGCAACCTACCGGAAACCATGTAGAACCAGACCTAGTTTATCCAGATGTGGATCTGGAGACAGATGCACAATACACACAGGTGAAAACACACACAACCATGAAACACACCCAGTCTGCTTTGGTACAGATTTGAACTGAAATACTATTTGCAATGCCACAGGCTAGCAAGCATATATATAATTAGAGACGTACCTAAAACCTCAAGCTGCTTCAAATCCGAGACTTGAGCACCAAGATGTTCTGAAGTTTAGCCTAACCACCGGTGGCTCATCTTCTAAAGGAAACATCTTGGATCAGAGGAAATTGAGCCATCTGTCACTCATGCTTGCTTTTCTCTTCCTCCTTTCCACTTGCAGACATGACATTTTCTCACTCGTTTGTAAGCATCCTGACACATTTACCAAACTCTGCCTTTACTGTTAGTTTCCTTCCTGCTGCCCAGAGCCCAGCTTGTGCATGATTAGAGAGGGTGATGATTAAAGCATGTTATCTTTTTTTTGTTATAGCCTCGCTTGCATGCTGTCCGCAGCAATTTACTCAAACAAAGCCACGGTGGTTTGCGTGAGAGGGGAAGCCGGTTTTATTACCTCATCATGGGGCTCCACCAAAAGTTTCTTTATTAGGAGATTAGTTTAAAGCAATAAAAAGAGAGAGAAAGAAATCCATGGCGATGTAAAATAAGTATCTACTTATCTCTTTTATAAACACACAGGGATCTGGAAGCGTTTCCCTGGAGGAGGCCCGGCTTCGGCCTGTGCTATCCAGCAACCGTGGTGGTCTGGTGACTGAAGGAGTCCTGGAAGTGAAGTATGCTGGGAAGTGGCGTCACGTGTGCAACAAGGGATGGGACTTGAGCAGCAGTCGTGTCGTGTGTGGCATGTTGGGGTTTCCGGCAGCAGAGCCCTTTGACCAAAATGCTTACAGGTAAGAATGTGTGACCTGGCAGACGACAGAGAAGTGAGGAGGTCATGGAAAGAAGCAGTAGCAGCTCCTTTTGTTTCCTAAATGTGTTTTTTTAAGGAAATAAAAGGTGAATGGGGTCTTACATCACTACACAGGTTACTCTCCATGTGTGGTTTGATGCTACAGAGGCAGCTGTCATTAGTCCAACCACACTTGGCCCTATCATTCACAATGACATTACTCAGGTCCAGTTGTCCGACAGGTCTGCCTCCTTCATCAACTGAGTGGGCCTCATCTCAGACCTTGAAAATAGTTCTTTAAAGCATATAATTAATGTCAGGGTCAGACAACAAAATTATAATGCTCATATGTCTTTATATATGCAGTGCTTAGTAAAACCTTTTACGTCTTTTCTGTTAGCCTTAAATGGTTTAAAGCATCAAACACATTTCAGCATCAGTTAAATATAACATGACACAAACCATGATTTAATTTATTAATTAAAAATAATGTATCAACAGCAGGCCTGTTCATTGTTAAAAAGTTATTTAATCAAAAACCTCATTAAAGGAAACTTAGCAGCAGCAATTAGCCAAAATCAAGTGTTGTTGATAATTGAAAATTAGTCTTTTAAATCCCTTTGTATAAATTAAGACTCATTTAGTGCAGACTGATGGGTGTGACCCAATTAAAAACTTTATTTTTTCTTAAGTTTTACTTATTTATTTATAGCTGTTTTTGATCCATTCAACAGAACTTTCACATGTGCTTCACATTCCTCTGCAGCTGTGAAATCAAAGTGTACTTGAATTAAAATCACAAAGAACTGGCCACACATTTTGCTTTAAGATTTTCTACAAGAAAACAGAACTCACTGCTCCATTTATTATGATCAGTCATCCAGGACCTAAATAAGCTAAGCAGCTTATTTTCAATACCACCATCATATATCAAGTAAAGATCTTTCTCCGGCCATTGATACATGCTCCAAAAAGTTCTACTTTTGTTTAATTAGTGCAGATTATGCTGATTTTTTTTCTGAAGAGTCTCAGGGAGTCATTATCTTATTTTTTTTTATTTATTTTGACAATGTGAGATAGGCCTTTGTATTACATTTTGTTTTGGTTTTCACCATGGAACTCTGCGCCGCCCATTTTTGTTTGTCCCCATTGTCTTTGACTTTAACAGAGGCAAGTGGCATGATGATGCATGTCAGATTATGTGATGCCAGATAAGATCCACCTCCTCTGCGTTCTGGTAGTAGTTCTAATGTGTGATTTAATCCCTTTTAAAAAAGCTATTTAGTGAAGGTTGTTCGAGTATATTAGCTTTCAAACAAAATCAGGAAGGCCAAGGAAGACAGCAGACAGGTCAGGGATGATGGACAGGTTTAAAGCAGGCTGAGGTCATAAAACATTTCCATAAAGCACTGTATAACTCCTGACCTGAAAATGGAAAAAGTGTGGGGCAACTGTGACCTTATCAAAGTTCAAATTAAAAAGCATCAAACATCTGTCCCCTCAAAGGTGAAGAGATAGGAGCTAAAGACAGAAGTAGGAGCAACAACTTGAAGTATTCAGATTAAGCCCAAGACATGGCCATCAGTCTAAACATGTTTGTGGAGGCCCAACAATATTACTCAGAGAAGTAGCCAAGTGGCACCTAAAAACCCTGGAGGAGATCCGGGGAATTACAGGTCAGATGAGGAGAATTTGTTGGAAACAGCAACTATAACAAATCCACTTTAAAACTACTATTTGTTGTTAGTTACAAGCCATGTAGAGTAAACAGGAAACATTAATAAGAGATGCTCTGATCAGATAGGTTCGAAATTAAAGAATGTTTTAGATTTGTGGTTCTCATACCTGGTTCTCAACTACCAGTGCCCTGCATCTTTACATTTCTCCTCACCACCATGCATCTGATTTACATGCAAATGAATGATTAACAAGCTTACGCAGCACTTGGAGGCTGCCAAAGAGGTCATTCAATTATTTTAATCAGGTGGCTGGAAGAAAGAGACATTTAAACATGCAGGACAGTTGTACTTGAGAAGCAGGTTGGAGAACTACTGGTTTATAAAGAAAAAATTGAATTAAACATCTACCATATTTATTTAAATAACATAAACCATGAAAAGTTTTAATCTTATTCATGCCTAAGATATGAAAATCAGGTCCTCAAACCAATATCTCACCATTACTAACATAAATAACTCATAATAACATTGTAAAATATAAAACAGTAAGCTTTTCTTAGATCAAAATTTAATTAAATTAAAATCTAAAATTAAAATTCTAATATCATTCAGTTATTCTTGGCCCCAAAAACCCCTTGTAGAGCAAGTAATGTAGCAGAAATATTTCCTTTCCCCACAATATTTTCTAATTACCTATTTTTGAATATTCTGCACCCCTTAAGCCTTTAAACACATATATTCAACAAATTTAACAATGCTTTTGTGTAAACACCAGAAGCTTCAGCACATACTAAGAGGCTTGAAGTGGCCGGCCTTTAAAGTTCATAACTCTGCTATAATCCCTCCAACCAAAATTATTTGCTCCACTAATAGCACAGAACGGGGATGTCAATATTTTTCTGTGTAAAACTCTTTTTAATCTGTCTGATTCTAAGCATAAAATACGCACAGATGCACCTACACAAACTTCCAAAGCCCTTAAGAAAATACATTAAAAAACCTCAACACCTTTCTTACACCCTCATGTTAAGACATCCCCAACTATTTCCAGGACTGACTCCCTGTATGCACACAAATTTGCATGCAAATGCACACAAACTTGCACTGAAGCAAATACAGCCCTCCATGATCTGTCTGCCCACAGAGGTCTTTTTAGGGCTCGGCTAACAGCAGGACTGCACTGACCGCCGGTCTGCAAAGTACCATCTGTCTCTCCGTGTGAGAGGCCAATAATTACCCCCTGTGTCCTGAGTAGCAGAAAACAAGCTGCTTCTCCTCAGCTGCCCCATAAAAAAACCCATAAAGTGTTTCATAAAGCTGGTTGTTTGTATCTGTGCTGCCATCTTGGTCAGGATTCTTTGGAAGAAGACATGTTTCATCCCAATGGATCCTATTTGGTTAAAAAAAAAAAAAAAAGCTAAACAAACAAACAGATGAGGATGGAGTGTTGTGAGAAGAAATATTTCTGTTTTATTCAAGGTTGTTTTTCTATTTGCTTTACTTGGCAGCTTGTAGGTAAATTAGTGGGAATATTACTTATGGCTCTGTTTTGTTTTCTATTAAACTAAACCACATGGTTTCATAACCAACATCAGCTTTGAGAAATTCCTCATAATCACCCAGAGAAACATTACAGATTTGTGCCAAAAGCCAATCTAGCAGCTTGTATAAAAACTGGGCAGAATCCTGTTTGTTTCTTCTCATCCTCCACCCCACTGGGGAAATGACTGGAGCAAATATTTTTATCCAACAGTAAATACACGAGGAGGGTTAAAAAGATTTTTTTTTCCGTTTTTTTTTTCATCAGGAAAGAGGAAAAAGAAGCATCCGGTTGATCAGATACTTGGACTGAATAGCGGCTTAGATGGTCTCTTTCCTTCTACCTTAACTAACACATTTTTTTTGTACATTCCTCAGTCTTAAAGAAGGCTTTTCTAGATTAACAAAGTGAAATATTACTGTGATCTTAAAAGCTGTCAATTTTGTTACTGATGAAGGACAAACATCTTTCTTCAGTCTGGGGCTGACGTCGTTTTTCAGAGTTGAGTTTCTTTGAAGTGCTGTAAGAGATCCCTCTCAAACAGTAATATATGAAGGAAACCACATTAAAAGTTTACTGATTGCATCATACTTGTTAGGAAGTATGTAACTAAAAGCTTTGCATTGGACCAGAGCATGAAATTCAATTAAAATTATGAAAGCTCTGAATCCATTTGTGAATCTCTACAGATGTCTGGCTATCTGATCAGAAACCAACTTCATGGTTGTATACAAATAATTTTTACAAGTATGAATAAATTTGAGCATTAAAGGTACAGTGAAGGATGTTCTCTTTTCGGGTGGATCATCAAAATTAGTGGTCGTCCTAACTGTCAATCATTTTGGTGTTTCTCATGTTTACGTAAGGTCGTCCTGTGTGCTCGTCTCCATTTTCACTTACCGGTGGAGGGTCTGATATAGTGGAAAAATTGCAAATCTTCTTTTGGAAAGAAAGCTTTTATGAGCAATACAAATGGAAACTTTTAAATAGAGTGAGCACGAGGAGAAATGGGCTCGTGCACGCTCTCACGTGAATTTATTAGGCGTTCCCTCTCGTGAGCGGGTACAGGGTTATGCATGTGCCTTTTTTTTTATCGGAGCGGGTGGGTCTTTTCAAAAGTTTGTGAAGATCCTCCACTATATCTTTAATTATTTAATTGTCTGAAAATGTATCGGTTATAGCACAACTGCCATGGAGTTGAATCAGCCATGCTTGGCTCTCATTGCTCTTATATTAGAGGATCCATAGTTTAGACAATGAGAGCATTAATTACTGTAGATTAGCATCCAAATTCCCCATGGTACCTCTGGAGGAACAGCAGAGCTCCATAGATGGTATGCTCTGAGTAGAGGACAACTGTTTGTCAGTCCAACTCAGAATCTGTAGCAAGACTAGGAAACTGATGTTCAGAGGTGCTCTGTGTCAAATTTGGCTGAGGCTGAGGTATTTTCCAAAGATTATAAAAAAAATATTCGCCACTTTAAAGGTCCTTTATCAAACTTTTTCAAGCCCTCCAATTCCCATTTAAGCTAATACATAAGAAACAATGTAGTCAAGAGCTACATGGGATTTATTTTTATTTTTTATGAAATATAGCTGTTTTCTTCTAAACCCATGAAAAAATCTTACCATAAATATAAAGCCACTTTTCTGGATGCCATCCATTTTATGACATACTCCTGAGGCTGGACAAAGTCTAATACCTCTAATGGCCCAAAAACTGATTTTATTGACCTAGACATTGGCTAAAACAGAGGTTACATCCCTGTGCAGATTAACTGCCAAAAGAGCCACCTTGTCTTAATTATGAGCCAGAATAATTACACTGTATCTCATCGCTGCTCCTTAATTTGTGAAACCGGGTTGTTTTTTTTTACAGTGCCTGTGCAGCCCAGTTTTGGCAGCTCCTTCCTACAGCCCGCCTTCTTATGATGGCTGCTAGCCGCTAATTTTCACAGGTTTTCTGCTGCTCAGACAGCAGAACTCAGCGATGCATGAATCAAGTTAAATACCACTTTGTCTTTGATAAAAGCAATGCATTATAATATAGTTAAAGTTTGAAAAATATGATAGGTAAATACAAATGTACACCAAATATTTCAGGTTTTTATTTCTCCTATTTTTCTTCAGCTTGATAATTATACTCCAGTTTGTTTTGGTGCTTCTGTATGTTAGTTTAACATTGGATTTAAAAAAAATATTCTACAAGTTTGGTCATTTTACCTGAAAATATGAAAAAGTATCAGACTTCTTGTAAGGAGCCTTTGCAAGTCAAGACAGGAACCTTAAAAGCGATTATGGTTTATGGTTACAGCTTTGGTCAGCTGAACGGTAATTTACCGAATTTAGCTTTCAAAAGGCAGGGAAGCAGTTTGTTAGTGCATGCTTGTTTATCACCCTTTATTTGACCTAAAGTCACAGACAGAAAGCAGTCAATATGATTTCTTTCCCAAGGACAAAGAGTACTTAAAAACACCCACAAAACTAATTTATCACTAATAGGAACGTTTCAGATCAGTGTATATCAACAACATAAACTGTTTAATTCATTCAGCTGAATCTGCTGAATACTCTGTGTACTCAGCAATTTCCTGTCTGCCTTTTTGTTCTTTTTGTAATGGATCCCTTTGTCTTTGTTATATTTCCTCATTTTTGCAGATGTTTTACTCCCCCTCTTTGCTGTGCATTCAAAAACCAAGCAATTAATTCATTTCCCAGCTCTATTGTTTCATTCTAAGTCTCTTTGAAGCTGACAGTAACTTCATCGGTTTCTCCAGTTCCATTTAACGCTTTTTAAAAGCAGTGTTTAATGCCTTTGCGGTACTTTTACTTAAAAACCATCTTCTTATGGAAAGAGCATCACTGGGACCCCTGTGAGTTTCCTTCCTTCTAGAAAGGATGGTGGAAGAGAGAACGGAGCTCTCCTTTGTTCCCATGCAGCCTGATTGTCCCATTGAAGCAGGTCTGAAAATGAGCAGAGGTTTGTAATAACAGGTTATCTTCAACTTCTTGAGAGTCAGCTCTTTCCAATGTGGTTTCTCATATTGCACTGTTGACTTGCATTAAAAATCCCACTGAGCTGAAGATCATATAAAAAAAGACTGCTTCCCAGTCAACTTAGTGTTCTGGACCTTTGCATAGCTCATAACTGTTGTCCACAAACTGAAATACTAAAACAGCAAGACAAATCCAGTTTCAGGCTTTTCCCAGCCCACCAAAGAGTGCCCCACCATCGCCTGGTTCTCAGAAGGTGACATACATCTAAAAACCAAAATAGAATAATTTTCCCTTTCCAACAAAGATAGACCATTCTAATAAAAGCTGGAGACTTCAGCCTTACATCACTTGTGCAGCGTTTCCCAGCATGCTCTCATAACGTTTTGTAATGGCATTGGCTTTAAAGAGCTTTGTTTACAAGAAGACAAGCCAGGGGGAGTCGATATGTACGTGCATATTTCCCTGTCTGCTGTGTGTGAACCAACATGCTACTGCTGGACCACAAGGCAGACACTGCCAAGCAGAGCAGGCAATTATATGGGTAGCGCTCTCACCCCTCTTCCCCTGCCTCCAAACCATGAACCAACTCCCCCACACAGTCTGTCTCTCTCATTTTGATTTACTGCCATGTTGTGTAAGGCTTTAAATGGTGCGAGTACACACTCACCCAAACACGCACACACAGATATGGTTCTCTCACATAATCACTTGCAAACAGATGCTGTAACACACAACTAAAATGTAGGCTTGACTCATTTTTGTCTTTGATTGTCATTTTATGACAGTCTAAGATCCACCCACAATTCGATAGGCTCAGCTGCAGTACAAACATCTTAAAATACCAACAAAGCCTTTAAGGTCCTATTAAAAACAATAGCTCTTAAGAAGCCAATTTTGGACCTAATTTCAGAAATAGGTGTAAGCATCTAGTTCAGAGCTTAGCTTTTAGATTTATAACTAGTACCATGTCTGTATATCGCTAAGGAATCCAACCATAGATATAAACAATTTAATTGTGAAAAAGTATGTATAAGAAAACAATGATGAAAAGAGCTAAGTTTATTTTCCCAAATGCAGGGTTTCAAGGATACATTTGAATGGTGCTGTTTAATGACATTAAATCCATTAGGCTTTTCCTCAGAAGTCATCATATTGAGAGAGAAATAGGCAGGAGTTTCCTGGATGGGAGGAGAGTTACGGCGACTGACTTTTTGTTGCCACTACTAACGTATATGTTTCACATGTAAAAACTTGCTTACAAACTGTGTTTTTGGTGTTGGACAATTCATTCCTAATCCCACCAAGTGCATTGAAAATGTTCTTTTTGTTATCCCAGACAGATTGGCTATTGATTTGTGTTAGAGAATCTCTAAACAGTGAGCATCCGAATGTGTACATTCCATCTTCTTACTACAGGGTGCTACAATTTGTCATATTAATGCAGATTAAGATTTTACTGATTTTTATTTGGGGGGGTTCTAAATTTTAGCGAGAGTAACTAATGATTTCACTTAAGTGTACAACAGACCATGACATAGAAAATATATTTTTAGGTTTGGATACAATCCACACAAAACCAAACTTTCAAAATAGAAGTTTCTGTGGTTTGGGATTCACAGCTTTTTATTTCTATAAACCCACCCACCCTCAAACATTTTGGGGGGAACAAATTAGGGAAACACTGGGATGCTTGGGTTTTCCTGGAGAGGAGATGTCTTTTTTTTTAAGCTGCTAAATATTCAATTGCATAATGGATCTAGTTTTAAATTCAGCTTTCTGACTGTTCATTCATACAGAGCAACAGTCACACAGCACCTGTCTGTGGTCATGCTGGCTGATCCAAGCGGTCGGCTCTAGTGTTTTTGTGCACGGGAGCACGTCCAGACTGACGGGGGCCTTGTTTTGTTTATCCACACTTCTTCCCCTGGTGGATGGGGCTCTTGCTGAAATAAATACAAATGAAACCAGACAGTTTAAAGAATCCTGTTAGATTTGGCCCCTTTGCAGAAAACTGACATGCAGTGGATGGATTTACACAATTTTAACAGCCCTATATGGTGTACCATTTTACTCTGTTCATGATTTTTTTTTTTTTTACATGGTTGCCTTAAAACCAGAAATGTACTGTAGAAATATACTAACAGTAAAATTGAAATACAAATAAACACAAAAGGTTTGAAAATCAAAAGAAATAAAGAGAGATGAAAGGGAAATACTGTTTTCATGGTATTTGAAACCTTCCTTTCTGTTTCTAACATTACATTTTCCCAAGGAAGGAATGGAGTCAAGCATGACTAAAAAAAATAGAGAATATGGGTTTCTTTGGTCTGTTTAATTTGAAGCCACACAGTTTTAGTTCCATCTAATGAAAATACCCCTCTGTGCCCTTTAGGAAACTTTGGGACTCTAAGTTAGCTGATTCTTCATTAAGGTAAAGTCAACTTTAAAATGATTACATTATAATTAATCTTTATATTTAACTTGAATGAAGTTGTGATGTGCTTAATGTCTTTCCCAGGCTAAGATCCCAGATCAGTAAGAAGGCTTACTGGGTGGAGAGGGTGCAGTGTCAGGGTATGGAGGTGTCCTTAGCGCAGTGTCCTGCACAGCTGTCCCTCCCCAGGAGTGATGTTCCATGCAGGGGGGGCATGCACGCAGTGGTCCGCTGCGTCCCTGGATACCAGTTCACCCGAAACGGCAGAGCTCCTGCTCCACCTCCGGTTGCGGTAAGTGTAAAGAACATATATAAATATATATAAAACATCTTAAACTTAACCCTCACAGTGAGACATTTTTGCCATCTGCAAAGCTCATCAGTTTCACAAACATTTATAAACAAGTACATTTGGGAAAATGGCTGTATTCCTACTAAGGTTATTTTTGAATAGTTTTAAACTATTGAATAGTTTTAAGCAATTTCTCCCTATTTTTTTACACTAACAAAGTTTACCTTTTAGATTTAAAATAAAAGGCAATATACACTGATAATTTTAAATATCTTGGTCACTTCACTAAACCTGAATGATTAGCTTCCCTGTTCAACTATATCCAATCAGCAATTCCTTTACTTTTAAAACATTTTATTAGATTTCGTTTTCCTAATTTGCTCAATATTTTTTTTTTATATGTGCCTATTATTAATCTCCACTAACTTAATAAAAAAGTATAATGCTACTCAAACAAATCGATGGTCAATTTTTTTCTCCAAAAAGATCATTCATGAAACAATACATTTTGTTAAATGACCATAGCTAACAAAATAGTTTTATCTACAGCAGATAGGAAAATAAATAAATTGCAATATTTGAAAGCTCTACTTTATGAAGATCTAATTTTAAAAATATTCCTTTTAGCCTGTTGTCCGCCTGAAGGCTGGGCCTCGTCTCGGAGAGGGCCGTGTTGAGGTCATGAAAGAGGGAAAATGGGGGACGGTGTGTGATCACCTCTGGGACCTGAATGCAGCCAGTGTGGTCTGCAGAGAGCTGGGTTTTGGGTCCGCTAAAGAGGCTCTTATTAACGCTCGACTTGGACAAGGTAAGATAAAGAGGAAAATCTGGAATTTCTCTTTTAGTTTCTGTATTTTACTCTCATAATATTCACTATTAGGTCATATTATTTGAAGTCAGGTTCCATAATAAGAGATAGCTAAAGCTCAGCTTTTTACAAAATGGCCAAAAATCCCGGACATTATTTCTGTATCCATAGCAGTAATAGTATAACTGTAATAGACTAAAAGCGTCCCAGTTTAACCGACCAAATCTGAAGCTGCTTCTACATCTCAATTCACTTTTTCAGACAAATAAACGCAGCAAGAATGATTACAGCCTGATCCCTGCAGACTGTTGAGGAACTCTCCCCATGACCAATTATATAAAGTGTAAACTAAGCTAGGAGGGTCAGGCGAGCTAAAGAACGGCATGTATTGTTGTCAAAATAAACTTGATGGTTGAGAAAAGTTTGCTCAGCTTTGACACAAGAATGTCAGGCAATCAGTGCCAAACAGGAGCAAACATTCAGATGTAATTGTTTTGGGTTGAGCTTTTGTTGTGGGTGAGAGAATGCACCCTCTGTAAGTCAGCGGTTGAAGAGTTTGAATATTTTCCTACAAACAGCAGTGAGACCCCACTTTCTCACATTCACTTGTCATGGTTCTTCTCGCCATACCTCAGCAGTCAGTCTGTAATCACATTCATTTCCTCCCATTATCCTTCTGCCCAAATGAGCTCTTAACCCACTCTTTAATGATCTGGGTGTATTTTCTTCTCTCTACTTTACTTGATTGAATAATTCATGGAAAGTGTCTGTTTGCTGCTCTAAATTCTTTATTAAATTAACTAGGGTAAATAATCAGGTTTTTAGAATGGAGCAATGGTATTGTAATCTTTAAGGATATTTTTCTAAATGCAGGAGTAAACGTAAAGATGGCTGTGTAGTCAGCAGACAACCTGACGCTGTACACTTGATGACATCATCAGCTTTTTAAAGCCTAATTATAGGGCTTTAAAGGGCTCCTGCCTGGGCCTCAAATACCTATGCAAACACAGAGGTGCTAACAGATTTTGCCCTTTTCTAGCAATTTGGGATCTATTTTAGTATTGAGATGCAGGGAGTTCTACGTTTCCAAGCCACATTAGAAGTCCAGAACACATCTGGGCTTTTAATGGAGATTTCCGTTTGCAGAGCCATTTTAGAATCATTTATGTAGCATGTCCAAGGTTTTGTGGACCACTAAAGATGTACTACTTTGGGGATCTCTTTCATTTCCATTGATCATAACATTCACTCTAATATTGTCTCTGTATCCTCATTATTGGATCATCTGTGTGAAATAAATCTTTTATAGCTATTATTATATCTCGTAATCAAAAAATAAGCAGATACATTGCCTTCCAAGGTGGGATTACGGATAGCTGCACTATCCGTAATCCAACTTTGTATGTTTTTTTATTACTATTTTATATTCTCATATTTATTTACATCAGCTGTATGTTTAGCACCTCGTCACTCAAACGTTTTTGTCGTTCTTGTAAAAGACTACTTTGCAGGAAAACATTTTCCTGTTCTGATTTGGGCATTCTGTAATGTTTTTAATGCATACAAAATGCATGTTTTAAGTACAAGACCGCAAATGCCTGATGTCTCATTTATGATACCAAAAATAAACAGGTAAAGTGTTAACAGCATTCAGTCTAGGTTTTATAACTGTAAAATATGCCTTGTATTAGTCTGTAAATGGCTCCTGTCTGGGCCTTAAAAAACTACACAAACATGAGTGTTTGCCGAGAAACTTCAGTCTTGTGTGTGCTTGTATATAGCCTGTTCAAGGCTGTATGAGGTCATGAAGAGATCTAAATTTGAGACCTTTTATTAACTGATTATCCCCTTACATCATTTATAGTTATATAACTGCATGTCATTTAGTTTCCTTTTTAATCAATTTTCATTTCTTTAAAATGCTGGTGGAGATCCTTAGTCATCCAGGCTATAGTCATTCCAAAAAAGTAAAAAAAAACAATAAAAAAAAAAAACACTGGACTTTGTTTTCCAAGTTTGAAGATGTTTCACTTCCCATTCAGGAGGCTTTCTGATTTTAAAATGTCTGAATTAGCGTTAAGATCCAAGATTTATAGAGAAGCCCAACAAGGCCTCATTTTGGCTTGTTTTGGTAAACATGCAAATTTGTTTAAATGTTTGTTTGAATAAGTTTCCTGCTATAATTTACATTATCCCTACTTCTGCAGTTAGGGTGAATGTCCCATAGGAAATACCGAGGCTTAAAAGCAGCTACAGTACTTAAAATGCTAAACTTCTCTTATTTGAAGAAGTACGATAGATTTGAAAAGTCTGCAGACCCTATTAAGGATGAAAGATTACTTTGATGTAAATAAATGAGAACAATATAAAGAACTCTAGAAGTTGTTCCACTTTTTATGTGACCTAAATCCCACGTACAACTGTGATGAAGACCACACTGAAAATAAATGCAAAGAAAAATCTTTCATAAGTATACAAATGCTCTTATAAGCAGGGATATGGTTATTTTCAGACTAAACCATACATTTAAATAACTGCTTAATAGGAGTTAATGTACCATCACTTAACGTGCCTCTGATTCACCACATATAAATGTCAGCTGTTAAAGGTAGTGCTGTTTCCCAGTTTTTTCTGAAATCATTTCAGAGGCAAAAAATAGTATACAGAGAGCATCAAAGCACCATAATAGATTTCCTACTAGAAAAGTATGAACCAGGAGGAATCAGGGCCCAATGGAAGAAAGTCAGCATTAATTTAGGAAGATATGGCACCACACCAACAACAGGACATCCCTCTAAAACTATGCAGAGATAATATTGATACTAACTGGTGAGGCAAGCAGTTTGCAGTCATTTTAAATGGTTAGTTGGGGACAAGACAACGTTACACATCATCAAAACAGCAAAAAATATGTCCAAAATATATTAGCTTAATGCAGCCACATTATTTTAGATTTCTCCCTCCTCAAAGATTGAAGTTTCTTTTACACTTCAGCAGCATACTGTAGGTTATGCATTTGAAACTACTTCTCTTGGTCAATAAATGTATGCTTTCTATAAATCTATTTCTGTTATACCTCAGCTGTCTCTCTGTTGTCCCTCCTCAGGTACTGGTCCTATCCACATGAACAGCGTCCAGTGCACAGGCAGGGAGAGGTCTATCATGGATTGCTCCTATAAACCAGTACCACTTTACACCTGCAAACACACTCAGGATGTAGCAGTCCGCTGCAACATCCCAGACACTGGCGTTCAAACAACCGTAAGATGAGCAGAGAAAGACACATTTTTACATGCAGAGGATTGTTTCTGCTCTGGCAGTGTAACAAGCTTTCCTCAACGTGCACCCAGGTGCGTCTGGCAGGTGGGAGAGACCGTGCAGAGGGCCGTGTGGAGGTGTTGGTCGAGGTTGGAGGAGTAAAGCGCTGGGGCTCAGTTTGCAGCGAGAACTTTGGCCTCAACGAAGCCATGGTGGTCTGTCGGCAGCTTGGCTTTGGATTCGCCTCCAGAGCTCATGAGGTGAATTCTAGTCGCCCAGCAGTTTCCTTTTTCCTTCTGTGAACTTTGTTCTCTCTGTGCTTCCTCTCTCCCTCTCCATTCTGGTGTTTGTATGAGTGTGCTGTGTTATTACTGAGGCCTGAAGTAATTACAGGCTTCTCAAACTTCCACTTCCAGTGCACTGAAAATAAAAGAGGGAAAGTGAAGCGAAGAGAGATCGGATGGAGGGGGGGAATTCACAGAGCAAACAAACTGAAAATAGAACAGTGAATGGAAACAGCAGCCCGAGTGTGTTCTGAGGGGGGATGCTGGGAATATTTAACAAGCAGTTTTAAAATTGTGAATAAGAGTGGAAAATGTGATAATGTGTACTGATAGTGCCTATAAAAATGTGTTCTGGTGTTTATAGTAGAGGCTACTGTGTGCCGTTAGTATCTAAATCCTTCATAATTGTTCCTCATTATTCTTCCAGAAACGCTTAAAAACACAGTCTAATTGTTTTACTCATGAACTTGCTCTTTGCAGGAGACCTGGTTCTGGTCGGGATCCCCGGATGCCAGTGAGGTGTTGCTTAGCGGGACTCACTGCGTGGGCACAGAGATGTCCATACAGCAGTGTCGCAGGAATGACCAAGTCTATTGTCCCCGAGGCGGAGATGGCAGAGCTGCAGGAGTGGCTTGTGTGGAAAGTGAGTCTAAAACCGGTGACTTAATCTGTCGCAAAGAGATTGTTAAAGGAAACTCCAGCACATGCTACACTGCATAGTTTATTTACAGGCTTGTGGGAGACTTGTATTATGTGAAACTGGTATTTCAGCTTTGCAGCTGTTTGCCCCCACTGGCTGGTAAAGTGTTTATTTCAAACCACACTATAAATCTTTCCCATAAGTCTGGCACTTTCCCTTTCCTTTGATCTCTGAAGAGATGCACTGATATGAATTTTGCAGCTGATTTCTGAGTTACTGATACTAAATTTAGTCCATTCCAATTTCACATAAAAAACTTCAGTTGAAGAAGAAAAAAGAAATAAAAATACACAATTTTCTGCAATGGACTGGTGACCTGTCCAGGATGTACCCCGCCTCTCGCCTCTCGCCCGCACACATAGAGAAAAGCACCAGCACCCATCATAACCCCAGCAGGGATAAGCGTGACGGAAACTGGATGGATGGATACACAATTTTTTCTCTAATATAGGCATAATTTTATGAACAGCCAGTTATTAAATAGGTCACATAGCCAGATGTGTGAAACTGAGCTGCTATCTGAAACAGTGATTATTTCATATCATAAAGTCAAAGCAAAATTATTGCAGATGACAATTTAAGCAGTCTCCCTGTGTGTACTATAGATAATGTGTCATTACATAAAATTCTGTATTTCCTTAAGACTCTAATTTTTACGTCCACCATGTGTCCTGGCACATGAAGGATGACAGCTTAAAAGGATAATAAAGGGCATCATTGTTGCACTACTACACATTTACCCTTCTTGTTTTCTGGCTCTTCTATGTTTGGCTTTCTCTCCCTTTCTTGCAGCCATGTCTTTACAAAAACAGTTTTTTATGATTTACTTCCTGCTGTTGTTGCTTCCTTTGAGTTTCTCAACACCCGACAGATAGTCACAGCTGTCTTCTACTTATCACAACTTTCACTTTTAAATCATTATCCCGATCAGCAAAACTTGGCAGGGCTTAGTTTGGCACATTCACTCATATGCAGTGTTGTCAACTTTTCAGTATAAAAGCAGCTGGTTTTGAACCAAAAACTCATTAAAATATGTTAAAGTATGTGAGTAACTGGCCATGTATATGTACTCTCACATCTGACACACCCTGTGTATATTTAGAACTAGAAATGAACTTTCTTCGGTTTACGTTTTTTCACTTTTTTTATGTTTAAGTTTTCTTATCTTTGTTTTATTTAACTCTTCGGTGAATTAGGACCATACAACAACTTACAGCAAAACATCACAATTTTTATTTACCGGTACAACATTTCCAACAAACATTTTTGTGAATTTTTCTAATCTAAAGAGGACAGGAAAAAAAGTCAATAGTATGGTGGAACAATAATGCTAACTAGTCCAACCTTGGAGCTGCTTTGATTGCTGTGGAGGAAAAAAACTGCCCTTGAGAGGAAGAATCGGGTATTATGAGGTGTTACTTGTTATTTTACCTTCTAAGGGCTATTTTCTTCTATGCTAAAGGAAAGAAGATGACATTTTTGCTTTATATCAATTTAAATTCTTTGGCCAATATTTTAAATGCTGAGTCTGATTGTAATAAAGGACAATCAAGCAAACATAAGGATAATATAGGATAGATTTTAATTAAAATTGTTAAATCAAAGAAGGTTGTTTCATACTTTATTCAACCTCTATGATTCATGCAGCTGCTCCTGACCTTGTGGTGGATGCCCAGCTTGTCCAGGAGACGGCCTACCTGGAGGACCGACCTCTCCATCTGCTGACTTGTGCTAACGAGGAGAACTGCCTTTCTTCCTCTGCTGCCAGGATGAACTGGCCCTATGGACATCGCAGACTACTGCGCTTCTCCTCTCGCATCATGAACGTTGGTATGGCTGACTTCAGACCAAGAGCCACCAGAGAGAGCTGGGTCTGGCACCAGTGTCACAGGTAGGTGACAGGAAGCTCCCCAAAGCTTGTTTTCTGAGATCTTCTACAGCTGCTATAACTATCTCTGATCCCAGTACAACCAACTTCCCTCAGAGGTTGTATTATTAGTCAACAGTTCATCTAATTTGTGTATTCTTCCTAATAATGGGTATATCTGCTCTATGAGGGCATCATCAGAAGTTGTTCATGAACACCACTGAACAAACAGAACAATGAAAACTAAGGAACACAGCAGACCAACTGAGAATATGTGGGAAGGCTTTGAAATTACAGGTGAAGTAAAGGCTTAGATGGGATGGATATAAATGCACACCCCAGTTTGTGGATTATTCTAATAAAAGCAAAAAGTAAATCTATCATTCCCTTTCCTCTTCAACATTGAACACTTACAATTTCAATAAAAAACATTAAAGTTTTTGGTTTTAATCTGACATAATAAGCCATTCTCTTCTCACAACTGGGCTGCTCCAAGATTTTACAATATAAATATAATTGCATAGTAATTCCATACGCTGTAAACTAAAGCTTTGCTGTCTTACATGAATGGAAACACAGAATTTAGAAAGTGAAACAGAATCCCCGTGGACTGCATAGAATAGGTTTTGTCTATAAATGGTCAAAATCTTTTAAATGTATGTTATTTTACAAACTAGAGACAGATAAAGTTTACATTTAAAATCCTCCTCACTGGTTAGCCCTGTTGTTAGTTATAGGAAGGACTTATTTCAGCCTGCTGGTTTCTTATCTCGGCAGATGTGGTTCTGTGTCCTAGAACAAGAAGCACAACCACAACACAATTACTACCTACTCCACCAGCAAACACATGGTTTGACTTACAGTTTTGGTAATGTTTGTTTTTGGTATTGCTTTGTGAGGCGAGGAATAGTATCATCAAACCGAATTTGCTTTTCCCATGAGCTTTTATCAGCATTTATCATGTCTGTTTGACAGCTGTAGAGAACATAACATGATTTATGGTCATCATGTTTCATACCAAAATGAAATCAAGGCTGCACTGTTTTTCTTTTGTAGCTTTATATCATATTTTTGCTGTTTGCTATTTTTTTTTCAGACACTACCACAGTATTGAGGTGTTCACTCACTATGACCTACTTACCCTCAATGGGACAAAAGTGGCTGAGGGTCACAAAGCCAGTTTCTGCCTTGAGGACACCTACTGCCCTGATGGTAAGATGACCTCACAAAAAAGGATTCAATCCCTCTTTTTATAAACACCACAGACATTGTTAAAAAAAAATAGTTTTCCTGTTTCTGACTAAAAGTTTTTTATGTTTTCTAAAGCTCTATTCAGATCCTTTGGGTCCTGTTTAGAAACATCTTTAAAACGGCTTCTAATTGCAACAGAAAGAACAAGACATATGACACAGTGTGTGAAATAGGGGATATAGAAACAGGACAGAAAAGATCTGAAGGCTGCATCATCATCCAGACAGTCCTCTTTTAAATGAAGAGTTTTCAGCAAATAGCTTTTTGAGACTCACTTAGTTGTGGCTAAAACATGATTTTCTCCAAAGTTTGTTAAACTTGCTGGCTGTCTTAATGTTGCAAATATGTTCAAATAGAAAAGGAAACTAATTACGGTATGTCTTTATGATAAATAGATCATAGACAAAACATTATTTTATTAAAAAGATTTTTAAAAAAATTTGAATCTTAAAATATTTTATTTGTAAAGCAAATAAAAAATAAAAAGATTGAATTTACGCAATAGGTCTCTAACGATAGTCAGTTACTAGAGAAAGAACCTTGTGGATTTTTTCTCAAAAGTTGTCCTGAGAACTGTTTTTTGAGGCCACTTTAAAAGTTAAATAAAGCGTTAATTATTAGAAAAACATTCTAAAGGAATAAAAGATGTTTTACATAAAAGATTTATGCAGTAACGATCGGACTTTTTAATGGAAAAACACACAAATCTTTGCTTGACTACGGATCATTCGAATGTTAAAACTGTTTCAAGTCTATTTTTAATGCACAGTCACTGCTATAGAAAAAGCAGTGACTGCTGTGAGCTGCACCACACAGATATAACTCAAGTATGAGTGTTTCATCCCTTTAGGTATCCATAAGAGATATGCCTGCTACAACTGGGGTCAGCAGGGCATCTCCGTTGGCTGCTGGGACACGTACCGCCATGACATTGACTGCCAGTGGATCGATATCACAGACATTCGACCCGGTGAATACATATTCCAGGTCAGTCAATTTAGAACAACTTAAATAAGATAATATTTAGAAAATTCGCAGTTGTCTGGAAAT
>NW_015150507.1:501133-532256 GCF_000732505.1 Cyprinodon variegatus
CATCCATCCATCCATCCATCCATCCATCCATCCATCCATCCATCCATCCATCCATCCATCCATCCATCCATACATACATACATGCATCACCAATCCATCCACCATCCATCCATCCATCTTTATATTAATAATCTTTTTTTTTAGTTCAATTGGCTTTTATTTTTATTTTTTCAAGTAGACGGGAAATGGGATTAAACAGAGAGAAGAAAAACATGTGGCAAAGGTGACCAGGCAGCAGCTTGAACCTGTGACAGCTTCATCGAGGACTAAAACCTTTGCACATGGGTTGCAAGCTTCCATCCATTCACCCCACTAGCACTGGGGAAATATTTGCTATCAACTCGAATTGCTAAGTTCAACTCAAAATCCATATTTATTCTACTTGCTGAAAAATCATTAATGGTTTTGGTAGCAAGCTCCTTCATCAGACATGAAAGTCAACAAGCAAAAACTTCAAGTGAGGAGTTTTTGTTTCAACATCTGAAGGCACACAAGATAAAAGCTGCAATAATAGGCTGTAATTTTAGCTAAATGGCAGTTGGCTGAGTTTCCAGTCATTCAGGTGTACAGCAGTAATGCAGCTTAAAGGGTGTGTGCGTGTTTAGGGAAAGTAAATTTAGTCTAGATTTATATAGAAAGCAGACCTACTGTTAGTCCGCCCTTTATGGAAAGAACAAACCTACTGGCAGTCAAAAAAAAAAAACCCAGTCAGCACATTACAGGTTGAAACGTGAGCTTGTCCACATCTTCCCTCTCTATACCAAAGACACCCAATCTGCTGCGGTGACATAGTCATCCCTCTTGCATCTCTGTCGTTTGTTCTATTTATTCCAGCAGCATCAGCAGGACGGTGTTTACAGTTTGTCTTTGTTTTTCTGGTTGTTTGAGTTGAAATCAAAATGTTTAAATCAGGCTTGTACTTGTGCACATGTAGCTCCAGAAAGTCTGTGAGATATACTTTATATCACAAGGGTTGCCCTAACTTTATGACCCAGCAATATTCTTGTGGTGGCAATGGCGGTGTGACTGTAGAGCGTGAGAGACTGAGGGAAGGCCAAAATCTGTCTCATCTTTCATTCAGCTGGGTTTTTCGGTGACTTTACCGGGCAGCCACTTTAAGCACCATACATTTACACTGATGAGTCATGTCCACCTCAGCTCTATTGCCCCTGATTGGGCCTGTATCTAAAAGATCAGCACTATAACCGCTCAGTCTTTTACGCAAACAGGCCTTTCATTGTCCCTTAAAATTGCTTGTGGGCCCTTTGTTTCACATTATTACAACAGCTTTTAAGAAAGCATAAACTGCCACAAAGTTGATGTGTTTTACACCAAGGCTATAAAGATTTATCTGAAAACCCTCTCAAGTCTCAACTTGCAGCATATGCACATACAGACGGAGGTTATGACACTAAATGCTGACTGAAAGGTAGTAAAAAGAATAGCAGTTATGAATATTTTTAACCCAGAATCTGAAGCTGTAAATATAAATAAAACCGCACATTTTAAACGGTACGTAAAAGAAATAAATAAAACTGGGCCGCTTTAATGAATATGTGGTCGGGTTATCTGTTTGATGTGTGCATCAGGAAAATTCATTTGTGTGCTTTTCTTATATATGGGAGGCAGACAGACAGAGTGGAAAACAAGCCACCATGGCAACCAACCATGGCGGCAGTCTAATGATAGACTGCAAACTCTAAACCATCATCTGCATCTCTGGGCTTTTTCCCCCCTTTTTCCTCTGTGCAGAGATAACCGTGGAAAGTGATGTCATTCATTGCCTGAGTTTATACATCAGATGCCATATAGAAAAGCAGAAAACAATAATCCTGTGGCTTTTCTGTCCGACGGGCTCTAGTTTCATAACTGTCTGAAAAAGAGAGCGTGTTCCAATTTTTTTTTTTTTTTGTTTTTTTTTCAAGAGACACCATATGCAGTGTTTTCTTCTTATTTGGGTCTACAGCTGAACATGTTTTTCTATGTGACCAGGGAGCCTTGAAGAAGTCATTGATCCCCATAGAGAAATCCATATTTCTTTTATTCCACATATCCATCAACCTCAAATCCACAGGTCTCACCACCAATCTGAACTCCTCGTTAAATATTTTCACATTACGTGAAAATCACAGATATATTTTCGTGGGATATTATCTTGTAGAACAGCACAAATTAATTTTAGCCTGTGGAGTTTTTGTGCAATTTTCTATAGACTTACCATAAATCCAGCTGGTCTTTGAAGGCTTCATTTGTTTGTTTGAGAACATTGTAAAGCCTCATGGCATACAGGAGACAAATGTATACAAACTAAAATTCAAAATTTTCATCAGGTAGTCAATTTCAAAACTATTGTGTTTTTCACAAGTATGCCTCACTTTGTATTCAGATAGAAGATGTTAGCCAGATGAGGAAAAGTTCAAGGATTATCGATACTTTTGCGAGGAAATATAATTTTGTATTGGAATATAACAACTCATGAATTTATTTATTGTACTCATCCAGCAACTCACTGTTTCCTCCTCTCGTCTCTAGGTTGAAGTGAACCCTACCCTGGACATGGCTGAGTCTGATTTCCAAAACAATGTGATGCGCTGCAGGTGCAAGTACGATGGAGCACGAGTTTACCTCTTCCGCTGCCATGCAGGTAATGCTGCTTGTTGCTCATGATACCCCATCCCCATCTGTCAAAGAGTTTTAAATAATTGTTTTCTTCTTATGTTTTTCTTTTTCTCATCAGCTGATGCCTACAGCGCTGAAGAGGAGGACTTGTTTGACCACCAGCATCAACTTTCCAATAACTTCTTGTGAATTAGGGAACATTTAAGAACTGTACAACATTTCTCCAGACCTCAGAAGTCTGGTAATGAAGAGTGAATGAAAGTTAATAAAACAAAGAGCTGAGGAAAAAGGGAAAAAAGAGGGAGGAAGGAAAGGACAGAAATTGCTGTTTAGGATCATGTGATAGATAGGGAAGAAGATAGAGAGAAGATTATCATTTTGTTTGGAAATTATACAGAAATAAAGAACAAATGTAGGACGAGAAAAGGAGGAAAACGAGACAAAAGCTGGACCATGATTTGTGATAAAAACAGTTTACAACTTTTGAATACATGTCTTGTTATTTTAACAAATGTTAATGCCTCATTTAAAATCATAATCACAGTTGAAAGTATTGATATGAAGGCATATGAGGAGAAACTATCATGGATCAACTGATTGTCAGCATATTTACCCAGGTAACAATGGACCTTAAGAACATTCACTGTCCAGCTGACAGCTTCCAGGATTTACTGTTAGGACTGTGTGTTTTTCTATATTTTATTTTCAATTACATTTTATTTCATCTCATGGTGCTATTTTGCTTCTGTTTAAATAAATACTGTAATGTATTGCAAATGTATTGTCATGTACAGTCTTATATTACCTCTCTCAACTATTGTTCTTCAGGTCTTTAATTTATGCAGAATTTTAATGTACTTTAAGGTTGAAACTTGTTTGTATTGATAATTTTATTATGACAACTACTTCCATTTTGTTAGATTTTTCCTTGTTAAAGACAAGGGAACAACATGAGATCTGGTTGTACCAAGACATCACGTTTCAAAGTACTTGATAACAGTAGTGACAAAATAAAAGTCAGATTGACAAAATCTCTGATCATTTCAGTACTGGTTATTTATGGGCAGAGCCTGCAACTGCCAGCTGAAATTTTAATAAAGAAACACATAGAAAAAGCTGTATATATATATATATATATATATATATATATATATATATATATATATATATATATATATATATATATATATATATATATATATATATATATATATATATGTGGTAGATATGTTTTTATTTTAATCAGATAATATTCAGGTGTGAGAAGGCGTTGATAAAACAACACATTTAACTTCATAGAATGTGTTAATCATGGTCAAACAGATAACTCTGCACATATATAGAATAACTTCAAAATGTAGGACTTTATTAGCAAAAATTATTCAGCCCCAAGTCTGAAGTCCAAACTAAAAAACTCAACTAAACTAAGCTAAGAAGGTACTCAAAGAAGGAAAACATGTTTGAAAACCATAAACAATACAGTTACGCAGTGATATCACCAAAATCAGCTTTTACACCACAATTTCCCCATTGTTGGACAATAAAGGGATTTTATTTTCTATTCTATATCACAGTTCAGCATGGATTATAGGTTTGAGAACCAAGTTTTATGTTAAAGAGGTTGTAATCAAGTCTTTAGCTTTTAATTAATTTAAGGCAGTTGGAATTTGTTCAATTGGCAATGTAAATCTAGGAGATAAATTAAACTTCATTTGGTAAAATTATATTTTATTAAATGATTTGCTTCATCAGAAATCAATGAATTGGTCTTAACCCTTTTTAATTAAGCCTATAGCTAGCAGAAACAAGGGGACTCTCTAAAAGGATTGGTCATATTTTAGTAATCAAATGTGATTAGCATATGAGTTATATTACTATTTAAACCATTTGTGAAGTCAATTTTGTTTTACCTTTATAAACAAAGGATCAAAACTGGTCAGCATGGCATACATCTAACATATCTTGTTAGCTTGTCTTACACAACTGTAAAGGCCTGCAGCTGCTTCACTCTAGTCTCAGGCATCTCAAAGATTCCTGTAAACTTAGAGAAAAATGTTGCAGATTGTTCTGTTTTTGCAGATATTTGACTACAGTGTTAGCCACCAGATCCACTTAGACTTTGATCAGTCTGCAGATTTTTGATTCTTTGGCCTGAATGGTTTTTATTCATGGGGTCTCTTTGATGTGTATGGCCTGGGATTTTGATTTATTCATTTGAACAAGAAAAATCATCTTAAAAGTATATGTATTTTAAAAAGATACAATAAAAACAAAAAATATACAAGGGAGGCCAATGAAGCTTATCAACATCCCACCCAAAGTAAAAACGACAACAAAAAATCCACTGTAATACACAACATTCACAAAACATTACAGAGCCAGTCAATTGCAGCAAACCCAGCAAATGCTCATGCAAGAGCTATAACTTTAGGCCATGCCTATATCCAGACAATGTTATCAGTGTTGCAACCATATGTATTAATTTGTTCCAAGATTTTGCCCCATGATATCTGATGTGATATTGAAAACAAGTAGTTCTGTGCAAAGGTAATTAAAAATGAGCAGCCTGTCTTGTTGGATAATTATAAAATTGAAGGTTGTGCACACAATATTGTTTGATAAGCAGCAGGATCAGCCCTTAAAAGCGGATAACAAAAACATGAAGCAGCTACATTGTCCCACAGTGGGGGGGCAGGATAGCATGTCCCTGTCAGAGTGTCTTACGAGAATGGGGTTTGCAGAAATTGAAGAGGAGAGTCCAACAGAAGAGGAAAAACTGCATCCTTTTACACCAATTATAACAGTTAATATCAGTATGGACATTGGTCCGATCCATCCATCTTCTCACCATTAGTCCTTGTCAGGGTTGCAGTGGGGCAGGTGACTATCTCTGGCAGTCTATGAGCGAGAGGAGGGGTACACCCTGGACAGGTCGCAAGTCTACCAAAGGGCAATACAGAGACACACAACCATGCACACACACACTCTACAAGGTAGAGAAGCCAATTAACCCAACAGTCATGTTTTTGGACTGTGGGAGGAAGCCGGAGTACCTGCAGAAAACGAGGGCATGAACAGGGAGAACATGCAAACTCCATGCAGAAAGACCCGAGGCCAGTAATTAAACCCACAACCTTCTTACTGCAAGGCAAGAGTGCTACCCACTGAGTCACCATGCAGCCAAGACATTGGTCTTCAATATCCAAAATTATTAGCATGGTTAATGACCAAACAGCAACAATAGCCTTCAATGCTTACACTCAGAGGCACCCAAATTAAAAATCTAAAGCTTAAACAAGTTAAGACAACTTAAAAATCAGCAATGATAGTGTTTGCAAATGTTTCAGTAAGCAACGATTAACAAATATATTTGTGTGGGTGTCATTATTTATTCCCTTCTTCAGGCACTAAGATAGTTTATGTGATTTTTACAAAAAAGTTTCAAATACAATTTTTTCTGTGTTGGTTTATTTATATCACTGGAATGTATAAGTATTGCTAGCATAAATATTGAATATCAAATTACAGGTTGCCTTAGAACACCCCATACTTTAAAATTACTATAGATACAATTCTATGGTGTTTTTTTTGTGCCCTTGTGCTGTAACCAAAGAAAAAAAAAGAATAAAATATTTCTACTAATATTAATAAAATATTTATATTAAAGTACTTCGACAGAAATACCACAATTAATGCAAAGTTTTACCTTTCAGATTTCAGCAAGTCAGATGATGTAAAGTAGACCTGAGTGTTGCTGCTAGGATACACAACATTACCCCTTCTCTGGGGGTCAGTTAGTGCGCTGGTGCATGAGATTATTCCTTTATTTAGACCCTACCTCATTTCATTTGCCTTATGAAACACATTTCTATGCAGAGCAGAGCTTGCACTTGTTCCCACCACTTGCTCAGAAGTGTTTTATGTCTGTGTTGTTAATCTAATGATTGCATGAGTCTCTCAGCACACTGCTCTGTGGTATATCACCTCCTTGTGAAGCCGCAATAAAAAGCATGACATTGTGGGCAGGGCTCAGATCTCACACGATGATGGTTGACAAAAAGAAAAGCTGCTCTCTGCATGTCGCTAAACCAAAGACAACAACAAACAAGGAGGTTGACTAAAAATATGTAGGGAAGCATATTCTACAGAAGACGATCCAGATGTTTCAATGTGTTGTTTCTTGAATGTAGAATAATCTACCTACCAGAACCCTGGCTATCTTCAAGACACTAATGCTAAGTTAGGAGATGCTATCTGAGGAGATGGGCCCTCAAGTAAAGCTGTACTTTCCTTCCCCTTTAGCTTTCTATTCATGAATTTCACTCTTTCACCACAGACATAATCTAATCAGCAGCCCTTTTTCTAATTATCTTAAGGAATAAGAACTTGAGTAGCTCCGAGTGTTTTAGAGTATCTTTCTGCCAGCTTTGCACATAACGAAATGTATAATTTATCCATCTTTCTTAGAATGTAGGTCTAGCCCAGATTGGATGGAGAGTATTCGTAAATACTAGGGTTTAAGTCTTGCCTCACATTTCCAGTTGGTTTTGGGTCTATTCCAGTTCTAAGATGTGTAAATGCTTTAATTTAATCATTTCATTATAGCTCTGACTGTATATTTAGGAGTGCTGTCATTCTGGAAACTGTACATCTTTTCCACTCCTCAGTCTTTTTTAGCCTCTAACAGTTTTAATTAGCTGATTTGCCCTGTATATAAGTCTAATTTGATTCAATTATTCTTTTTTAATTTTATTGTTTTATTCTTATTTTATATATTTACTGGACCATGACTCTGAAATTAAGTCTATCTATCAATATATCTATTAGATTTCCTACCAAGGCTGTGTAACTCTGAAGTAACATATTTGTCCAAATTTCTGTCTTTTTTTCCCCCTTTCTGTTCTTACTGTAAGTCATTTCTTCTGCTTCTCTAGGTTATATACGATATTTACGGATATATATATATATATATGGATTTTCAGGTTGGGAATCTTGAATTTTGCAGATGGTGAATTGAACATTGCTCTGCAAAATGTCTCAAATTTGGCATTTGGTTGTATATCCTAACTCTCCTTTGAAGTTCTCATCAACTTTATCCCTGACTGGGATTCTCCGCTAAGCTGAGTTCATAATGTTTTTACGATTTTCACTAATATTCTAAAGAAAAACTCAGAGGCCTTCGTAGAAGATTTGATGGATTTGATTTTTAAGTACTTTTGAACACATGAGATGTTTAGATCAACAAAACAGAGATGCCATGATATGGTTTGCCAATTTACTAAACATAAGAAAACTCTATCTCTGAAGGCAGCAATTTCCAAACTCTTTTCCTAAAAAAATGACATTCTATTGTTCTATTATTATCAATAATTGAAATGTTTCAAGCCTGTGATTATAGTCGATATCCTTCTAAAATAAGATTTAGTTTTTCCTGAATCAGACTGAAAAAACAAAATTATTATAAGTCATTTTCTCTGTTGGAACTATAAAACAAAACTAATAATCCCAAATAATGTTACAAACTTGTATCTAAAAGTGCTCAGCTGAAATATTTTATTAGTTTTTACTTCAGTTTATCTGCAATGTTTAAATCAGTATGCTGCAGCTAATCTCATTGTGGGGAGTGAATAAAAGTGCAAGGAATACTGGTTTTATTTTCTTTATTTTGTTTTATATTAATACAACAATGCTATTGTATTACTTTTTTTTTTTTATTAATTCAAAATGCAGACATATGTTGAGCAGAAATGTATAAAAACTGCATGTTCCTTATCCTTTAAAAGCAGTTGAAAGTCTCTTAAAAATCAGAAAGTCCATGGTCCAACAGATTGGAATCACAGTTTAAATTTTTAACACCTCAGCAGAAACAAGATCATGACGATAAAATATCATCCATTTGAAGCAACTTGAAATCTAAAATACTATGATTAGTTCTCCCACAAAAACTTTCCTTAAAGCATTGCTTTTTAAGGAGTGTATAATGATTACTCTTTAGAAGCTGCGGCGTTTAATTTTGCTTTCTACAGTAAGATCAGCACAGCACACTGTCACCAAAATGATGAGTTTCTAACATCAGTTTTTGCATAACTGGGGGGATTTCATATTTGAAACAAATAGGCAACTAAAAGGAACATAACAGAATTATTTTTCTTTTTATGTTTTACATTTCAACACAGAGTGAAGTTAACACTTTAAATTTAGTTTTACAACATATAGAGGCGCCCTGAGAGTAAAGGACAAATCTACAGCTTTTACACATCATTTCGGGTATAGGAAGTGAGTGAGCGGCAGTGCCACATGGTCTGTGGTCAGCTAGACGAAACCGCAGAGGAGGTGTTGGTCTGAAGCTGCCAGAACATGCTCCAATTCAGGAGGTGAGTGTGTGTTGCCATGTATTTGGGACCTTGTGGGGATAGTTTAAGGTTAATTTCCCAGGTTCATGCTACATGGTGGGGACTGACGGGTACCTGACTGGTCCCCATGAGGTAAAGTTCTCTTCCTGGGTTTCGGGTTGAGGTTTAGGACTAAGCTGGGAATTTAGTTTAGGATAGAATCAGGTATATATATTGTTAAAGGTTAGGGTTTGAAACTAGGTTTTTACCTAATGTTTAGTTCTCTCAAAAAAGAAAACTTTCCTTAAATAAATGGGGGAATCAGACGGTACATGGCAGAATTATTATTCCCACTCCATTTAACCTTTTCTCAATCAAGTACATTCAATTTCTGTTCAGGACCAATGGAGTATTTCTGAAATGGGATTTTACATGACAGTAAACAAAAATTGGTAATTGTTCAGAAATTTTAGCTAACAGCAAAAAGCATTTTTTATACATTATTCTTAAAATACAAAAGCTAGAACCAGATATGTACATTTATATTTGACCTGTTTACTTTGAACTTCATCAAACTGATTGGTTTGGTATAGAACAATCTGAGAGGCAGCAACAAGGCCCATGGTAACTTTGGAATACACCTTCAAATGATGGTGGCAGCATTATAATGCGGGGAAGCTTCTCTTCAACAAAGAGAAGCTGACTAGGTTTGATGGGAAGATGGATAAAGTTAAACCCAGGTTGATTCTGAAATAAAACTTGTAACAGGCTGCAACTGGGTCTGGTGTTCTCCTCACAGCAGGACAATAACCATAAACATACACTCCACAGCTACAGTGAAATGGTTTGGATCAAAGGATAGCCATGTTAAACCTTCATTTATAGTCTTTAATTTATTTGGGAAACTGTGGAAAGACTTAAAAAGTAATAAAAAAACTTATACAAATAATAATAAAAAAATATGTCAACACATGAGATTAACAGGTTGAGCTACAACGAGGGGAAGCTTTAACAAAGTACTGACTCATAAAAGGGCAGAATTGGATTACACACCTCATTTGTCAGATTTTCATTTGAGAAAAAATGTTACCGGTAAGTGTCTTTTCCTTCCATCTTCTCACTTTTTTCTTTCAAGTATTATCTTCTCAGCTAGAAAAGAAAAATAAAACATTTCAAACTTGAGCTGGGACTGTACTTAATTTTTAATGGTTCAGGTAGCAATTCATAATCTTACACTTCAGTGTTTGAAAAAAACATTAAATAGGTCTTTCATTCGTCAAGCTTCCAAAAAAGGGAGACATGAATTTTGAACCCATTCAAATACAATTCATAAAAAAAAAAGACTTGTAGACGGGCTTTAAAAAACAGGAAAGAAAAAACAAAGCAGGTATGAATGATACAAGACACTGAAATGTGAATATAACCAACCTGGCTTATATCCAATTCAACAGTGCCTTCATTAAATGAAGTTAGAATTTTTTTACAGTGATAAAATTAAAGACGAAGATAAAAGCTTTGTATTAGGACAGAAATATATTTCAAATCATTTGAAACTCAGGGGTGTCCGTGCTTAACACAGATATATATGAATCCTGATATTTGCTCCAACCAGTACTGGCTCAGACAAGACAAACAGAGCTGAAGTTCAAGTTTAAGTAGCTTTTTTCTATTAAAAAAAAAAAAAAGGTCCATTCATTATTCACTTTCCATCCCAAGCATCTTCCCTTTGTCTGGCCGCCAGGCGCTTTTGCTCTGAAAGGTAAATCACATGCAGACATGTTATACAAATGAAGACGTGGAAGCATCTATACACACAAAGAAGAATCTAGTGAAGGTGAATCATTGGTCTAAATATACATCCGTTTTTACCACAAGTAGGGATTTAAGCAGCGGTGAAAGACTGGGGAGCCAATAGTAAACAGTTAGTTTCTGGGTTTTTTTTATTTTTTATATGTGGTATCACTTCCAAGAACATACTGTTTAACACATGACGCTGTCCTGTACTCACATTTACTGTGCATTTGCAGATCTTAAATACAGAGCATGGTGGTGTGCCTTATGCTGTGAAGAAAGAAGCTTTTTTTAGCTTGCTGCAGTCCGGACCTCTGCTTCCTGAACTGACTGTTCGTTGGACTGTAGCTGTGGTTTACTGTGCCTATATACTTATGTTCCCTTCATGAAGGAAAAGGACTGCTGTGCTGATTATAGAGCTGCAGTGATGTGCATGGCAACTGATGGATTTCTCTTGGCGTCAGTTTGCAACTTTCTGCTGTTCAAGTAGCTCCCTCTTGTGGAGGAAACTCTCTAGTGCAGGCATTGATCCTTTCAGGTAAAGGGAGGGGTTTGCTCCTTATCTGATATAATTTATTTGATATAAAGGCTCTAACGGGGAGTTGGAGATATTGTCAAAATAGGAATTCAAGAAGTGTTTTTTTTTTTTTTTTTATGATAAAGGTAGAAAGAATTTTTTTTTGTTTAGTTTTTCTTTTCCAAACCATATCACCAAAAAAAGATACATCTAATGTGTCTGTATACCTTTGGCCTGTTGGAGTTTCTTTCTCTCTGCCTCTCGCTGCTCCTTTGTTAAGTTGCTCTTCATACCGAGTGCTCCGATGACAAGCTTCCGAGCCAGTGCTGCACTTGTCTGAGGTCGCTCTTTAGCAGGCAGGAGGTATTCTTAGAATTAAAAGAACAGTGAATTGAAATGTACATACTGTGGAGAGACATTTATGGCAATAAAAAAAGCAGTTCGTACACAAACTGTCAGTTGCAGCTTATCATGATCCTGGGGTCAAAGGATCCAGAATTATAGAGCGAGCATCCCTGGTTAAACTAAACAGGGAATTCCCCCCCAAAAAAACAATTGTACCGTCTTTTTGGAAATTTAAGTTGGAAAAACATTTCCATTTCATTATTGCTTTGAGGTACTTGAAGCAAATGAAGGGTTAACTGTAGAGAATCTGACAAATCACACAAATTAAGATACTGTCTATAAAGGTGCATTCACAAAGACGTGGTGTCCCATAGTATCCCAATGCAAACGGTGCAGAGAAGAGCAGTCACTACTCACCGTGTGCTGCTTGAGAGATGTGTGCCGTTGTTAAACAGCAGCATAGCGTGGGGAGAGAGCTGAAGTTGAAAAATTGAACTTTCCTGTGAAATCGTGTTGCATCAACCAATCAGGGAACGGTTATTGTTGTGACGTTCCTTGGAAATATAATTTCACAGGACCTAAAGTGGGAGCTGAACATCAACTCCCTCAACAAGAAAGCTCAGCACAGGATGTACTTCCTACAGCGGCTGGAAAAATGTAACCTGCCAAGTACACTAATTGTGCACTTCCACTCCTCCATTATTGAGTCCATCCTCACCTCTTCCATCACCATCCAGCACGCTGGTGCCGATGCCAAGTACAAGGGTAGGCTACAGCGTGTCGTCCTGTCTGCAGAGAAGGTGATTGGCTGCAATCTTCCATCTCTCCAGGATCTGTACGCCTACAGGACTGTGAGGCGTGCAGGGAAGATTGTGGCGGATATCTCGCACCCCAGCCACAAACTATTTCAGTCACTTGCCTGTGGCAGGAGGCTGCGGTCCATCAGGACCAAAATCTAATGCCACAAGAACAATTTTTTCCCAGTCGCTACCAGCCTTAACAAGGAGACCCCGTGACACTGTCACTGCCTCTCTCAATCCCTCGTTCAGGACCCACAGTAGTAGCCATTCAAAATTTCCCCACTTTCCTTGATGGGCCCTTGGCTAGTTCTTGGCTGGTCCCCTACAATTCCTTTTTAAACATCAATATTTGTACTAAAATATTATTTCTGTCATGATTTGTCGACATTAAGATCTAAACGGAAGCGCCATCTCCTGGTCAGATTATATAATTCAGTGAAATGGTTGAGTTAGAGTAAAAAGAATATGCAAGAGGGCATCACTCCAGTGGCTGGAAGTTGGAGGGGATTTCGCTGGGTGTTGGAGGGAAGAGGGCTGCCATTTGGCTAGTGTTTGACTGGGAAAGTAACAGCTGTTCCATTTTGAACAGCTGTTACTGTAGAAGGTGCACCAACGTAGCATCTCCACACCTCCTGCGTTACATTAACGCACAACCTACTGTGTATATAGTAAATGGCTATATACTATATATTTTATATAGTATATTGCATTTTTTATATTGGATATAGCTACAGATTCGGTATACTGTATATATACCTAAGTTGTCTTCACCATCAACACCAAGTCAAATCCCACTTTGCAATAAATCTGCTTCTGGTTCTGATTTGTTAAGTTTTTTCACATGGGTAGGGAGTCAGCTCCATGCAACTCAAGCTCCTCCCATCCGTTAACGCAGTCCGCAGTGAAGCCCTGTATATTAGAAATGCACAGCAGTAAACCTGCTACGGTACTAGCAGAAATTACCACAGATACTGTGTTCAGTTTTAAATGTCAGGCTAATTCTACTTATTGTTGTTCTTTTGTCTTGCAGAGATTTAATCAGTTTTAGTTTCTCTCTGTCTCCTTCAGCCTCAAAAGCAAGAGTACACTTTAACCTCTGAACCGATGTTTTACCTTAGTTTTTTGCTTACAATCAGTCAAAACACTTAAGCCTTAAGTAAATCAATGTGTTAGACAAATGTCAATTTTACCTGACACATGTTGGTAAGATTACACAAACTGATTACCCTCTTCTTTGTATAAATGCTCTGTGCTTAAAGGGCATAATTTTCACAGAACAAAAAGGCATAAAAATTATGATTGTAATCTTACAGTATAAAATCCATGGTTTTATTTCATTTCAACTGTCTAAACCCCACTGGTGTCAATAGAAACGGTAATGTACACTCATACCTGAGCAGCTGCGGGCTTTAGCCTTTGTTGCATTGGAGGATTTGGACAGTGGTCTTAATTTCATTAGTGGGTTTTTGGATCTCAGAGCTTCTCGGGCTGAAAAGGAAAAAAAAATATATGATGGCAGAACAGACTCAAATAACAATATTATTAGCACACTTACTAAAGGTCTGTTACTAGTAAGTGTGTTAAAGCACCAAATTTAATTTACAACAGAGATAAATTATTGCCTGTTACAACCAGTCTTTCAAATCTCAAATGAAGGTATGAATTAATGTGTGGATGAAACAAAACTACCATTGGAAGATGACTTTTTTGTACTGAAAAGTTTGGGTATAAAATGGCCCCAAAAAAAGTGATAGAGAGGAAATGTCTAGCAACCATCCAGTGCTAAAAATGGGGTGAAACTTCACTGACCTGCTATGGGGCTGGAGAAGAGACCTAGGGCATGTTTGTCATCAATCCACTTGATGTCGAATCCTCTCTGTCTGAAAACAGACAAACCAACAGTCACATGAATCCAGTACTGATCATTTCAGAAAACCTAAGAGTTTTTAATCCAAAAGATCTGACTCTAATAAATTAAATGCTCCATTTGTCAAATAAACATGGAGTAGGGGCAGTTTAACAACTTGCATTGTTGACCACCTATAGAGCAGCAATGATAAGCCAATGATTTGAAGCAATTTGGTTGACCAGACCATGAATCTGTTCCTTCAAAACCTTTACTTTCCAAAGCAGTCCAGAGTAAGAAACACCAGCACAGCAAAAATTACCTCTACCAATATTACTTTAAAAAGTAAACAGTAAAGTAAATAAGAAAACTCTGGGAAATTCCTTACGGCCACTTGTTAATCCGCTTTGGGAACAAAGCTTACTTTATTTTGGGTGTTTTTTCTGTTTATTGTGGGGGGGTGTTTTGGGGCGTTGGCATTGAAGCTTTTTCAAGTGAAATATAACTTGAAAATAGAGCTAGAAAGCAACAATCATTGCTCCATTTGGCCAGAAATGACAAGAGGCACTGACCTGGAAATGCAGGAAAACGATAATGGAGTCCTGTGAGCAGCACATCTGCTGTTATTATAGTTGTGAAATCATTTTTGAGTCAAAGCAGATGCCAAGATATTTTATTTCTCAGTTCGAAAGGTGGCAGAGAAGGCACCATCCTGAAAGCAGTGTTGCTAAGCAACACACTGCAAATCCAAAGAGTATGATTCCTTTAGATGGTATGGACTAAGGTCAGTTTGTATTAATACCAGGAGTTAACTAAATTTGACTTCTTTGGGAAACGGTCCAAGACCAACTCAAAAAGTAGGTTTCAATCTGGTTGGTTTGATAGAACTTTAACACTTGTGCTAAAGTACAGATCTTTTAGCGTTCAGTAGTGACCGATTTTGACCCGATAAAATATAATCAGAGTCATATATACTTTTATTACTTTGCTAATTAATTGAACAAGTGACATTACTTAAACAGAGAACAATGGTCACGAAAAATCTGGGGATAACTGACCCCATATTGCAATTAGTTACATAAGCTTTAAATAGAGGTAGATAGAAGTGGAGTGTTTCTATCTGCTAACTTGTATTGGAGATTTTAGATGCAGGCCGATAAACCCTGATATTCATTTATCTGATATCGGACAAACTTCTAATAACAAGATAGGATTGGTACCAATCAAAATATTATCAGATTTTTCCCAAAATATGGTCCAAACAGATAGAATTGTACATACTGATAGCACTGAAATAACTTTACAAGATCTTCCGTCTTAAACTCTGTGGGGAAGTCGTAGATTTCCACAATATGAGAAAGTTCATCCTCTGTGAGATCTATTTCTTCTTCATCATCCAAGTCCATGTTGTAGTAGTCAAATCTAGGTTCCTGGATCGACTTCTTCTTTCTGCCCTCGCTCAAGGACAGCTAAAAAAATAAGAGATGGGAAAATGTGATTGAAAGTAGACAGTTTTGTTGGGATTCTGTGTTACTCTGAAGTTAAGCTAAACATGTAAAGTTCTTTTGATTATATATTGGATCATAAATCTGAACTTTTTTAGTGCGGAATGACTACACAACAACTTTAGCCATAGGAAATCATGAGTTACATTGATTTATTTTTTTAAAATGAAGCATGGTTTAAAAGCAATGTCTGATTTTCCTTTGTTCCTTTTCATAGGATTATTGTTACTTTTGACAGACTGTTTTTTTTTTTTTATCTGTGAGCATTGTAGGCATGTTGAGCTTGAACATCTTTTTCAAACGCTAAACTACTCGGTTCCCCCTCATTTGTTCCTTTTCATAGGATTGTTTAATTATTGTTACTTTTGACAGATAACACTTTTTTTCTTCTGTGAGCATTGTAGGTATGTTGAGCTTGAGCTTCTTTTTCAAACACTAAACTACTCGGTCTCCCCCTGACCCACACAGAAAAAAAAGAGGAAAAAAGTTTACAATTCATGCTTCTGAAAACCCTGATTCTAATCCTATAGAAAAAGTAAGGACTGTACCTAAAAACCTCAAATTAGTTGCTCTATTCATGGCAAAGGACAGTGCTGAAATATAAAACCCATTATGTACGAATTGTGATGAGGGGCACAATAGTCATCAATCGAAGTTCAGCCTGAGAGCGCATCACCTAAATATTTGAGGTGTGCAATTCTGTCCTTATTTAAGAACTACTCAGATCAAATCAGAATTGTGCATCAAATTCTAATTTTTATTGTGTTATTATCTCACCTTAAAAAAAAGATAAAAGAAGCAAAAGGGTTCTATTCAATAGTGAATAGAAGAACATGCGGATCAGCTCTCACCTCTTCCAGCAGATGGGGATCCAAACAGTCTCCATCATCATTGAATAAAGTTTCCCAGCTCTCCTCCTCTTCTTCTTCTTTTTCCTCCAGAGGGGATGCTGCTTCAGCCTCTTGCTGTCCATTAACCACTCCCTCTGCCTCCTGCAGTCTCTCCTCCTCTACATCCCCGCTCTGTGTGTCTCCCTGTCCAACGGGTACCTTGTCCTTGTCCCTCCTGTTTTTGGCGTTCTTTCGTGCCTTGTCTGTATATCGAGGTTTAGGTTTTGGTTTATCCTCTCCTTGAGTCTGGGCTTTGTCTTTAGTGGTCTGGCGTCTTTGTTTGGGGACGTACAGAGCCTGGCTGGGTTTCTTGGCCTCACACGGAGCTGGAGATGTGGTCTGGGTTGGATTGCAGTCCTCCTTTGACTCTTCTTCTTTTGCTTTTCCAACCTCCATGTTTAAACTACAATATCTGTATGCAGCAGGAAGTGGAGAGTGTTACGTTCGAAGCAACAAAATTATATTTTCTAAATCCTGTTAGAACAGTCTCTACGTTATAATTGTGTTATAATTAAGATGTAAATATGCCGATTAGACAATCTCCGATCACTTGACGCGGTCAATTTTCCAAATTAAACCTCTACTATCGCAGAACGATTAAATAACGTTTGTAAATAGCGTAGCTAAGCCATTAAAGACAATAAGTAAATTCAAGTCTACTTTTTCAATTCAATTTAAAACAAATTTCCGACCTTAAGCTTACCCGAGTTTGGTTTGGTTTGTTTAGCAACAGATTTTGTCGCGTCCTCTTACGTAAGCAAGGCTAACCGCAATGCATCATGGGAAATGCTGTTCTTTTATGTGCCTACGCTTGAAACCATAGCTTGAAACAGCCTTGATAAAAGCGATGCTGATTTGCGACTGATCAATTTAGGTTGTAAGACAAAATAATTTAATAGAACAATTTAAACAAAATAAATGTATCTATTTTAATATCATTTACAGCCCAAGTAAGTGGAGTGGGAACATTTTTTAAACCTGACAAGGTAATCGTGCACCAGAAAACCACTGGATTGCTGACAGCCTGTTGGTAGTACATGGTGCTGTGAAGCCAACACCCAACATATTGGTACTACCTAGTTAGACTGGTCGGAATGTAAACAATAATTGCGCTACAGCACCAAACAACGATGATTTATCTCATTTCCAGACTTTCAAAATAAAGATAAATTCGGTACTTTGACATACACTTGTTGTTTCATAGCATCAGTGCATTACTGTAATTTATAAAATAGGCACATCATTTAACATATTCAGTATGAAGGCCATTAGGAGAGTGGCGGCCTACCGGTTAGGGCATTGTGTTAGGGATCCTCAGGTTCTGAGTTCGAGCCCCACTCCCACAGACTGCCACTCTGACTCCCTGAGCAAAGACCTTTAACCCCACACTGCTCCCCGTGTGCCGCAAGATGGCAGCGCACTGAGATCAATTAAGTTCAGTTATTAGTATATTATTATGAAGTCTATACATCATGTAATATAACACATTATACAAACCCACCACAACAAAATGTGTGTGTTAATGGAGCATAATAATACTGTAGTCAGATATTAAAAATATTTCACACACACATCATCTGATAATGTGCCAAAAGTGTTAAATAAAGGATGTACTTGTAAAATACATTAATTTATTACATTTTTATGGAAATTACATGAAATTACAGGCATCTTGATGGAGCGAGTCCGTGAGAACGGGGAGAACCAACATGGCAGCAGGTGACTAATTATTTTCGGCCTGTCAGTATTCCGCCGCAGTAGTAGCCCGCTGGGTTTTTATTTTTCTTTCTTGCTTGCTTTAAGGTTCAAGGCAATGGCGTAAATATCGGCAAGTAGAGACTGACACCTATTAGTAGGCCCCCCCACGCAATTGTGGATTAGGACGTCTCTTTGCAGACGTAATGGTATGAAAAATTCCTCTCATATTCACCTAATACTGTAATACATAACCACATTGGACCTTATTTATACCCCAACACATGCCAGACGTAAACATTATGGTGAGCCGTTTAAACACGACACCATTAGCAAAGCAGACAGATGTACTTTTAATTACTATGTTAATATTTATGTATAGTTCATTATACGGTTGGTAAAAAAAAAAAAAGTACACTCATATAATACCGCATTAAATATCTTAAAAGAATGATTCATTTGAGTATTTCATTTTTTTACTCTACAACTTGAAATTATGGGTAATCCAGAGGTGTTGTACTTCATATGGGGCCCACCCAGATAATTGTTGTGTCGTTACGTCATTGGATCAAGGTGTTGTGCCTTCAAATGTTGCGTTCTGTAAACCTTTACAGCTACTTCACTTTTGCAGGTCTGCTTAATCTCCTTAGATTTTTTTTTTAACTGTAATTTTGGTCCCACACCAGTTTATGAAATGCCTCAGCAGCTCAACAGTTAAAACTTGGCTTGCAGATCACACAAATACATTCTGGTGGGGGTTTTTTTTTATTGATCGAATGCATAAATGCACCGAAGCTTTGCAAACCCATTGAAGTGTATACTGCATGTGTCAACAAACAACTGAATCCGTCCACACCCCTTATTCATCTTTTGTAACCGGAACACCCCTCCGGTTGACGGATAGAGGCCCCGAGAAATGCAGGACAGCCATTGGATAAAATCGTCATCAATCAGAAACGCGCTCTGTGATTGGTCAGCTCTCTAAACATTACACAACACGTTTCATAAATGTAAACTGTGCGAGTTGTGTAAGGTTTAAATCGCAGAGTTCGTCTTTGCGCTTATTTCCTGCAAGGGGATCACATTAGTGCATCTCTGTTAACTGACACGGTAAGAGAGTTTGATGGAGTATTTGCTTAAGATTGGGGAGTTTTTGCCTGCAGTGAGAGAACCTTTAAAATGTTATATCTGAGATCCGTTGGATTATTTTAGAAATTAGCAGGGATGCACCAAAGTATTATGCAGCAGAGCATCTTACAGTGCTCATGAGGAAGTTGCAAACATATGCTGTTTGTGTTCTGTTTGTTTTTTCTAACTAAGATGATGTAAAATCCTTTAGTATTCTTGTGATCAAAATAACAGATAAACAGTCTCTTGCAAAAGTGTTCACATATTCTTTGATTTTTAAAGCCAAGTAGTTGGGCTTTTTTGTTATTTAGAAGATCAGAGGGAGCTTCAGGGAAATACACAACAGTTTGGGATTTTTTTTTTATGTACAAAATATCTCTATATATTTTTTACTTTACAGTTTGCACCTTTTATGATTTTTCAGCTATAATCCTAATTGAATATACATAAATTTATAGTGTAACAAATGTTACACTATAAATTTAAAATTACAATTACTAGAAACTCTGTTATTTAACATACTTTGTATCAGTAACTAAGCAATAAAAATAACTAGCTTTAAAAACTGGATTAATCACCTTTGTTCCTCCTTACCAACAGGTTTTATCATGTTGGGCTCAGGATTTCTGCTCCTCCTGGTAACACTGTGGCATCGGACCGATAGCCAGAACTCTGCTGCTTTCTTCCAAGTAGTAACTCAGACCATGTTGCCGCCTGACAGTGTGCACAATCCAACACAGCTCAACTATGGCATGGCTGTGACCGATGTAGATGGTGATGGTGACCTAGAAGTGGTGGTAGCAGGGTAAGGGGTGATATGTGTAAAGAAAGATATGGTGTGTGAAGGATTAAGCGTCTGACTAAAGCAAACCCTGATATGTTTTTTTAAAGATACAATGGTCCGAATCTGGTGCTGAAATATGACCCCAACCAAAGAAAGCTGGTAAACATCGCCATCGATGATGTAAATTCCCCATACTACGCACTTAGGGACAGAGCAGGAAATGCTATTGGAGTGACTGCCTGTGATGTAGACGGGGACGGACGTGAAGAGATCTATTTCCTCAACACAAACAATGCCTACTCTGGTAAATTTTAATTTAAGCAGTTAGATTCATCAATGCAAATATCTTTGGGGTAGCTAAATGACTCTGTTTGTTCAGGGCGTGCAACATATTCAGACAAGCTTTTCAAGTTCCGTAATGGTCGGTATGAAGATCTGCTCAGCGATGAACTCAATATCGCCCGTGGTGTTGCAAATCAAATGGCTGGACGTTCAGTTGCATGTGTGGATAGAAAGGTCTTTGCTCAGGCTTTTTTCTGTAGTTTCCATTTGCTTATCTATAGGAATATTCCTCTAAACTTGTTGGTGTTTTCCAGGGAACAGGCCGGTATTCCATATATCTGGCAAACTATGCTCAAGGAAGAGTTGGTCCACATGCCCTTTTGGAAATGGATGAGACCGCCAGCGATTTGTCCAAAGGAGTCATTGCCCTCTCTGATGTCGCCGCTCAGGCTGGGGTCAACAAGTTGACAGGTCAGAGATAATGCTCTAGAGCAGCAGCATGCACATTTTAGAACAAACGCTTCATGGTCTGCCTGCTATCCAGGTGGTCGTGGTGTGGTTGTTGGACCAATCCTGAACCAAATGAGGTCTGATGTGTTCTGCGACAATGAGAACGGTGCCAACTTCTTGTTTAAGAATAATGGAGATGGGACTTTTGTGGACATGGCCCAACAAGCAGGTGAGACAAAAAAATGGAAGAAGATAAGAAATTTTATTTGACAAGCATAGAAATTATCTACATTCAAAATAATCTATAATGCATTACTTTTGTGTTTTTCATATTTAACTAAAGTCCAGCATTTAGAGGCGCATCGATTGAATGGCCTTGATTTCCTTCATCTTGGGAGATCAGGGATCAGCAGATAATGAAATGTTAAACTGATCCTTTCTGTAGATCTTAGGTACCGGTACCTCTGCAAAGGTCTGAAAAACAGTACTCTAAACTTTGATTTACATTTGAGAAAAGTAATCGCAGGATATTCTATTGTTTCATAGTTACTGATTAATGCCTTTTAGTAAGATAAGATTGAAATATTTAAAGCTACAGTGTGTAATAATTACAGGGATATACAGTCAGAAATGTAATATATTATACATAACTATGTTATTTATCATCATCTACGAGCTCAGCCTCTTACCGTTAATATTTGCGTTGCCTTAGAATTCGTTATTTATAATTACATAGGAGCGGGTCGCGCAGCCATGAAGGCAGACATCTTTGCGCTACGGCAGCGCAGAGCCAACAAACTGGCGATTGCGAGATCGTCCATTACGCTCGAAAGTAACTACGGCAAGTTGAGAGAGATGAACTGAGACGGTACTGAAATCTATACCCTACACAGACTAATGAAATACTATCTGTAAAATTATCTATGTAAACAAACCTCATCACTTGAGAAGGTAGGTGATGCGGCGTCGTGGAAGACATTTTGTCCCGTAACGCTCGCCGTACTGTTGGGGGGGAGATGTTCATGTTGCTGTGGTCTGCAGTCTGGACGTTAGATGTCGCTGAAAATTACACACTGTAGCTTTAAGAGGTTTTTTGATCTTCTAACAACCGATAGTGTATTGATCTAATTTGCAATCGGCATGTCAGGCTTTTTAAAGATGGGGAATTGATAATCAGCCAGGAACCTGCAATTGGTGAACCCTTACTAGTATTGGAAACCAATTCAATTTCATTTATTTATAAAACACCATCCTACACTAGCTGCAAAACAAGTCCAATGCTAATAAAGTTCATTTAAATCATCACAATACTACATTTTGAATAAGATAAACTCAAATCATGTAGTTTTTGATATTACTATAATAGAGTACCAGACTTTGAATGGTATACCTTTAACTATATAGCACTTTATCAAGTCTGAGGCTCTCTGTCCACCAACACCAGGAAAGGCTTGTGAAGGTTCTTCCTTAAGAACACTACAAACCCGTGCCTTGTTGTTTTACGACCTGTCTAGGGTTGCCAGACCATAAAATATTAGACATAAATATAAGAGTGGATCCATCCTCTTCCCATCCCAAGCAGCTCACACATACGAAGTAGCACATCTTTAGAAAGTGATTTATTTACAAAAAGGAAAATAGTTCTAAAGTTACATCATAAATGGAGCAAATGACTTCAGAGAGAGCTATGTGCCGAAAATAACACACAAAAGGCAACTGTCTAAAACAAAGAAATGAACCAACATACCTACTGCAGTATAAGTAAACAAATGACAGTCACCTTACCTCCTTAACTAAGAAAACAGGAGAAAACTTAAGCAACAGAAATGGCAGCTCCTTCTTACAAGCTCCAGAATATTCAGATGTTAACTGTATGGTCAGTTGGGAAGAGCAGCCTTTTTATAGTTGTCACTTCCAGGAAGCCACCAATGGGATGTCATGTCGTCATCATCCTGGAACCAATCAGCAACTGACACCTGCACACTTACATTTACATACAAATTTACAACGCCAGCCGTAACACTCGTGTGCCATTTTCACTCCACAAAGGGAATAATCTCTCCTCTTGAGCATCTTCTGTAATAAGTCCCATGCAGACCCAGGCTTTGTGCAACCAACCAACTCTACTAGTGTAGAGATCAATTCGAGACAGTGCCCTCAGACACAATGGTCCAGGAGTAAATGAATTATTAATGTCATACAGGCAAACATTTATACAATTTAGATTAGTAACCCATAATGTGTTGCCAGCTAACAGGCATCTTCAGTTCAAAAGCAGTAGATTTTAAATCTTATGTACGTGTCGTTATTATGTGTGGTTTTGGCCAATGACTCTGACTTATTGATAAATTAGTCACCGTTAGACCATTGTATTTTGAAATGAAATTATTCAAGCTGCCTTTTCCAGTTTAGAGCAATCTTTTCCTGATTGTGTCAGGGATTCTACCAATAAGGATGAAGCATGTGGGACATATTCATCACATGTTCATAGATATTACTGGCTGTGTTCCTGCAGATAATAATACTATTATTAATCACCGTATACATTATTAAAGATTTTACAATTATCCTAATATAATTTATTATCTTAGATTAAAAAAAAAATACATATTTCATTGGAACATTGTTGCTGTTTCCTTGAGAAAAGGTGTGGAGGACCGGTTCCAACATGGAAGAGGAGTAGCTCTGGCCGACTTCAATGGCGATGGGAAAACAGACATTGTCTACGGCAACTGGAACGGCCAGCACAGACTCTACCTCCAGACCAGTGATTCCAAATTCCGTGTAAGGGAATAAAGGCATAAAACGATCTTGGCTTAACTAAAGGTTTTTGAGACTTTATATACATTTTTTTTTTTTGAACAGGACATTGCCACTGGTGGGTTTGCTTCCCCATCCCCCATCCGCACTGTCATCGCTGCAGACTTTGATAATGACAAGGAGCTGGAGGTGTTTTTTAACAACATTGCCTACAGAGGAACTGCACCAAACAGGGTGTTCAGGTAAAATCTCTAATTTTATAGATATAAACTGTGGATTTATTAATAAATAGGATCTTTATGAAAAGTTTTTGACTGTCTGCAGGGTGTCGAGAAGAGCTAATGCAGATCCTTTAATTGAGGAGCTTAATGTAGGAGATGCTGCAGAGCCACTGGGTCGAGGAACAGGTAAGCTGACTATAATTTCGGAGCTGATGTAACGCTAACTGCTTCTCTGTCTGTAGTGGTGAATCTGTTAGTTTAAACCAGTTTAAACCACATAACATAGTGGGTCAGGGCAATAAAGAAGAGTTTGTGTGTTTTGAACAGGTGGAACTGTGACAGACCTTGACGGGGATGGACAGCTGGATCTTCTCTTGGCTCATGGGGAGAGTGCACAGCAGCCAATCTCTGTCTTTAAGGTCACACAGGTGTGTGTTTTTTAGTTTTTTTTGGCTTTGACTTAAACCTGATTACCATCTGGCTAATGTTTAATCATCTTTTCATTAGGGTTCATCCAACAATTGGCTGCGGGTCATTCCTCGTACCCAGTTTGGAGCTTTTGCCCGCGGTGCCAAAGTAACAGCCTTTACCGCTCAGAGTGGAGCACTAACACGCATCATCGATAGTGGCTCTGGATATCTGTGTGAGATGGAACCTGTTGCCCATTTCGGATTAGGTACAGAATCTAATGTTAGACTTTAATGGGACAAATCTCAAATATACTGTTGTGGTACAGTTCTTTTTACCGCATACAGTTTATCCTAGTTATGGTCTTTTTTGTATTCTTTTTTTTTTTTTTTTAGTAATTAGATTAAAATATCGACATTCAAACACTTTATTTTACAGGTTCATTTCACAGAGTTGTATACCGTGAGGAAAATAAGTATTTGAACAACCTGCTATTTTGCAAGTTTGCCTACTAAAGGCTGGTTTATGTTCAGAAACCAGGGTGTCTCTGTGCGTGTCATAGTTAACGCAGATATGCCCCCAAATTTGTGGGTGACCACAGACAATGCCGCAGACAGGAGGCATCTGGTTGGTCAAATCTACATCCGCTCTACATTATGCGTAATTCTTGCTTGGTACCTAATGGCAGAAACTTGGGCTGTAGTGCCGTCCACAACACCAAGGACCAAGGACTGAAACTGTCCCAGACACCGTACAGGACACTAGTTTTTACCTCTGTGCGATCGTCTGTTGGTTTGTACCCAAAGCCAAAACACGCAGCGCCACGGCCAGTCCTTCGGGAACACACAAGGGTGAACTGTGTGTTGTCTGGCGTTGGATGAGGCGTTGGATGAGGGGTTGTAGACGTAGAACAAGCTTGTCAAACTGACACACAGACACCCACAATCCTAGCTAATTCGTGATTGTCCTTTTTGCATTGTGGCGTTGAGGGACATAGTGCAGACCACGCTTTAAAAATTGGGCATAAATCAAAAATATCTGCGTCATACCTGCGACAAGCTAACTGCGACACACTGCTGCAGGTGTATACACAGCCCTTTAGAAATCATGTAGGTGTCTGGAATTGTCATCGTAGGTGCGTGCCCAGTGTCTGAGACATATTCAAAAAAGAGAACCCAGAAATCACAATATATGATTTTTGTACTATTTATTTGAAATATAGAGCTGCAAATAAGTATTGTAGGCCCAGGATGCTGAAAAGAGGCCCTTGGGTCATCTTTATTGTCGTATCTAATGTCTCTCATCATCTTCATGACAATACGCCATAGATTATCTGCGGGTTTCAAGTCAGGAAAGTTTTCTGCTTGATAAAACAGGCAAACACTGTGATAATTTAACCAGCTTAAGTGCCAAGGCCTTCTGGAAAGAAATCAGCCTCTTTGTAAAGATTTTCAGCAAAAGGAAGCATTAAGTGCACCAAAATGGTTAACATTTGTATTAATTTTGAACTCCAGAAAACATAATCCTTCCAGAAAAAACAGCAATTGATCGTTCCAATTTCAGGTTGAACAACATTCAACCTTTTCTAACACCTGTATCTTCCAGGAACAGACGAGGTGAAAGTTCTGGAGGTCTCCTGGCCAGATGGCACCACCACAACACGAACTGTTGAGGCAGGAGAAATGAACTCTGTGGTGGAAGTAGCCTACCCCAAAGAAGGAGAAATGTCCGTGCTTGCCAATAACACGCAGGTACACAGCACGGATTCACGGCATGAATTGTGAACATATGTAGTAACTCTGTAAGTGCATTAAAAGAATGAACCAACAAATCACAGTATTTATTCATACTGTGAACATTTCTAAAACGACCTAATTAAAACAGTGTGAGAAACTGTCCTTTATAAGACTTTGAATTAAATGTTCAATTTTTTTTTTTGTTTTTTTTGCTTTCAGTGCGGGAACGGCTTTACTGTCCAGAATGGGCGTTGTACAGGTAAGCCAATATTAAATGTTGCATCTTTTTCTAATATGAAACTAAATCGTTATGTTTTCTGTTTATGTTATATTTTTTTTCAGCAGGTTTTTGAGGGAAGTCACATGAAAAACTATAAACGGTTGCTGTGCTGGAATACAGATTATACGAACTTAAAGCTTTTCCAGGCTCTGTGCTTTTCAAAACCTAATCTTGTGTTCATTACTCTATGAGTAGTCTTATTGTTTTAACTTTCTTTATTTTACTAACTTTTTGTTTCATTGCCTTAAAAGACCTGTTTAAAAGACACTGTTAATAAATGCTTTACTTCACTATGCTGGGTCAGGTTTTCATTTAATGGAAAAGCAGTGTGTCTGTCTGGCTTCCCTTGAAAGCCCTTTTGAAGTCATGAATGTCTGTTAACACCCTGTAGTACCTCTTTTTGTCTTGCTACATCCACAAACCTAAAATATTTTTATTGGAATTTTATGTCTAAGATAAGCAAGAAGTAGCACCTCATGGTTAAAAAGAAAACATAAATGTTTTTTTTTTTAATGAGCAAACAAAGTGGAAACAAAAGTGTGGCAGGGCTTCTCTACTTAGACCCAATGCTTTGCATTGTCGTATTTTACCAGCTTTACATAACTCTTAAATAATTTGTTCCATTCTTTACATTTTTTTTCAAGCGCAGATGGAGTGAGTTTAGGAACATTAATGTTGAAACCTTGTCACAGTTGTTCAATCTGAGTATGTTTTTGCACTTTAACTAGGCCATTTTTGCACATTTTTACGCTTCAATCTCAATTGTTCGCTTTTATCTCTGGTTGTATTGTTATTGTCCTGTTGGAAGATGAACTCTGCCTTAATCTTAGTTTTCTTGCCTCCTCCAAAAAGTTTCCTTAATTGATTACTCTCCAATTAGCTCCATCTATCTTTTCATCAATTCTCACTAGTTTCTGCTGAAGAAAAATACTCCCGATAGCACAATGCTTTCAATACCAAGTTTCAGAGAAACAACGGTCTTTCTTTATTTATAATAGAATACTCAACACAGAACAGCTAAGATTAGTGTCTGCCATAAATTCTTAACAAAATAAAATAAAAGACCAGAAACAGCACAGTGAAAAAGTTAAGATTTTTATGAATAAAGCTGTTCTAAAACAATGAATCTAAAAGGATAGTTGTAGAACTGTCGTGGGCTGGCTGTTAACCATGACTCTTTCTTCTTTAAGAAAGGGCTTCAGTCTAGATCTGAAAATGGGCCAAAATAGCACATCTTATAATTAATGGCTTACACAGAAAAAGGTATTGATCATAATGTTTAGTTTTTTATTAGGCATTTTTAGACATGTCCCAAAACTTAATAGTATCCTTAGATTATCTCCTATATGTGTGTCCCCTTACATGGCATGTGGTGAATGATCAGATTTATACATTTCCTGGCTAAAAGTTTTTTTGTGAACTACTTTTTCCAACCTGCGCCATAGAGGGGCTTAAAAATGACCAAGGACTGATAAATATACTTCTTTACCAGTTTAGGTTAATCATGTCTTGGTGGGTTTGCAATTCAGTCATATTCTTTCTGCTTTCAGACAGCAGACTGAACAGTTTTCAATGAGAGATTATTGACTGTTTATCCCTACATCAAACTTCTCTACAACTTTAACAACCTAAATCTGTGCTCTTCCTCGATCCTTACTGTTCTTTGTTCACTAATGTTCCCTAATAAAAGTCTGATGCCTTCAAAGAACAGCTGTATTTATACTGACAGTTAAATGTGAATTCAACCTTTATTTGGTGACTTCCAAAGAAGACAGTTTGAAGTGGATTTTGTGCAGGGTTCTTTATATAAAGGGAGCAAAATTCAAATGCATGCACCACCTTACAGATATTTTTTGGCTATGTACCTTCATTACTGTGTTCTTTTTGCGCTTCTTTTGCTTTACATACTGTATCTTACTTGCTCACATAAATCCAATATATATAGGTTGTGCTACTGTAAGTCACATAGACAGAATGGAGTATCTTTATTAACTCATTCGCCTTTAAGGCCTGTTTTCTTTTTGCCCTCCCTTCCATGCTGATGGCATTTTTCACTGTCACCCTTTCATATTTGTTGCTCTTTCTGCTGTCTCTCTCCATCCATGCAGCTCTAGCACCATTTCACTACGGACTCCGTTCTTCAGTCTCCATCCTTGATGCGCCCCGTTGTGACACACTTTCATTTATGTGTGTCATCACACTGTTTGCAGTGGGAGGCCTAAGGTGAGAATTGTCAGCAAGAGAACTGACAAAACAGTTTTCATCAAGCTCCATGTGTGTGGATCAAAGAGCATCTGAAAAGAGTGACCAAAAGGTCTTTGACGTGATGTCCGACCACCTGGGTATTTCCGTTTTGTTTTGACTGGGTTGGCTGCATGCAGAAGCTGCTATCAGAGATCTGTCCTTTCCTCAAGAGGTGGTGGAGTGTAACAAGTCAGGTAGACATAAATGTAACAACAATGAAATTTGTATCAACAGTTTTCTGCAGATTAAGGATACCAAAGCATGAGAGGGTAAATGTGTATTTAAAAGTACCCATCAGTAAACCAAATGCTCAATATTGAAACATTAATTACTACTGATAATACTCTTGATGTCTTTCCTTGTGCATTTTCATCAGGAAAGTGTTTTATGCATGCACTAAAAACAGAGATAGATAAAAAAAATATGATTTTAATATTTTCAGTAACATTGTTTTAACCAGACAGCAGATGTTTTGTAAATATTGGGTCATAATTATATGACAGCTACTAAAATATGGCTGAAAGTTAGAATTTGAAAAAGAAATGTTTTTGCATGTACAGATGGACATGGTGCTATAAATAAAAGGGAGTAAACACTCTGGGTGTGATGTCTTACTAAAACAGGCTACAGTCTTTGCAGAATCTGTATCTTTTTGCTAACATCTCATTTGGATTGGAAATATATAATTTTTCTGGGTGCTGAATTATAACAAAACAGATTGTTTGAACTTACACGTGATGAGTATTAGTGATATCATAAGCTTTGCTATGACATGCAAGGATGAGAGGATATTCTTTATCATTTAATGAATATACATGAATAAAATTTTCCATCACCTTGCAAAAAATCCTAAAATACACAGAAACTTACCAAAATACATGGCAAGTACACATCATACAGGCATAATCATTCACACATCCATTCATATCTTTGATTTTTCAAAGGAGTATTTCAAAAGTTTTGATTAAAATAGAAAATAATTTGTGTATTAAAAAAAAGATGCAGTTGAGGGGAATCAGTCAGATGGCAACAAGTAAAACAATCACAGCAGAGGTAGAGTAGTTGAAAGTTTTGAGTTAGTTATTTTCCTATACTTTTTGTGTAATTCATATATGCAAATCACAAAAATAATATTTCCTCAAAAGAAATACAATTTTGTGCAAAAATACACACATTTTTGTGTTTGGTCTATTTTTGCAGAAATTGTGCTTCAGTTTTAATTCGAGAGGTACAAGCTTCTACGGGAGCTGATGATCATCTTCCATACAACCACAAGCTTCTTTGCTCAAATTTATCACACTTTGCTTTGGCTTATCTACAAAACAGTTCAGATTCAGACGACAACAATTGGGGACGTTCAGGGGGGATCATCAGGGCTGACATTCCCTCCATCCTGGAATCGTACAGGTTAATGGTGAGGAAAAAATCCTAAGCATGAAATCAGAGTTAAATGTCTTGTTTGTGGCCACAATCTCAGCCAATAAAGCTTCTAATTGTTATTATATAAATAGATTCAATAAGGGGCACTGGAGCACAAAGGTGTTTCCTATAGTCCTGCCTTTTTCCATTGGCGATAATCCCTGGAAGAGCCCAGCTCAACCAATAAGCCCCATCAGGCATGCTGACTTGCAGTCAACCCCAGAGATGGTAAAATCTAATCTCAACAGTCAAAAAATAAATAAATTCGTAGTTGAATTTTACTTTGTTGGTTGTCTCTAGTGTTGGTTTTCACATTTATAATATCTTAACCAGCACAGGGTGGTGTAAACAAACTTTTGAATTGAAGGTTTAAAAACTAAATGAAAAATAACTTGCTTGTTTTTTTGTTTGTTTGTTTTTATCTATTTATTTTATTTTTTTTTATTATTTTTAAAACAAAATTTAAGATGACCTGTTTGTAACTATTCAGTGATCAAATTCTTTCACATATGCCCTGTGCTTGCTCAGATCTGGGGTTTGTTTCAAAAACCAGTTTTACTGACAATAAGTTTTCTCAACCTGAAATCAGGGAAACTGAGTTTTCTGTTTCACAAAGAGATTTTACTCAACCCAATTCTGTTCCTGTAGTAAATTTCTCCCCAGAGCTGACCTGGTCAGCAGCAGGTTTTCTTGAGTAAACTCATGAAGTTGTTTTATTTCCTGATTTAGTCCAGGATATTTTTTCTTAATTTTGTGCATACAGTAAATGAAATCTTTCAATAGGTCCGTAAAACACATTAGGTTTTAAAAACAGACATTGCATGTCCTTTTGATGAGGATCTTATTAAAGACGGATCAGCATTAATTCACAGAGAATTAAATATTTATAGGCAGAGGATTCTAAAACTCAGTTGACCTTATATTAGATTTATATGTTTTGGTTTGTTTAATATGAGCGAGATGCAGATCATTTAGCCTATTTATTCACTTTTTTCAGTACATACAGAACATACAGAAATTATTTTCAGATTACACATAAATAGATTAATTAATTGTGTAGGGAATAAATAA
>NW_015150507.1:533357-537348 GCF_000732505.1 Cyprinodon variegatus
CTTGGTCTCGCAATGCATCCTGGGATATCCGAGGATACCGAGGATACATCGGACCCATCCTTCAAAACGGGCAAAAAGAAGGACGCATTTTAAGACTGTGTAACGAGGACTCTTGGAATCCGACCAGACCTCGGCGCCGCGCTATGACGTAATCGGCCTTCAAATCTGGCACTCTAAGGACGCCTCCTAGGTTTTCGAACAGAGCAATGGTGTCTAATCAGCATCTTGATATGGCACACCAGTGAGGTGAGATGGATTATCTAAGCAAAGGAGAAGTGCATGACTGAATGTAGTGTAAAGTGGACAAGTCTAATGACTTGAAAAGGCACTATATGAGAGCAGGCCACTTACCATATTTGCAGGAAATTTTGTATGTGGAAATAGTTTTAGACCTTCGAGTTCATCTCATTAAAAAAAAGTGTTGCATTTATATTTTTGTTGAGTATAACTTTTTTACTTTTACAGAAATCCGCCATATTTTATTATATATAAGAAAACACAGGATTATTAAAGAATGTGATGAAACAGTTTTATTTGACACATATTTAGACTTTTATGCCACATGTTTCAACTATCAATATGAAAACACGTACTTTCACAAAATAAAAGTGACATTCACTTTAGACATTTAATGTTCTTTGGAAGTGTGTCCATGAATCAGGGAAGGGCAGCTGTACCTTTAAAATAAAGATTTAGGAAGACTTTTTGATCCATCGTTCCCCTCCTTACATCCAACCTAACTCACAGTGAGTCCTTGCATAATCTAATTATAGGAAGAGTCTGGCTCATTAAAACAGAGAAGGTTGCTTCTCATAAACTGCAGGTGTCTGCATGCCTTCAAAAGAAAAATGAAGATTTAAGAGTGAAAAGTACAGAGAATCTGCTACATTATAAACTTGAATAGTTTGACATTCATCTGCCTTTGCGCAGTGTTTAAAAAGGAGGTCAAAGAAAAGGGAAATTCTCAACACTGGTCATGTGAGGTTTTGGCAAGTGAACTTTTCACTGAGTAAAAATGTCTCTGGAGTCAGTTTGAATCACAGAAAACACAATGTTTACAAAAATCCTCTTCCCGATGTGCAGAGCTAATTTGAATGAGGTCAGCAAAGCATCCGGATTGGCAAGGGGATCTTTGTTGTGCAGCTACTTGGTGTAAGTTGAGGTATAAGGTTAGGTGAAGCTTGTGGTTGTATTTGGCTTGGCACCTTTCTCTTTGTGTCTTTCCTTGAAGAGGGCGGAAAGTTAAGAAACGGTGCAGTCAGATGGAGAAAATATGGCTGTATAGACTTTTTAGATCCTTTTGAACACTTCTAAAAGAAAAAGAGAGGTAAAAAATGGTCCCATTGAGCAATTGTTGTCAAAACTAATCCAACATATAGGTACACGCTTACGTCAAAAAAAAAAAAAAAAAAGGCTTTTTCTCTAAGTTGGTTTCAAAGCTAAACCAAAACCAGAACCAGTTCTTTCACTAGCAGGTGTTCTTAAAAAACTAGTTAAGGACATGTTGGCTTTTCTTTAGCCATTGAGCCATGTCACTGTAATAATGTTTTTAGTGGGACTCAATGTTTGTGGAATCCACTAACCAGCCTTTTTGACCTCTGAGCCTTATTAATAAATCCAGCTGGGTTTTCACCTGAACAATAAACAGGAGTCACAAAAAGGAAGGTCTTTCAGGAAGTGTCGGAGCAGAATCTACCTCCTAAGAGGGCTGAAATGTTTTGGAGTCCAGGGGGTACTTCTGTACACTTTTTTGACCCTGCGTTTATTTAGGGGCCAGTAGCTTATCAACTGAGAGAAGGCAGTTAGATAAGGTATTCAAGAAGGCCTCCTTTGTCTGAGGATGCTCCTTGCTCCTAACTGTAGCTGTAACTCCCCCACTCTGAATCAATAAAGGATTGTTTATTATATTTTAAATGTAAAGTAGGATTTAAACTCCACAAAGTCTAATAATATATAATTGAAAATTGTTTAAAATAGTAATTGCGATCAAAGCTTTTTGCAGTGCACCCAAACAGCCTTTGCTGTAAGAGCTTAGGTTCTTTATCCTTCAGGCTTTAACCTTGCGTTTTTAGTATCTGTTCATGTATTTAATGGACATAAATCTATGCTGTTTAGTTCTTGAATTTTTGGCTTTTAACTTTTATTTTAGTCTTCTATTTCAGTAAGTTTTACTTGTTTTTGCTCAATGTTTTCTGCTTTTGTATGCTTTCCAAATTTCCATTGAACATAAAAAGGAACATACTGCTTTCCTTCTAAATTCAACCAAAATGTTTTTGGGGAGAATTTCAATCTGATAAAGCCCCAGAAAGGTTTTTCATGGACATCAAGAGTTTGTATGTACTGAGATTGCAATACAAGCTTCGTTCCAGCTTTTGCAGCTACAATGGAGTGATCTATTGATGCCCTTAATTAGCGGTAAATATCATTTAAATTTTAACAATTGTCTGCTATAAGAGGTTTTCCTTAAAAAAACAAACAAAAAAAAGGTTTTTGCATCACATCTTTTCTGATTAATTCTAAACTGGTTCTGCTGACTCTATTAAAAGCATTTGAAACCAGGCTCTACCTGCTCCTATTAAGTCTAATATATTTTGTAGAGTGGCTAAATTAGTATGGATGGCCAGGCTAAAGAACCGGTGCAAAGCAGGAACTGGCTTCTTATCAGCCATTCAGAATCTTTGGTATTGCAAGACTTGGCAGTAAATATTAGAGCATTTTTACCAATCTATAAGCTTGTTGTTTGTGGTTAATTTAGCTTCTAATAGGAAAATAAGTTTGTATATTGGCTAATATTTGTTCTGAGACTTGCTTGCATATGTTTTTAGAGCATCCAGACTTCTCCTACAATCTAAAGCAAAGTATGTTAACTGCTGTTCCTAAATTGATTTCATTAGGTTCAACAATTCAGAGCTACTTCAATTTTTGACAAGAACATAAAGATATAGAAATCACAAAGGTACAAATCATTGTAGTTACAATGCTGGTACACTATGGGGCTTCATTTTATGACAGCAAAGCATATGTACCCTTTTGGGACCATTCTTTTCCTTGATTTTTTTACTTTGATACATTGATTTTGTAAATCCTATTTGAATAGCATTGTTACATGTACACATCTTTAAGAAAAAAAACACCAAAGTGCGGGTCTTGTCTGCAGTGGAGCAATGTTTGTGATGAGCGGTCATGGACACTAATATTTTTATGGAGGCTGGTGAGTGCTCAGTGTGAACGGGAAGGCTGTTGGAATATGGGTGTTATTATTGTCCTAAGTTTTCCTGCAGGGCAAGCTTTGCACCTAGTCATCGAGCGGTGCTACCGGACACAGAACTGCTGCCGGAGCTGGAGCCACTGGAACCTCGGTCTTCATAGATGGATATTTCAATCTGGAGAATGTGGTTAGGGATGAAAACATAGTATGACCTATTATTTAAAAATGTGTGGGAATGTTTATGCTAGAAAAACTCTTCTGTAGCTGCAATGAAGAAGCAGTTTAACTCTAGTTGAAAAGCTCTGCTGTCTTTTCATGCATTAAGGTTTCTCTGATGTTGAAAAAACATTTTATAGAAATTCTTTAATTAAATAGTTGAATAAGTCCCCACAGGTAAAATCAAGTAACATGCTGTAATCAACTTCTCCTCACCTAGTACTGCATGGATTTTTTTCCTTTTCTAAAACATGCTTAAAGTTGACTTTAAGAACAGCTTTGACACTTAGTTTAGTTTTAAAATATAAAAAAATGCATGTTTTAGGAAAAGCAAGGTCTGCACTGTTTGAGAAAACCCTAAAAACACGGTAATTAATCAGAATGGTTGTTTTCCTTTATAAAGGCAATGCTTCATTATTATGTAAGATATAAGACACTCTTATCAGGATGAAATTAGGACTTGCTGTTTTTGTAATGTAGAATTTTACTGCTATTTTCATATCAAATAAAACTGAATGGCTCAACCTTTTTGCTCGTTATTGACAAAATAAGATACATAGGAATGCA
>NW_015150507.1:537849-550222 GCF_000732505.1 Cyprinodon variegatus
AAAATACAAAATATACAAAAAACCTACTCAATACAGTAACTTGAGTAAATGTATTTCGTTACTTTCCACCTCTGGATATAAGACGCTCTTATCAGGATGAAATTAGGACTTGCTGTTTTTGTAATGTAGAATTTTACTGCTATTTTCATATCAAATAAAACTGAAAGGATCAACCTTTTTGCTCGTTATTGACAAAATAAGATACATAGGAATGCACTGGCTCATTGTCTTAATAAGCTGGTTATTATATTTCATTAAGCACTGAGGTTTATCATTAACTCTGGTTTATTTACACATTATCGACTGCTTTGTGTTAATGAAAAAATGTAAATCCCAACATGTTCAGTCTCTTTGGAGATGAGCGAACAAAACAAATCTGAGAAAAACATCCAAAATATCACAGCTTTTGATATGGTGTTGGGATTATTTCTATTATTATTATTATTATTATGTTACACCCTAATAATACCTGCCTGTTATATGTAAAAACTAATGTTTCACCAAGCAGTTTATCTGATTAGGAAAGTTATGTTCATTTTTTACATAACAGATATTTGGGAATGGATAAAAGTGGATAAGAAGTTTTCTCTCACACTGTATTTGTAGTGTCTTTGATCTAAAAACACTGTGTGATGTTTTGATATGGCTGGAGCCATGCATGTCTCCTCATTAACAAACATGTGTGATGTAATGATGTGATGGTGTGGCAGGCTGGGCATATAAAAAGCTTCTTTAACTTTGATTTAGGGATAACTTTCTGAAGAAGAGAGCCCGATGGGTAAGCAATGCCAGCTGTAACCCTGAGCAATTTCTCTGTTCTGAATAAAATGACAATTTCTGTCAAAATTTGTTGTCATTGTCATTTAACACATATTATGGAGTGTTTTTTAAAGAACTTGTTGCGAGTGATCTCTTCTCAGGAACGAATCGGGGAGAGAAAGATTAGATTAATCTGCTAAACTCTATATCCCGGAATTAATATAAAGCCATGTGGGAAACTCCTGAGCGTTTGCAAATTTTGTGAAGGTTTTTACAGTTATGTTTGTCAATAATTTACTACCAGGTTTATAATCTTAAACATTGTTACAATTATTTTTGAATTCATCTCTACAGAAACAAAGATCATATAAAGCAAAATAAATAAATGAACAACAAAGGATACAACACGCATCCCCCTTTCAATTGGATCCGTGATGAGCAAACCTCTGGGAGCGTAGATCTTCTCATTCTGCTCTTGAATGTACTTAGCTATCTTCTTCAACACCTGAAAAAATGGTTTGGACAGACAGGTGACAAACATTGTAGAGTTAACGTGAGAATAATCTTAACTTCTGGAATGCAATGAACTGAAGACGGGCACTGCAACCTTCTCATAGCGAGTCTCCATGCAGAGGAAGATCAAATAAGCCGTGACACATGCCAGACAGCCCTCCAGGTAGGAATGGCCTCCAATCTTTTCTGCCTCTGCATAAAAGTTGTTCAGTGTCTTCACAGTGTCCTCAAACAAAGTCCGTTCAATCTGCAAACACATTATGAACCACAGGCATCAATGAATGTGGTATAACTCTCAAAAGCTTCGTTTAAAATAACATTACTGCACAAGGCTCAGTTTTTTTTTTCTCCAAAAACATCACTATCTTTATATAATATAAGATAATCAGACATAATTTCCCCTAAAATCTGATTGTTAGGGCTTAATTAACAGAAAAATATAAAAGGTCTCACATAAAACTAAGGCACGAAAGACAAATAATTTTACATTAAGATAGTTTAGGCATATGGATGTTTACACTGACAGGTTCAGATCTTGTGACATTCAAAGCCCTTATATTCTAAAGGTGAAAATGCTAATTTATTTGAAGCATTACAACATCTGTTCAAGTTAAAAGCTTGATCTTAACAATATAAGACTACACTTATAGTGTTATATAATTTCATTTACCCAAGAGTGATAGAAAACACAAATTTTATATGATGTGCTACTTAGTCCTATTTATCCTTTCAGATGGATCACAAATATATTGTAACAAGTTAGATAGCAACACCACAAAGAACTTTCTTCTTTGCAACAAAGAAGAAGCTACAGCAATGCAAAGTGCCTTGCAATAGTAATAATAATCAGGCCCAATCATTTTGACCATTTTGAATTATATGTAAGAAACTTCACATAGAGGGCTATGGATATCATGATGAAAGTTTGGAGTCATGCAATGCAAGTTTTATCCACATTCCAGTATTAAACAGTCCGATTTGGGCCAAATGTGATTTTAAAATTATAATTGCAATAAATTAAGTCCAAAATACAAAACTTTGAATAAAACTCTGGTAGAACACATTAATAGCATGAAAGTAATTTCAGAATATTTTAAACAGGAAAATTATTCAAACATGTGGCCAAATCTATAGAAAAATGTTTTGCCAAAAAGAAAATCGACTTTTCTCTAACAACCGAGACTTAAATCCTGCACTATACCTGAACGTTCAGATGTACTGTAGAGAAAAAGGCTGGACTTTGGATGCTATCCTTTAATGAAAAAGACTAAGTGCAGCCCCATTGTGAGGAGTTGCACCAATATTTGGCAATTTCTCATCACGTTTTTTTTTTCTTTTGCACAAATGTACTCAAATTCAAGGTTGCCTGTTTTTTTAAAAATGCATAAATGACTGATTGGACTACAACAAAAAACATGATTCAGGGCTTTTCACTCTTTCTTTAACCAGGTTTGCACAGGCGGTTCTGAACATGTACTTGAAACCTTACAAAGTAATAACATTGAATAGGAAATCCTCTGTTTACCCTGTTCTCCAGCTCAGATGGGAATTTTGTTTGAAACTTGCACGTGGTCCCTTCGCTGTAGTCCCTCTGGATAAACACCTTGTTGGCAAGAGATGCACTGTTCCTCAACTCCTGTAGGTTATGAAACTGGGTTGGAGAGAGAATAAAACAATAAGGGTTAAAGCACTGTATCTTTAATTAGACCCATCTGTCGCTTTGCAGTTATCAAGTTCTGTTCAATCCTGTTTGTGTAAACAGAGGCTGGTGTTGTAGGTGTAGGACAGGATGTGATCGATCCATGTGTGGCTCAGTGACTGCAATCATTTCTCCCTGGCTGGCTGTTTGAGGACAGCTTAGCAGTCGACGTACTATCTAATTCACACAGCCTCTGATGGGTTATTTTTTTCTCTCTCTCTCTGGCCTGGAATGAGTTGCAAGATTTCACTACTTTCACAACAGAACTGAACAAGCTGAGACAGACAAACAGAAAAAGGCCAGCAAGGCATTATAAACGGCCTGTCTAACAGCGGGAGCTTTACAGGAAGGTCTGCGCAGCGTGGCTGCTGTCCGTGGTGCTGAAGTCAAACAGTGGCCTGTCACCGGATTAAATGGAACAACAGAGGAAAACTGATCTGCTTTTACCAAAACAGCTTAACATCGCGAGGGTGGGCGGCCGGGCTCACACCATTATCCGCTACATCTCTGTTAAAGACCCACGTCACGCAGCCGAAGCTCTAATCCACGCTATGTCTAAAATAACGGTCTCTCTGCTTTAAAGAGGAATAAAAACGCCAGCCCAGCCCTGAAAGAGGGCAGGAGCGGTTTAATCATTTTGACCGTGTGCAGACCCGATGCCCTCAGCAGAGTGGGCTTGATTTGCATCTCCTTTTTCTTTTGCAAATTAAGTTAATTCTCATTTCTGGGCCAGCAGAAAAATAGAGAGTATTGTTCGTCTTACCTCTGTCGCCATGTTGCGATCCGTGATCGTGGGGAAGAACCCCTTCACCCGCTGAAATCTGCTTTAGTGAGACTCGGGCGATCAGAGGGCGGGGCTTGATGCAATGGGGGTGTCTAATTTTGTTGGGGCGGGGCCAGCTCGAACGATTCAGAGGGGCGTGGCTTGTAACAGGAGAGCTCTGCACAAGATTTCTGCTTTTTATTGTATTCAGTGAGGTTTGCTTTAGTTTTTCGTGAAATACAGACAGGTTATGACAGAGTCTATAATCATGAAAATGTCAATTACATGTTTTATTGACATGTGGCCCTTTCTTGGAGCTTAATAACTGTAGGATGACAGGTCTCCTAACGCAACTTGCTCCTTGGATTGTGCACAGGGGAAATAAAGATGGGAGAATGAAGTGTAAAATAGGATGTTATCCTTAACAAAATATCTTAATCAGGTCAGTTCTGACTGATCCAACTGGAAAGTTCTTGTGCTCCATACAATGATCTGCAAGTTCTTTTAAAGTTTAAACCATGCAGAATCTGGTTGTCAAGAGGCACCCAACTATTCATGCTGGGTATGTGAAGATGCTGCAGCAAAGCCCCTTCTCTAAGTAATGATTGGGTCTTCCAGAGCACAACACTCAGGTTCATAATAAGCAGACTGCTTTGGAACTACTAAAGGCACCCCTGGTTTAAATCCCACTGACAACAGTTGGGGATGGATGGTAGAGAATGTTTCAAAAAACAGCTGCCAGCTTTACTGTGTGATGCCCCTCACAAAGCCATACAGACATCCAGATCCCAGCTATCTATTGAAAACACATCATGGATGGCTAAACTATTATTTGGGAAGCTCAATCAGCACAGTTTGACTATTTACTGATTTTTTTTTTTTTATGTAAACTTTGTGTATTTTTGTTTATTGTTGGCTTGTTGTTTACAAATTTTGATTTGCTGATGAATCACCTCCTTTGAATAGCATATTTTTAATAGTTTGGTTGTACTATAGTCTTGTTATATGTGAAGTGTAATTTTTCCCTCAAATCTCGAGATTTTAAAGGTCACTAAAATCTGCTGTTTTCCACTTGTGGTCTCCTCCCAAGGGGGTATGGACCAACATCCTTCTAAGGATCCCAGATCCCAAATCTGCACAACTTCAGCTGACTGGAGGTCTTTAATTCCTCTGTATTAAAGGGAGCTCTTTTCACCAATATTTCATATTAATTCTATTTAGATCTAAATTACTGTTAAGTAAAACAGAACAAACCACAAAATTTAGGCCACCTAGTATTAAAAAATAAATTTATCACAAATCTATGCTGCAAAGAAAAAAAAAATCAATTCTTAAAGTTAATTATTGGGCTTAAAACTGGCAGAGATGTAATTTTTTTTTTTTAACATTCAGTATTAAACTGTGGTAAGAACTTTTAATGATGTACAAATAAAAAAAACCTAATGGTCTTTTCTTAAATTTTACTCAAATTTCCAGAATTTATTACAATAACATAATAAATGAACCTTTAAAATATGGCCCTAAATATATACACATATATTTAAAAAAAACAAAACAAAAAAACATAAAATAACCATTTTCTGAAATAAAAATCTGCACCTTCAGGTGTTTTAAATTAAATATATTAGATGTAGAACAAATATAACATATTACAGTAACAGTATATATATATATAATTACCATAAAAGCAAAGCAAAAAATTACAATCATCTTTGTCTGATTAAAAATCAACTCTTCACCAAACACATTTCCAGTGCCTCAAATCAGTTCTTCAAGTCAAGTCCTGCTTGCCAGAAAGAGTGAGGCTGAGGTGAAGGTTTTAGGTGGCGTTTTGCAAGTTCAGTAATTTTCTTCCAGTCTAGTTCTTCCAATATCCATCCAGTTTGAGGAAAAGCTTCAAAAGTCTGGAGATTTCTAGGCTTCCACGACATCTTGATAACTTATCCACATGGGGAAACATTAAAACCAGAAAAAGGAAAAAAAAAAAAGTAGAGAATCTTATTTTGAAAAAGTCTCTGATCCGCTTAAGGTTGTGCTTTTTAACTTCAAATTAAGCTGGTTCCACATGATTTTCTTCTGTGACTTTTGAACCCCTGCAGATGGTGCTGATCCAGCCAGACAGCAGGCCAACCTATGGTCACAGGAGGTACTCCAGCAATAGGACAAATTGTAAAACACAAATGGGCATTTTGTCAAAATAATTACAAACAAATGATCTCAGGCAGTTCAGATTACTTTCCCCCACCCCCAGAAAAAAAAAAATCTAGATATGTTAAAAAGCAACTGTGCAATCTTCACATTAGCTGGCCAGAGCTTAATGCAGAATTAGGCCCCTCACTTGACCACAGACTCACTTGCCCCTTACTAAAGTAATCTAAAGCATCTCAAGTCTACAGAGGATCCTTTGTTTACTGAGAATTCCTCTCAGTATGACATATCTGCTCCACAGGACATAAAGCAGGTAAAAACCAAAACCCACCCAACTATTTTGTTCAGTCCTTGGCCTTAACTCGACTTTTATACTTCTCTCAGCTAAGAGGAATGGATGAATGTAGGTCCTTTGATTGTGAAGCCATAATAATCTCTATCAAGTCTTGCAGACTCATGAGCATCACTGACAGATTTAGCAGAAAACATCTAAACACACGGTAGAAGCAATCCCACAAGCCACACGAGAGGTTTACAGAGGGATGCAGCTGGTAAAGGCAGGAGGGTCCTGGAGTTTAACATGAGATATCTGGTTAATGTGTGTAAGCCTTTACTACAGATCTGAGGCATGTAGCTTTGGGTTTCGGTGAAAGACCCTGGAGACAGGTTCAGTATGGGCTCTCATTGTAACTTGAGAAGAGAGGAATTACAGGCAGCACAAACAAACACGGTCTCTCTCTGCGCCTCTGGAGCTGAGGAGGAGACAGGAAGCAGAAGATAAGAGGCAGGAGGAAAATAAATACATTTCAAAAAGGCAACAGGAATATACTCTCATACAGAAGTGTCTGAGAGCTTCTGTCCTGCAACATTCTACATAGATCCCTGTTCCAACCTAAATGAAATGACTCCCTCATTACCAGACCTCTGCAGAATTTAAAGACTTTCTGAGGAGGTAAATCAGCCATTTGATTTAGTTGTTCTGAAACAGGGATGCTTATAAAAGTTGTGAGATAGTAGTTCTCAATATGGCTGCTTAAAGAAAGTTTCAGCAATTTCTAAAAACAAAGATTTTATGTCTTAAAATATAATCATGATTATTGTTAACATGGCTGCATCTGTTAGCTTTTATTCTCACCTGTTGCCCCCATGCAGGATCTCAACACCTTAAAGGAACAGCATCGGGAGCAGAAGCTGTTGCCACAATTACTGCAGTTCCTCTGCAAAATTAGGGCACCTCAGTTCAAATCCAGTCAGTGAAATGATTAAACTAGAACTAATAATAAAAAAAGCTAAACAAGGACAGGAAGCTTTAAGTCTCACCCTCTTCTTCAGCACCGAGAAGACAGCATTGCAGCTGGAACAGTTGCCTACAGAGAAAGAAGATCGAAGCGTGTATTAATAAACACTAAGGCTCATCTGCCCCATCACTGAAGCTGAAAATAGGGAAAACAAAAACAAAAAGGGAAGTCGGAACTCACTGACCTGTGCTGGTGGTAGGATAGCGCTTCCGCAATCTCTCCGTCAGTTTGGACACCTTGCTGCGTATTGGTTCATTTCGACTTAAGAAGCCGTTCTCAGAAACTGTGTCATATTCAGGAGCTCCAAGAGGCCCGTCGTCATCCTCCTGAAGAAAGAAAATGCACAGATGAATTATTAAGGGTTGGGAGTTAATGTTTGATCATAAAATCCGACAATGTATATGGAGTTTATATTCAAATACATATGACCCACTTTTTGATTAAATTTAGGCCTAACCCTTCAACAATCCCTAACTTCATGTAAGAGAATTTGCAAGACCTCTAAGCTGAGAATGAATACATGCATCAAGTGTTTTATTTTCATGCATCAAGTGATTATTTTGCAAATCGATTAATCTGTCGATTATTTTTTCGATTAATCAATTAACAACCAGATAAACAATTATTCCTTAAAGAAGACTTTTTTACGAAATTAAATCAGGTGAAAATAAAGGAGATTAGCCCGATAATTTCAGCCCTACATGAGATAATTAAAAAAATTATAATAAAATACATTTTTTATGTAATTAAACTGTATATAGAAATCTTTTTGTTCTAGCTTTTAACTGTATATGCATACCCTGAGGTTATTTAATCACAAAATAACATTCCTGAGATGGCAGGAGGTGAATGACAATTGAACTAATGAACAAGAAGATGGATTTATTGATTACCTTTAAAACTATGCTTTCATTTATTATTAAGTATGAATTTCTTAAAAGTATTTTGTGATCCAGCATGTCCTAGAATACAGCTGTCTTGTTAAAAGATAATAAATTTTCAGACATAGCCTTATAATAGCTTTTGATTTTTAAACACACAAACGCATCGAGAGAACCTCCACATTCATGTCATCTAAAACAAGAAAATTAATAAAAATGAATATTTGACATTAAAAATAATAAGTCTAGTTTTTCATAACAAAGTCAATATTTACAGTATAAACAAAAAAGCCTGCAGATTTAACCATTTTCTGTGAATCACTTTACTCATATCTAAATGTTAATAAATTAAATTCCCGATATCTAATAATCTCTAAACATCTGTGCAGCATGGAGTTGAACAGCATGGAATCCCAACAGGTATACCAGTCCAGCAGATTAAGAGTCCTCAGCATAGATATCATTCCTCAAGTTTTATGTCTGATTAAGGATCAGTGATGTGAGTGGCTGCTGCATAATGTTAAAGGAAAATTCCGGTTTTTAACACTTTTAGCCCATTTTCTGTAGTGTCCAGGATGAAATCGAATGATCAACACCAAAAGTTTGACAATTGGTCCTGTCTCTGCTTTTTGGCTCATGCAGAATCCCCCCCTGGCTGCTTCAGAATGGCTTTCATAGAGCATGTCCGATAATGTCCTTAAAACAACCTTAAACGTTCTTTTTTTAAAATATGCTACTCACCGTGTTGTCAGCGCTGTTCAATGACGTTCCAAAAAAAGTTTCGTGAAGAAAAACCGTTCCTGTCTTGTTTTATTTTGCATTTTGTAAATCCCAGAACTATTTTTTCCGATACATCACAACCGCTTATAAACTTCCGCTTCCCGTTCGAATCTGAAGCGTTGCACACTCCAGACCACTAGTTGGCGACGGTATCCTCTACCGTCAAACTCAAAGTCCAATATGTCCTCCTCAAGAATCCACCTTTCGTATTCCATTTTCAGAGTTTTTTAAAGTGTTTAACAGAGACGTTAGCACCTCGTCGTCGGAGTACACAGAGTGAAGCAGAAACACTTGGGCCTTGCGAAAAGACTACAACTAAGCGTAAACAGGCCCCATTTCCGTTTCCGGTGGCGGAGGGATATTGACTATTCCAACAGAACTCAATGGGATTTACAAAATGCTAAATAAAACACTACAGGAAAGTTTTTTCTTTACGAAACTTGTTTTTGAAGGTCATTGAACAGCGTTGACGACCCGGTGAGTAGCATATTTTAAAAAAAGAACGTTTAAGGTTGTTTTAAGGACATTATCGGACATGCACAATGGAAGCCATTCTGAAGCAGCCAGGGGGGGATTCTGCATGAGCCAAATAGCAGAGACAGGACCAATCGTCAAAATTTTGGTGTCGATCATTCGATTTCATCCTGGACACTACAGAAAAGGGGCTAAAAGTGTTAAAAACCGGAATTTTCCTTTAATGCTGCTGTTCTGGAGCCCAGATGCTGCTTGTTTATTGGTGTGTTAGGGGTCATTGTCATCTTGAAATGTACAGTTCGAAGGGATTTCCTCTTTTTTATAGCCGTTTATGACGTCCTCCAGTATCCTACTGCATCCAATTAATATTAGTTTAGGAAAAATATTTCTACCAGAATCTTTGATTAAGCTGGTTAGTCATACTGGGCTGCATTTTCGTGTGAAGTTTAGAAAATAAAAGTAAAAGCGTATCAAGGATGCATGGAATATCAGTATTCATTTCTGTATTGGCAGATGTTAAAACCAATTAGAATAAGAATAATTTAACAGTAAGGCAATATCAGCAAAGTCATTTTATCATGTTGAAAGTATAGCAAAAAATTAGAATAAGCAAAATATTAGCTCTTATAATAATATCAATAGTGGTATATTTTTATCAGTCCAAATCTACATATCAGTGCATCTCTGAAATGTATTATGATGCATGTGCATGTCAAACGTTAAAGAGCAGGCATTTAGGCAGCACACTTCACAACATGCTTTCAGTTACAAAAGCACAACAGCACTTCAAATCCTTAATGAGGACATTCTAGTTAAATGGAAGGGGGAGAAAATTTGATTTCACTAATGTGGTTCATGCATGGATGGATTTCACTTACCAATGACAGCAAAGGGGTTTCCTTGTTAGGAATCAGAACAACACATGAGCATCTTTACATATAATAAATAACACTTATAACCACGGTTTGAGAGCAGATCCAACAACAACACCACATGGTTGCCACATGTGATGGTTGGGAGTGGAGTACTTTGGAAAGCAGGTAAAACTCACCTGCAAAGCAACTGAATTTTCCTGAGTTCAGAGCACAGCATGAGGGAAAAAAGGAAGTGTCATCAGAGGGGTTTAATGTTGTAATTTCAAAAAGTGAAACCAGTTTTTTTCAAATTGTGTGTGAAAAACTAAAGAAAATGCTCCAAACATTACATTTAGAATCCTGTCATAAGTCATGACAAACACAAATATTTGTTACCATGCACAAATTAATCCAAGTATTTAGATCTACCCGATATCCCTTCGATCTTCTCTGACCAGAGTTACGTAGATCAAAACTTAAAGCAAGCTAAAAATCACCATCAGCCACTAAAAGTATTTGATACACAACATCTAAGTAGAAAAATGTATCAAATGTGACGCCTTTGTCTTCGTGTAAATTAATTACAGAAACATGGATTAGGGTTGACAACCACTTTACTATGAATAGCTGCAGGACTGTTTAAAATAAAAAAAAACCTGCTAGTTTTAGGATGGCGATAACCAGATATACCGTAACCATGTGGAACAATAAGTAGACACCAAGCAAATGCCACAGCTCAAAAACATACAGCCTGCCGCATATCATCATCAGGCCTGATCAAGCCAAAATACTGACTTCAGAAATGCTTTCATTTTTTTTATTTTTTTTTTATAGAGAGGTGAAAAATCCAGTTCCGGAAAGTAAAAAAAACCTGAACACAGATTAGTACTGATGTTTTCATTTTAGCTCCACAAAAAAGACTGAGGGCAAATCATCTGCATAATTTAGCAGGGTGAAGGGAAACTAGGCATGGTTTTAACTTTCTGGACCTGGATTACCCACCTCTGTATATTTACTGTAATTTTATGAAAATCTGTTTCAACTGCATATCTTATTGTGTTATGCAAATCCATGGAAGCAAGATTAAAAAGGTTTAAACATATACTAGGAAGCTATTAAATGTTGTTAACTGTGCACCAATATAAAAATATGACTAGCCTCTCAATGTATTTTTATTTTTTAGTGGCAGTATTAGAACATTGGATATTGACCAACCCTAAGACAGACAGAGCTAGGCTATCAAATAGTTAAATCGTACACATAAAAACAGTGAAAGTTCTCATTTACATACTACTTTTACAATGCTCCCATATTTTGATGCAAAGCTTGTCAACATCGAGACTCCTTGAAGGGCTAGCTGGTGATAGGTTGAGGACATAATGCAATGATTCTGCAGCTATATCCATTTTACTATCTTATCTAGCTCTAGCAGATTGTATGCCATATATGTTGGGTTCAGTCTCAGGTGATTATCAGAAAGCTGGATTTTTCAGGTAAACTCATTCCTCAGGTCACTACAGACTGCAGGATTACAGACTCACCAGAAAAGGAAAGTGGATCTTAAATATTTAGTGCTTGCTTAATATTTACCTCAATAGCATCCTTAAATTCATCATCTGGCTCAGCCTCTTCAGCTTCCTCTATGCTGCCAGGAGAGAGGTCCTGTTGTGAAACACACACACACAGATTCATCAGTACATCGGATGAACAGAATAAGAAGCTTACAATTGTGGCTGGTTCAACTGTAAACCACAACATCTTTTTCAGAGCACAATGTTCTGTAATCTCACCTCCAGGCTGGTGGGTGTGGGGGTCTGGTCCGCTGTATTGCCCTGTTCCTGCTCCTCACTCATCCCCTCTGAGGTCTGTGTCTGGCCCAGAGGAAGCAGGTTCCTCACATCCAACAAAACTAAAAACAAGGGATAAAGACAGCAAATTAAAAAAAACATCCTCCAAACCATCCAAGTGACATTGTTTAACTTTTGGGAATGAGCCAACCTCTGTGGAAGTCTTTGTTCCACAGGAAGGCAACACTGTTGAGCCCTGCAAGCACCCAGCCCAAAGGAGCAACATAGAGCAGACACACCACTATTAGCAATGCGCCGTAAAACCTGGAGGGCAGAAACAAAGAAAGTGAGAATCGAACGTTTCTACACAGAACCTGGTCCATATTAACCACATTTTAATTTATTGCAGATATCCCT
>NW_015150507.1:551993-587203 GCF_000732505.1 Cyprinodon variegatus
AAAATACGGTAATAACATTTTTGTGACAAATAGAAAAACTTTTCCATCTCATATAGGAATTCTAAACATTAAATTCCCCAATAGGAGCAGGATGTAGTTAAATAAGTTATACTCTAACAAGTGTATTACATAGAATTTTCCAATACTAACAGTTTCAAGTAGAGATTAACTGATACAGGTTTTATGGAAGAGGAACGATACCAATTATTTTGAGATCTGTCTAACTGATCCCTGATATTATTTTCTGATTATATTTTTGGGCTGATTCTTTAGTCCAAAAAATTTTTTCTTTTTCCATTTACATAAATGATAAAAATGACAATGATTTAGGGCTCAGCAATTAATTGCATTTGCAATAAAATTACAAGTTTATAAAACACAATTTTCAAATTGCAGAGGCACTAAATTTTGGTCATAATATATTTAACACTACATTTTTCACTGCAGCCCCTTAGGTAGCGGTAATTCTTTTTAAATGGGTTGCCGGCAAACTGAAAAGTTGAGAGAGCTGCAGTCAGCATGCAGGTTCATGTATGCAAATACATGCAAACACTTTTTCACACAGAAGTTACTGTTAACTCCTGCAAAAATTGACTCTGAAAAGCAAGCTGTCATGGTCATGAAAAAAGTGTGTGGTTCATGCAAAGGAAAACAAAAATACAATTACAATTGCAGTATTGGTTGAAAATAATTGCAATTTAGAATTTTGGGAAAATTGTTCAGCCAACAACTACAAATGTTACACAAGTCTCAGTTTAAACAAACAAAAACCTTCACTAATGGAGGGAGCAGAGATGCATGTCGTTAAAGTGATCTCAAGGCATGGCTGCTGAATGCACAAATGAACATATCGTATTGGCCAAATCCAATACAAGAAAAACAACGCCAATATCGGCCAAAAATAAAGTCGATTATTCGGTCTATTTCTAGTTCCAAAGGTGAGGCTATTGAACAACAGTGAGTGAACTTCATGCAGTGGAAAAGGATTTGTGTGTTTGGGTGTGTGAGTGACACACAGACCTTGATGATGTGGCATGATCATCCCAGTATAAGACCTTATAAATAGCTTCCGCTGACCGACAAGCAGAGGACAACATCTCATCCAAGTGCTTCAGCCTAGTTGGTAAAGAAACATAAAATGAACACAAATGAAAAAAATAGGAAGAAACTTCAACACAGTTATAACTAAAATGCATTTACATTTATATTGTGGCTAACTTCTGCATCGTCATTGTGTGGAAAGTCTTACAAGGCACACTTCAGTTGAAAACTGTGGTTATTGTGTAAACAGCCAAATATTTTTTTTTGGTTTAAAACTGCCCATCAAAACATCACAAACACTTGACCAACTTTCAATCCCCCGCTCTCAAAAAAAACCCTTACGACCCTTACACTTCAAGAAAAACAAAATATTAAAACTATGTCAGATCTCCATATAAAACAAGAACTCATGTTCATGCCTCAAATCGGCCTCTTTCATACAGTCAGCCAAAACTAATCTGTCGTACCAAAAAACAAAACATAGCAAAAGTGAAGATAAATTTATGGACTCATGTGGGAGTATCCTAACATTGCGCTGCAAGCTGGACTGTCCCGAGATCTGAGTTTTCAGGCTCACAACAAGTCCATCTTGAAAGAGTCCCACCCATACGTGCATCTCCAAAGAACCAGCGAGTCAAACCAATGAAATGCCAGCAATGTTTTTTAGGCAGTACATGCAAGAATGACGACAGTCAGAAGGGCCTTGCTGAGGTATTACAAACATAGCTGTGCTGGAGGACTCACCTGTCGATACCGCAATTGACTCAGTTTGAGCTAAAATAGCATCAATTTTACGTTTAAAAAAAAACCCAAAGAGAAGCACTTTGTGCATTGGTAAATGATAAAGATGTCTGAGCTTTTCTTTCGACAGGATTTGGTAAAAGTTTGATTTGTCACCTTACGAAACGTCATGATTCACTGCTACGAATGGCTGAAAGCGTATTATGGAAGGCGGGTACTAGCTGGCACGTCACCCAATCAGCTGGAAGTATTGTACTAAACCTCCTTCCTTTTCAAGGACATACTGAATGGCAGCCATCCCAGATTGACAACATAGAACTCAACTCAGTTCTACACATATCAATCTGGCTACTGCTGGATTAGGAGTGTCCTGGTCTAATGATCTGTCAGTGATTTCAAATTATTGATAACCAAATCCCTCAATAATTTGAATCCTCAAAGCCAACAAATTGCATTTTCCTAAAAAAGCTCAAATATATATATACACCCCTTTATCAAGAAATCCCAGTTAAATGGAAACTGTAGCGGCTCCTGTAACCCTCTGTGAGTTTTGTTATGCCCCCTGGTCGAGGGGAGCAGTTCAGAAAGTCGCTGAAACTACAGCCATTAAATTTGATAATGTTTAGCGCAAAACAATGTTTACGACAGAAAAACAAGTTTCAATTAGTGTCACCTGTACAAGTAACAGGAACTGAAATTCACTATAGGTTGGATGAGTCAGATCAAAACAGGGTGAATAAGCTAGTTTTAGTTTCTCAATTTAGCAAAATTCCTCTGTAGGAGAAATTAATCAGTTTAGACTACAGTTGGATTTTGGGTCAGTTATAGGGCAGGGCAGGATACCAGCACTTTCATGCAGAAATTCCAACTGGAACAACATGCCTCAGCATGTAGAATATTGGTGAGACTAATTTGTTTTGATTTCTGAGGATATACAGCATTTACTTTACTGACTATAATACTGTATTGGACTGGCACTCTATTTTGGATCAAAAAACAAAAATTTACTGAGAAATCCCATTGGATCTGACCATACATTTTTGGTCTGATTCTAATTTAGGAGGTGAAAATCAAAACTTAGGTTTTTACAATTAGAGTGAAGACACAGACTGGCTTTCATTAAACATTCATTAATACAAGTATTTATGGGCTGAAGGTCATACAATGATTGCCTGCAACCTTGCAGGTTGTGTCTTACAGGTCTTTGATTTCCAGCATGGCCTCCTGTTTGGTGAGGTTCACCGTCTGCAGGTCTCTACGATGCACAGCGTGAAAACGCCTCTTCTGAAGCTCAGCTTCAGACACTCTGCTCCCACACCTGTCCTGCAGGTAACCCAGGGCAGCAGGTGCTGAAACTGCCACTGCAATCACTATGAACCAGCCAGCTGATACCAAAGAAGAAAAAAAAAACAAAAAAACTGTGTTATTAATTATTAAAATCCACAAAAAGACAGTAGGGTTAACATTAACGCCTCAACGTACCTTTAGTAACTGTGCAAAAGAAGACATTGAGGAATATCCACACAAGAAAAGAGCACACCGGCATTTTCCATCTGTGCAATGAAAAAAAACGTAAATAATTAACATTTTTAGGAAAAGACATCGTTTTTGTTGATGGGTAATGTATAAATATATAAAGATACAAGGCTGCAAAAATACCCGAGAAGATACCGGATCAGCTCCACTGCATCTACCACTGGTTCTAGAAACAGAGCCATTCTCTTGTAGGAAACCACCATGTTTAGGAGGTCAAAGTTTGGAGGGCAGCGTGGACTCCCTAACTCAGAGGCATCCGGAGACCCAGGATTCTCTTTAGAGAACGAGTGCACTAGCTCCCCCCGTTCCCCCGAACCCTGGGAGGTTTCTCCAGTGCTGTGCATCACGATCTCTAGTTAGAGGGTTGGGAAAAAAAGACAAGCAGGCACAACGCAATCAATGAAACGAGAAACCTATACTGCAAAAGTCAGTCACTCATAAAGAACTGCTTCTAAGAGCACTTCTGTTATGGTCTGTGGAAAGCATTTCAAGGGGTCAAACAGAAAGGTTTTAAGAGAAACATTGGCTAAACCTTATCCGAAAAACATGTGTAAAATCTATCTAGTGTATCGTGCTATAGAAAAAAATTCTAGATCAGTAAAAAAGTGGAAAGATGAACAGCACACGGATATGGTAGCATGTTTATGCAATAATTGAGTAAGATTTTAACAGAACAATGCGTTCATACAAAGTTTATGGAAGGTTTCAGAATATTATTAAAAAATAGCAATATTATTGTTGAATATTATACTGATGTAAATAGTGATATATTCACATTTTTAGAGATAGATAGATAGATAGATAGATAGATAGATAGATAGATAGATAGATAGATAGATAGATAGATAGATAGATAGATAGATAGATAGTTATGGTTTATGATACTTTCTTATTTTAATCAAGTAATATCCCTGTCAGTGTATTCTTACTCCTACTTATTTACATTGTCTGCTTATTCAAACTGTCATGAATAGTTTGAACTATTCAGAGATCAGGTGAAAATACAGTAAATAGAAGATTTTGCAGCACAAAGTTCTTTATCGTTTACTAACATACATGCATCATCTACTGTAAGATTTGGGTTTATAAGTTCAGCTTGGAAAAAAAATAAGAGTTTTATTCAGTTCAATTTAGCTTATATAGCACCTATTCACAACGGTTATGTTTTTTATGTAAATGTTTTTTTTAATGTTCCTTTCATTTATTTGTCATTTTAAATTTTGTATCATGTTATCTTATACTTTAAAATAGAATGACCAGAACTAGCATACAGCTGTCTGATTACATGAGTTTAAACATTAACTCAGATATTAAGAGCCAACAGTTAATTGAGGAACCATTTTAACGGGTACTTTCTATCTCTTACTGGAGAAAATACTCGGATGAAAGCTTTCAACTGTACATAGTAAATACATATTAAAGCACCGCTACTCTAGCTTGCTTCAGGTTTTTAGGTTCTCTACCCTCCTCTGACTAAAGTCAAGGTGTGTGTGATTTTAGAATGGCCCAGTCAAAGTCCAGTCATAATTCCAACTGGGAATCTGAGGTAAGAATGGAGTTTAACCTCTTAATATCCACCTCATTTTGGGAAATTCTCGCCTATTTTGCATACCCAAATGGAAAAGCAAAAGCCCAAGTTACATGTGTGATCCATTATTTTAAAGTTAACACCTTCTAGTTTCTGAATATATATTTGAAAATTGGGTGAGTAAAAAAAAACCCAAGCTGCATCAGTTCAAAAATGAATCAAAAATAAATAATATTTACATAATTTTGAACATCAGTAATAAAGACATGCCTGCTTGTTGTGGCTGCTTTATCATGTTTATATTTTGACATGCTGCTATATCTGTATTAATTGTGCTTTGGTGCTCGCTGTGTCCATAAAATGAACTAGGTGGTTGAATTGTTGAGAATCTAAAATTTCCAACAATGTCTAACATATTGGTTAACATATTACTGGTGTAATTTTCATGCATTCTGAGTTATTCATTGTAAACGCTATAAAAGTTTTGAGAGGTTAAGCTACCTTGGAAGAAGCAGAACATAGAAAAAAAAAAGCCAAGCTGTAGAAGAAAATAAGAAATAAAACCACACCAAACAACTTGCAGCTATTTCTGCCACAGAATGTGATTTTACAAAGTGTTCACAAAATGGACCTGAAAAAAAACCCCAGATATAAATAAGAGCACCTTTTCTTTATCAAATAATGAAATAAAACACTCAGGGTTTTTTTTTTTATACAAATGCACAACCTTTCATTTCTCAGTCCCAATAGTGACAGAAGGAGAACAGTATCAAAGGGATATAAATATTATTGCGATGTAATGGACATGACAGTGAAAATATATGCCGATGTAATTGAAGTTCTGCAGTTTGTATAATACCTGACTGGCAGCGGTCTTGTTTCAAAGTGCGAATACTTCCAACAGAGCCAATCCTTTTGAAATGAGCTCCAACCATTGGTGCTAATAGCTGCTGTGGCCTGATAGAGATGTGGTCAAACAGGAAAGTTTGCTCCAAACACAGAGCAAAGCACTGACCGCCATGTCTAACCGTTCATGTAGGAGTACTTCTGTTTAAATACATCTAAAAACAGGATGTTAAAATACAGAACTTACTGTAAGGAGAGAGAGAGAGCAACAGCAGCAGCAGTGGAGCTGGGAGAGGAGCTCAGGCGAAACTAACGACACCCACCGACATGACTGGACCGGAGGAAGGAAGAGCCTCCAGCTCCGGTGACATGATGTAGACAGTCTGGCCAAAGAGTTGGGCTCATTCACACTATTACAAGGCGGAAGGACGACAAGAAGGATTTGCTTGTCTTGTTTATAAAACGGCTAACTTGTTAGCTTTCTGTTGTTCAGAGAATGGTCGCTTCCTTTTCTAATCCAGGACGCATAGTTGATAGCAGAGAACGGCCTATGGAGGACCTCCATAGCGGCCCGATCAGACCAGAACAATCGATACTGACACGATTTGTTTTAGATTGTAAATAACTTATTTATTCATTTATTATTATTTTGTTATTATTTTTAAATATTTTTTTATTTAAAAAAAAATAACAATTTAATTGTAGTAAAAAAGGATTGTAAATGATACAACCATCATCACCAAAAATATTTAAAACAAATATTTGTCTTTACTTTCGGATTATATTTTTTTCTTATTTTATTTTTTTATATTTCTTTTTATTTTATTTTTATTAAATTTATTTGTATTATTTTTAAAGAAGAAAAAAGATTGTAAATGACACAACCATCATCACCAAAAATATTTAAAAGAAATGTTTTTCTTTACTTTCAGATTTTTTTTTCCTATTTTATTTTTTTATATTTCTTTTTTATTATTTAACTTATTTGTTGTTTTTTAAAGAATAAAAAAAGATCGTAAATGACACAACCATCATCACCAAAAATATTTGAAACAAATGTTTTTCTTTACTTTCTGATTTTTATTTTTATTTTATGTTTTTTATATTTCTTTTTAGTTTTTTTCAATGTAATTTATTTGTATTTTTTTAAGAACAAAACAGATTGTAAATGTCACAACTATCATCATCAAAAATATTTAAAACAAATTTTTTTCTTTACTTTCTGATCAAAAAGAAATGTGGAATTGATGAGAAATAATAATTAATCCTTCTTAATCACCCAATTCTTTTCCACCCTCCACATATTCTGTAACTAAAGGGACTCTGACATGTTCATATAATTGGTAGTCTGTTGAAATGTTTTGGCCAAACTATACAATAAATAAAAATGCTTACCTGATAATATATTGGCATAATCTCTAATTATATTGGATTATGTGACATTGGGCAAATTGCAGAGAAACAATAATAAACGTTTGGCAAAATTGTTGCTGAATATTGCATTTAAGCATGGTAAATACATTATCTAAAGGAATGAGGTCAGGGTCACACCAGAGGATTAAGTTTAGCTTGCGTATCTATTCCAAAAACCTCCCTTTTGGTGCATGTTTAAGGGTCACTGTTCTGTGGGAACACCAATTAGTTTTTGGTCTAAACCATCTGGTTGTTGATTTTAGGATCGTGGAGGAAGTCTTCATTTGTTATCTTTCACTTCGACCTTAAGTGCTGCGTGCTACATCCTGCTCTTCTTGTGCAAAATTATGAAATAGCAGAACGTTATACAGATGATGAAAAGGGAAGTTTTCTATTTTAAGACTCCAAGCAGACATTAGAAACTGAGTAGATAATGGTCAATTGCACTGATAGCTGCTTTTCTGCTGGAGTTCATTGAAGCACAATGTTTACACAAGAAAAAAAATCAAATTAACAGAGAAAAAGGAAACTGATTAAATTAGCCTCTCAAATGATATAGGACGTAACTGAAATAGATTCATCCTTAGAAGTGCCATGAGGACAGATCAGCTGCTCATGTCTAACGTCTTTGATGCACTTAGTTTTTTCACAGTTGCTGCACTACAAATATTCTATTCCCACTTTAGAGAGTCATAATAGTTTAAAACAAGTCACACTCAACCCAACTGTGTCCTTATCTTAAGAGCAAACAGATCTTATCAAGTATTTACGTCAAGAGGCAGGAAGTTCTTGACTTTGCATGATTGTCTCCTTGACGCCGGATGATTTAAAAGGTCTTTATGAGTTGGAGAACAGCCAAATTTTACCAGAGTTACTATTTTGCTGATTATTACCTATCAGACTTTGACTGCATGTTGGTACACTTGCAAATTATGTGGTTCTTACCAACATAAAAAAAACAAAACTTACATTTAGAAAATAATTTATCTTCTTTTAAGACATAGTTTTAAGTATTCAACATGCTAAGGTAGCTTCTAGATTTAATAATCTTAAATAAAGAAATCCTGACAAGTAAAATATCTTGCTGCATGGACAGATGTTATATTTGCTTTGAGTACATGTTTTTTTTTTTTCTTGATTTTAGACACCCATTTTTTGCAATGTAGGGATTTGATTTAGAAATTGGTGGTTTGGATGGCATAATGCTTGCATGTGCCATCCAGATATGGCATACAGTATGTCATCCAAATATATATAGACTTTTGACTGACAGTATTATACTTTGTCAAATTAACCAGAAACTCTTTCAAGCTTTTATCAGTCTGTATCAAATTTCTGTTTTGTCTGATATTTTTCACTCTTTATGATCCCATTATTATTGCCATTGTTTGCCATTAGACCTTACAGATCTCCTACTGTAGTGCATGCATCAGAAATGTCAGGATCGGGTTTTACCTTTTAAATATCTGTATACGTGTATGCTAATGTCTCTGTTTGAACTTTAAAACCTGCCCTAAGTATGTAGCCTCAATTTTTTACATTTTCTATGTCTGTTTATCATTTCTTCATAATTGTTTTTGACATTATACACTTTGCCAGGAGACAATAGTTGGAAACTAGCTCCATAGCCAATACTGTTACATTTGCAGAAATGTTTATTTATGTGTACCGTCCCTGAAAAACGAATAAATAAATAAATAAAATAAATAGGATACATAAAGTGTTTACTCATTCTCTGAGCAGCAACTTGCACATCTTCCTAAATGTTGTTCCCTTCTTTATTTAGATGAGATTAGTTTGTTTCCAAACCAATTTCTGGAGAATCAAGCAATCCATTGACAATTCTCCCCAACCATCTCCGATGTGATTATGATGCTAAAACACATATGGACAAGTCAATATTAAGCAGACAGGAACCTAAAGTGGACAAAAAAATAAATAAATGAAAATATTTTATTTCCATACTTATTACAAAAATGCAAAAACTGAACTGAACACAACATAAACTGTCACCATGAGCTGCAATAATCATTGCTACAGCATTATCACCTTTGCAATTATTAATATAGGTAAAATCATTTTGTATTCCAACTATTTTAAAGGATTTATTACTAAATAATTACAGCTCTAGTTGATCAAAATAGCAATTTGTGAAAGAATTTGAATGAAGGAGGAATTAGCTATAAAGGGGAAAAAAATCACATGAGCTTATGAACAAGTGAATTTTAATTAAAATGTCATTAAAAATATTTTTATTTCAAAAAAAGAAACTTTTATTTTGAATAATTACAAACTTTTAAAAATGTAACTAGCTAATTGATCGTTGGATATTAGCTTGCCTTTCATAGATTAAAACAAATTTGTTTTATCGGTAAATTCTGCTCAAAATCAATCATGAGCAACTCTGCTGTCTTGAATCCTGTCAAGCAGACATTCCCTGAGCAATATATATTTTTAGAAAACCAAACACTTCTGTATTTAAAAGCCTTGTGTTGGTATTTTATAAACTTCAAATTTTATGAAGAATATAAATTTGTGTTTTAATAGCTGTCAGCACTTAAAGAACTTGACTTTCTTTAATCTACTGTAGGTCTTTGCTGTGAGTGCGCTGGTGGAATTTGAGCCCACCACAGTTCCTGAAGGACTTCCCACACTGACCGCAGACGTACGGCTTCTCTCCTGTGTGGATGCGGAAATGCCGAGTCAGCGCTCCTGAGTGACGGAAACACTTGAGGCACACAGAGCAGGTGTAAGGCCTTTCGCCAGTGTGGATGCGCAGATGAGTCTTCAGGTTCTCCAAGCGGTTGAAGTCTCGGCTGCACACTGTGCAGCGGAAGGGGCTCCAGCCTGGGGGGTGAAGCTGCAGCCGGGTCTTTGTGCCTCCTCCCTGGGGAGGCTGACCACGCTGTTGGAGCCTCAGGCTGCACTGACCAAAGTGTCGCCGCAACAAGCTGGGCAGGGGAAAGGTCTGACCACAAAGCTTACACGTGGGGATGGTGGTGCTGCTGCGGCCTGACTTGATATGGGATTCTTGGACCTGTGGAAGAGCCTGTGATACGGAAGCTGGTTCCAGATGGAAGATGTTTGAAAACTCTGGAGAGATTAATTGAAGATCCGAGTTTGATGTGAGGCTGCTACTTATGTTTGGAGGGCGAGCTGTTGAGAAAAAGAATAAATCAGAAGAATAAAACCAAAACAACCCTCAATAAAATAAAAAAATGAATGAAAACTGGGGGATGTCAACAGTGGAACACATGAGTACACACAGCACTTGGGTGACAATAGGTACCTGCAAATAGGAAACATCTGACACAAAGTTTTTAATTTGCTATGGAAGCACTCACAGGAAGTGATTCCAGTTAGTTTAAAAGCTGAGGCATACCAGTTATAGAGGCTTCTGGACATTGATCTGCATAAATTTTGTATTAATCTGTAAGAGCCTCAGCGTTGATATCTGGTTATATTAAAGTGATGCTTTGTATTCTATGCCTCATATTGTACAGCACTTTGTGCTATATAAATAAACCTCACTTACTTACAATCTATTTATATTGTCAAGTAATTCTTATATTGTTTTATGTGGATATACAGCAGGAATTAAAGGACTGGGGAAGAGTTTGAGTGAATTAAGGGTGTAAAAACTATTGCAGCATCTATCAGCTCATCTGGTTTGCCTCTTACCTTGATCCACCCTTTCATCAAGAACTTGAGCCTTTGGGTCTTGACACCGGATATCTGTCCCTTCCGACGGCCAATTAATGCTGTCCGAAACTAAACTTTCGTCTTTAACTACGTCCAAACAGATAGGTGTCCTTTCCTCTTCCGGTTCTTCCTGCTTTATAGTAACTTGCTCCAGTGTAGAATTGAGGGAAGTTCTAAGAGCTGCTTCTGACTCTGGAGCTTGTAGGTTTCGACACGGTGTGGTCACACCTTCTATTTTCAACACATCTGTGAATAAAATGAAGCAAGTTGAAAACTGACAAAAATGATGAATAGAATTTAGTTTTCATTTACATTCATTCACAACCAACATTAAATCTCTAGTTTCCCTGCTGATAAAACATAGTTTGATTTAATAATACTGAGCCCTCCAATGGTCCCTAAGAAAAGAGAGGAGAAGCTAATTTTAAAATATCTGATTGCAATGAGATAAAATTTAATGCAACAGAAAAGTGCATAAAGATGCATTATTAGCAAGTTTATGTTTGTTTTTTTTAATGAACTACTTATAAAGGGTATTTGCTACATCCAAGAGCTGGTCAGATTTCATGAAGAAATCCCTGCAAATAAAGTCAGCTACACCCTCAAAATACTGCCAGAGGTATTTTAAAATCAGTAGCAATTTAGAAATATTTTATCACTAACAGATGGTCTTCTTAGAAGAACAGAAAATCCCTTTATTGTTCCACAATAGGGAAATTCTGGTGTTGACAGCAGCAAAAAGATCATAGAAAAATTGTCACACAAATGTGGACCTTAGAAAAATGTATAAGAATAATATAACAGTGAAGAGTAAAAAGATAAATAAAATACTGTATTGTAAAGGTTATTCAAGAATATAAAACTGGGCACCTGGAGAATAAATAACCAATACAGCTGTGGACATCTCTACAGTAATGGATATTTGAAAATAGCATCAAAGATGTGCAAAATGACAGCAGCATTTTATTTGAAATAACACGAGAAATATCAGCTGTGCTGCTGCCATCAACACCTTTGTTTATAAATGTTGGAGATCTGCCTGTTTTTGCAGTGTAGTCCTGTTTCTCTGACTGTGACTGGCTGGATGTGCTCTCTTCATCCTGTGTGTTTCCTGGACGGGGCCGCCTTTTACAGCTGCTTTTTGTATCTCTGCTTCTGTCTCCTTGAACCCAAGTCAGCTTCTGCAGATGGCCGCTCACACTGAGCCTGGTTCTGCTGGAGGTTTCTTCCTGTTAAAAGGGAGTTTTTCCTCTCCACTGTCGCTACAAGCACGCTTAGTGTGAAGGATTGCATCCAAGTCAATGAGTCGATGCAATCAGCTGGTTTTCCTTAGATAGAAAACTTTGAATCAATTTGACTGTATGATCTGGTGAACTGTAAAGTTCCTTGAGAAGACATTTGTTGTGAATTGGCGCTATATAAATACACTGATTTGAATTTAACTGACCAGGGTAGAAACTCTGCAAAATCAGCATGAATGTAACGAATTATTGAGGTTATTAGGAAAAGTGATCAAGTCTTATAAAGTCTTACAGCTGCTGGGAGGAAGGGTCTGTGATAAAGCTCTCTGGTGCATTTGGGATTCATTTCTTGGCGTCCTTATTTCACGAATAGTGTACATACAGTAAACTGTGCTAAAACTGAGATAGTTCAGCAGCCTATAACAAAACGCTTAAACATTAGATATACAAGCAAAGTCCTTTATCAAAATAAGACTGAGTATGACTTGTTTCAAACTTTATTATAGGAGGATCTCAGCTGCATTTAATTGGGGACACGTTTTAACCTCTGACATGTTACCTTTATGAGTCTTTTGTCCATCGGTGTCAGGCTGTTTCCTATCGCGATCAGATGGTCTGCTCACATCTCGGTGATCCAGACCAAGGCAGCTTTGACCCCCTGCAGGTTGACCTCTGACCTCTGGTGTAACAGTGTTTGGACCGCAGGAAGCAGGGTGGGGCGCTCCGTCTCTTTGTCTGTCGCTACCATCATCTTCCTCCATTGTGACACAGTGCAGCAGCTGCTCTGCTCGCTGCAGCTTCTCCTTCAGAGACTCGTTCTCCCTCCGCAGCTCTTCATGCATACCGAGTGTCGCCTGACCAACCAGCGTCCTCACCTCTCTGACAGCGATCTCCACAGCCGCTTCCAGGGCTCCGTGTATCGCAGCAACCAGCTCCTCCTGGATTGACCGCATGGCATCAGATCCACGCAGCAAGGGCGCCAGCACGGGCCCCTGGCCCCCTAACAGCTGTGGCTTCATGCCGTTTATCCACCGCCCTTTGATTTTTGGATAGTTTTCTGATTGATCTCGCTGGACAACAATTGTGTGAACGCGTCAGCTGGTTTAATAAAACGTCACTTCCGTGGAAGGTGACACCTAGTGGACAGAACTGGAATTTAAATTGGGTTCTCATCCGATAGCCTTTAAACTTGTACGTTTAATCTATAATTTTAAATCTTGGTATTGATAGTCGAGTTTTATAGAGTAGTACAATTAGATAAACATTTAAATCCAGTAATAAAGTCAGCCGTTTCTCATGCTGGTGGTAGTTCCATACATAAACTGTTATGATTTCATGCTCTTAACAGTTTTGCTGACAGATGTTCACAATTAAATTGTTTTGATTGTCAAATATATACATTGCTGTAAATAGAGGTGCTACTCCATGTTTTGATTTTTTTATTTATTTAAAAATTGTATTACACCTCATTGAAACATTACACCTCATTGAAATCTGTTTCTGCCACACACACAAAAAAACTGCCAGTATTTCTACTTCTATTTTGTTTTAAATCTTTCTCTATATTAAATTCATTGGCCTTGTTGTTTATTTATCCGTTCTTGTTTTAGCACCATGTTCTCTTTTTGTAATGTTTGTACCTCAACGAGTCTTTGTACATTATAGGTTTGTTATATAAAGTTTAAACGAAAAAAAAAAAAAAAAGGTTCACCTTGAAAAGGAATGCGGCTCACGCACCTCTGGCGACACCCAGTGGCGCGTATGTTATACTACAACAGTTGATTTATACATTGGAAATAAAACAAGCCCTGCTCACTAGATATGGTGATACAAGAGTTTATTAAATACCCATTTAGTAAACATTCCAACAGGCACTTTCAGCTGCAAGTCATTGGACTAACAAACAAGTCTCCATGATGTCCTCCATCACTTTCGGACTTTGTAATGGTCCAAGTTTGACAGGATCCAACCGGAGGGCCCGAGGATAGCAACAGACATCACAGTCAGGACAAACACAGATTCCTTTAGAAAAAGAAAAAAAAAAAAAAATCAGACAAGGGAAAGAATAACTTTCTAAGAAAAGATCTAAAGTCAAGATGGATGATTAGAACTTACCACACCTCCAATTTTGTCTTTAGGTGGCTTATCATGGATATAGGTTGCTCTTTGCTGAACCCACATTCTGGATATTTGAGCCTGTCGAGCCTTCACCAGTCCAACAAAAAGTCGACTCATATCTAGCTTTTGCAAAAAAATTACTAAAGCTGAAATTAGTCCAATAAACAAAGTGTTGGCTATTCCTGAAGAGGAGCCAAATATACATATATACCCTCTCACACCTGCTGGCTGATTAATGTTGCATTCATGTGTCACAAAGAAAGTAAGACACTCACCACATATTTAAGTTATAAAAACATGGAAGCAGATTTTAGCTACATGAAAATAGCTCAGTGATAAAGTTACCTCCTTTCTACTTCGGTTTTTTTTTTTTTAAGAATATTGATCTTATTAAGACAATCTAAGAGCGAACTAATGGATGGGTGATGAATACCTGATCTAGAAGATTGCTGTATTGACACAAACTGGTTGACAGATATATACAATTTAATAGACAAACTTATTATTGCAGCTCCTTTTGAACAAGTTTGACCTGCAGCTGTTCTTATTTTCATGTCTGTTGTTGTGGTATTAGGTCCCTCTCCTGGTGCGTTTCATTTTTGCGTTTGATCAGACTTTTATTGATCCTGTTTTCTCTTTGTAAAGCTTTAATTGTGACCCAGCCTTTGTAATTGAGCCACCAGACATCTTGGACTACTTAACCCCTAAGTTGTTTCTGGTTTGTTCATTCTACCTGTTCCTTCTAAGACATTTCAAACAGATCAGAAACATTACTGAGTAATCTTATGTCCATCAAAACATCATAAAAGACTCACCTTCAGTAAATAAAATACAATCCATTTTTTGAAAACATCTTAAAGATAAATTTTCACAGGTCCAGTCAAGTATGATAATTTTAAATGGTCGTTTTGAACTATTGTTGTAGATCAAATGAAAAATTACACAAAGTGTATAGAGTGTATACAAATAATACTGTAATATGGATTATTAGACAAAAAAATACAAATATTTTAATTGTGGTTGTCTGTGAGTTTTATATTTTCCTATAGTCTAGCATATGGGTATCTATTGTGGGTAAAGAATTATATCTAGTACATTGATTAAAGGAATAAGAAAAAAATGTCTAAAGATCGTATTATCAAATGAACTGTTTGGGGGGGCTTCCTCTCCAAGATTTAATCTTGCAAAAAATGGTTTAAAACCATATATTATTTCAGGCATTAAAAATGTAGTAAACTATTATGTTCCGTTGTTGAAAGGATGAATTAATCTCTGTTCTAAATTAATTCATAATTAGCGTTTATATTTCTACCATGCTGGCTTGCAATCCTCCCATGGCCACATGTATATATTATATAAAACAGCAAAAAGCAAACAAAAGAAATAAAGTGCAACATCATGGTAAATCCAAAATTATCAATGCCTCTGATGGGTTTAGGTAATAAACTCCTTTTTTCCATATATCTACTGACTAGAAATAAAATCACATTATTTCCATGCCATAACCAGAGTGCAAACTTGAATCTGATAAAGAATCTGTAGAGGAAGCTAAAGACCAGCAAGGAGGCCAAGGAGAGCAAGAAGACTTTCCTGAATTAAAACACATCTATGCATTCTTGCTGTAGAAAGCAAATTGCGTAGTTCAGTATCTATATTCCCAAAGAACCATTCCACACTACTATTGCTAAACATTATCAGACTCAGCCTGAGCATTGATATTTCTACACAGTCTCTACTAGTTTGTTAAATTCTTTCTGCTTCTTTATGTACAGACTGAGGTGAGCGCCCTGGGCTTGACGTCATGACTGGATTACTCTTTGATTATTCCTTCCCCCCACAGCTCTGTTTGCCTCTGACGCTGCAGTTAGAAGTGGGTCAGCTCAGCATTAGGTGGTGGTGAAGGCAGCAGTCTAGATGCTGTCTCAGTAATTAGGTTGTCTGTGTCTGCCTGTAGTGTAAAGGCAGACCTTCTCGTTTGATCCACACAGCCTAAGGTAAGCACAATAGTTAGACCACATTCTTCTTGTTTCTCCAAAAGATGTTCCTAGAGTTAGGAGCTTGATTTTTAGTTTAGATGAAGCTTTTGTGGAATGTCATCTAATGGGTTTTATATGGCAAAGAAGATACATTTTGGGGTAGGCTACCTCATAGAAAAATCTGTAAAAGATTAAATGTAAAAGGACAGCTCTCAGACTGCTCACTCAACATTTTATGCAATTCTAAATAACTGATCAAGTAGGCTTCTAAACCCTAAAACAAAATGGATCAATAAAACACTTTTTTATTCCAATCATTTCTCTGAGAAATAAGATCATCAGAAGTTGTAAACATAGAAATGTATAGATTATTTTAAAGTTTCAAACTTCAACCTATTCGACAAATATGGCCAGGACAGCATGGACTGCTACAGAGCTGGACTGATTCATTGGCTTATTTGTTAAAAAGGTGAAAGGTTTGTTCATTGAAATATAGTAGATCCTCAAATATGGCATTTCTCTCAAAAATTAAATCATACAGTTGAGTAAAAAAAATGTTTTTAATATTCCTTAAAGATCTGGATTTTAACTAGATTTTATTCAAACGTTTTTTTCTTGAAAGACATGAGAAAGATATCTCTTAACAAGACATAAATTTATGTAAATCATTAGTCAGTAAAAGTTTTTTTCTACTTTATTAAATCCGAGTATTAAAATAAATTCTTAACCTACTTTAATTAATTGTAATTAATATCAAATTCTTTGTTGGCATTAAAAAAATTAAGCAGTCCCTTACATTTTTACACTGTTTTTATGGTCAGACAGCGTTTTCGCCATCCTATCTAGTGTTTACCTCTCTTCACAGACAGCTAAATATTTTTCTCCAAGGTTACCATTTCTTTTTATTCTTGTTTAGGATAAAGAAAAACTCTCACCAAAAAAAGAAAATGGCAGAGGCCCTGGAACCCAACTCCACTAAGGATGCTCTACCTGCAGAGTGGAAACCTTCCAGTCGTCGCAGTCGAAAGTCTGGGTATTCCAACATCTTTTCAGGGGTGAACCTGCATCAACTACATAGGCTCTTTAGAACAGCAGGGGACCGAAATGCAGAAAATCGGGCAAAGCTAGTATGGCAGGATGTGGAGACAAATCTGGAAGGGGCAGATGAAGAAAAGCAGAATGAAGAAGAGCAGAATGACGATGAAGTGGGCCTGGCCCAGGCCTTGGTGGGACTAAGAGTTCGAGCCAGGAATAAGAATGGAATAAGAGTGGATGGACAAAGTGAACACAAGTGGCTGAAAACATCAGGGTATCTCAGGTATGTGAAAATGTTTAGTAGCTTTCTGAGTTTGAATCCTGGTCTGCTTTTCACAGGCACACACTATGCTGCATGTTTCACATTCCTCACTGAGATGAAGCTCGTCTGGTGAGGGAAGTCATGAAGCTAAACACATTATTAAAAAGGGGTGAATATAGAGAATAGTTATACTGAAGAAACCAGGCTTACTTTTTAAGAAAATCTGATGTGCATAAAAAGAATAGATTGGTCCATACCACCCGCAGAACAGGCCATTTCATCAGAAAGACTTTCTAGACTTTCTCTAAGAATTGCATCGGTGTGACCTTATCTGAATAAGCTTGCCATTCAAAAACTAAATGTGTTGTGTCTTTTTGACAAAATAGTCTCTGTTAGATTACTATATCCTCCAATATATCCTAAAGTACCATACTTCTAGCAGGGGTGGTGGCCTAGTGGTTAGGGCATTACGCTTGAGCCCCAGAGGTTCTGAGTTCAAGCCCCACTGCCACTCTGGGTCCCTGAGCAAGACCCTTAACCCCACACTGCTGCCTGGGCGCCGCACAATGGCAGCCCACAGCTCCCCAAAAGGATGGGTTAAATGAGAGCGAATTTCGTTGCTTTGTAGTAATGACAATAAAGTTGAATTCTGTTCTTCTAATATTACTTTTTGAATGGGAAATTATTTTTGTCCAACTAAAAAACTCTTATTTATAGCTCTTATTTAAAAGTATAATCATTGCTTATAAGCAGTTAATGTATTATAATTATTTATTCCATGTATGGCCTTATTACTGATCTTTCTTAAATAGTTTCTGTTTGAAGATGAATTGTGGTCAAATTAACTCAGTGTCATCGTTTCCATCTCCAGGGTTGAGGAACCATCAGCTGTCTACCCTGTGGAAGATAACGATGATCAGACAAGCCTGGGGAGATTTAAATTATCAGCTGACGAAGATGTTACAGGGAATCCTTTCAAGCCATCATCATGGAGGTTGGGCATTAGGATGGAAAGTGCCAGAGACTCTGAACGCTACCTTCACCGCATCCTCCACTGACAAAATATGCCCCTTGTGGTTGAGGGAGAGGAAAGGACTAATGTATCAAAATACTATTTTAGCACTGAAGGATGTGTCTGCTATTGCTGTCATCACTGTCAAGCGTTTGGGCAGATTTCAATCTGAAAAAATTAAATAATTTACCATTGGAAAATTTATTAGACACAAATTATAGATACACCATCAAACTATGTTGGTTTCACAGAACTCATTGTGTGGAATGACAATAGTAATTGTATATAGTTGTATATGAAATGTTTCTTTGGTTGAATATGTTGTATAGAAATAATCTTTGAACTTTTTAAGATGTGAAATTCCTAGCTGATTTTAACCGGGGTGAATTTAAATTATAGCTACATTTTCAATCAATAATAACTTATTTTACTTGATTAGATGGCAAATTGTCTCTTTTAATTATTATTAGTTTCCCTCTGATAATCTACCTTCAGTTTGGGAAAATTAGCAGATACTTTTAGGCTGATAAGATGTAATAAAAACAATATTTTAACAATAAAATTCTATCTATCAAGGACAATTGCTGAATATCTCTAGTAGAGGAACTTTTATCTTCTTTCTGAAGCATAGATAGAATGCAAACACTGTATCTAGGGTAGCTATGTCCCTTTTTACTAGAGATGCACCGATCTGATACCTGGATCAGATATGGGCTCAGATATTGACTAATTAGCTGGATCAGATATCGGTAATTTGATATCGGAGATCTAATCCGGTGCACTTTACATGGTAGTGTTATGTCTTTTTCCTGCTTGTTTATAAATTTGTGGCACTTTTGGTTTTGCATACATGCTGCAGTTGCAATTAATCTCATAATAGACATTTGCTGTGTGACACATTTGGATTGGAGCTCAGAATGTTAAATTTAGCACTTTGAATTTCATGAGGTCCTTCCTAACTAGCGAAGAATGAAAAAAATAATAATAATAATAATAATTATATATATATATACATATACTTAATGTAGATGTCAAAAAATATTGAGTTTTAAGTAATTTCTTTAAAACAACTACTTCAAATTTTTTTTAATATTTTTAATGAGAAAAAAGTATTAGCATAAGGCAACAACTGTACCTCATATTACCCTATAAATATATACATGAATAAATAAATAAAGCAGCAGAAATCAGTATTAGTTGAATATGTTTTAATTATAATTTTCATTAAATATTACATACAAATTATACAGTGCACTGTCACAACACATTTCATGTCAGTTCAGTAGCGTGTTACTTCCTCTCTTTCAAGCGGGTCCACACAAGAGCCACAAATCATCATGATCTAACAATCATCATGACGGAGGAAAAACAGGAGCAGCTAGAAATTGTCACACCTCACTGTTTAGTTAAAGATGCATAACTTTCCTTTTTCATAAAATTATTCATTTGCAGGAAAATGAAATTTAGGCAAACAAGTTATATGGCTCCTATTTTATCGAAACTCTGTAACTGTACGTACCTCAGTGTTACTGCATTGCAATCACCATGGAGACAATGCATATCGTGAAACCAGTTCATATGGTCAAATTTTGGACATACAAACCACTTCAGTGCCCTCTTCCTAAATGTGTGAGTAAGCCTCAGGAAAGACTTCTCTAACCTAATGAAAAACAATTGTATTGGCACTGCGTAGCAGAGGAAATGTGTACAAGTATGGACAGGTGCAAGGAAAAAAATAAAAAATAAAAACAAAAAAAATGGAATGCAAGAAACCTCTCATTCAAAAATAAACCAATGAGAAGATTCTGACTGGTGTGCAAGTGGGTGGGTAAGTAACCATAACATGCACCCATGAGTGCAGAAAACAATGCCATTGCACAGAACCTTCTTTGATCATATTCACACAAGGCACGGATGCAAACAGGGATGATATTTTGGGAAATCCCTCTTCTTTTGCCTAATTTCTCCGTCCAACAACCTTCTTCTGCAGCAAAAACAAAAAAATCCACAAGGAGAGGAGAGGTAGCGGGATTTTTTCTCTTGCATCCATGCGGAGATGCTTCTCACCAAAGCAATTTGAATCTGCTGCTGTTTTTCCTTTGGTCCTACCACCAGGTGAAGAAGGGTCTTCTACTCTGAAAGCTCTGCGTGTAGGATTCACTGTTTGCTCTTTGAGGTGCTCTAGCTGTTTCAACGATAACTGGAGGCATCTGGACCAGCTGGAGCGGGGATTTACCTTCCTTCAGTGCTTGGCAAAGGTTTAGGATCTGAAGATGGAAACACAAACACTTAAACGCCTAACCAACTAAAAGATGTTGATAAACTTCAGTCAGTTTTAGATTTTAAGACTAATCAAAATGGAGGTGAAGAGTGAACTCACCTGTCCCCTCATAACAGATATTTGTTTTTGAAACTGTCCCCGGTCAAAACCTAGATCTTTCTGTAACACAAAAATAGGAAACATGTTATCTGGTGTTTTAATCACGGACTCGTACTTTATTTTAAAGCTACAGCTGATGATTGTGCTGAAGCTCTCCTTGCCTTAAATAGTTCATAGAGGTCCTCTTCCAGATCTTTGATAAAGTTTGGATCTGAAAGTTTGGGTAGCACCAAATCCCTGATTTCCTGGGAGAAAGCAACTTTAGCTTGGGACAGCCACGCCCAGTAGAAAGGGTCTGTAAAGTCAACAATGAAACAATTATATCAATGAAACTTGTTTAATTTCCAAACTTGGATATTTCATCAGTGAAAAAGACCAACGACCCTAATAGATATGCAGTTATGATAAAGATGTGCAGGTAAATTTACTTACATGCTCTCCAGGAGTCAGGGTGTTTGAGTGGAAAGGCAAGGCCATTGTCTATAGCTGCCAACTTGATGATAGGGTCCTTGACTACAACCCAGTCTGTGTCCTGAAATCAATAAAGAAAACTTAACATTAAAACAGTTGAAAAACACACAACATGATCTGTCAGAGCTAAAAACAAAACACAAATTACTAAAATTGGGTCTTCCAAGATATGTCAGCATGTAAATGGGTAGGTGTGGCAGCCAGGCAATGTTAGGAACCCAATAAGAACAGGGTACTTATATATAATATAAGATATAATGTAAAATATATGGACTAAAAGAGTCACCAATGAAATGCCACCATGGTGTTTGGTGTACTGATAGGCAATCCAAAAATAATACCAAACAATATTTGTATATTTGTAAACGTTAAATGCCTTTGACAGTGTTAAAGGCTCCATATGATGCAGAATATGATGTAGTGAATATGACTTAAAACAATGGAAATAAACAGCAGCTTTACTATTTAAAGCAAGGCTAGAATGCGTGTTTGGGGCAGAGGAACTGTGTTTCGTTTCTTGTGGAGAAATTTCCCAGGAACATAATACATTGGTGGGACTTACAGATACTTGTGGGGACCAGCTGACTGGTCATTTGGAAGGTTCTCTTCTGAGTTCTAGGGTTAGGACTAAAGTAGGTATTGAGTTTAGCTTAGGTTTAGGGTGAAATATGTGTCTGTATGGGTAAAGTCGAGGTAAGGGTCTGGGTTAGGCCATAGAAATAAATGTATGTCATACCAAAACACAACATGTGGGTCTGTGTTTGTGTACAAGTGTGTTTCCTCACCCTGTTCCCCCCAGAATCCATGGGTAAGTCATATTTCAGCAGCCAGTTGTCATTTCCTCTATCTAGATTCAAAATAGGCAAACATTTTACTCAGCAGTGACATCTGAAAGACTGGGCAAATCAGAATAAGTTATATTTCCATAAATGACTTGAATATGTATATTTTGGTAACCATTACCTGTGTTCCTGATGATGTAATCAAGGACAACGAGCCGTTCAAACTGTAGCTGTAGCTGACGGTTTGTGTTTTCTGGGAGAGGCTCCGCTTCAAACTTCCGAAGCCAGAAATCGGCATCCTTGTATCCGTCAACAAACAGTTGGAAGGAGCCAACCTGTGCAGGTTTAAAAAAAAAAAAAAAAAAAAAAAAAAAAAAAGACTATTTAACAGATGTGGGCCCAGATTTTTCTTTTTATATCTTATGTAATTATGCATAACAAATAGTCGGGGTATAATTTGGAAATTGGATTATGTGATCAGAATGACTGATTTATCAATACTACTACTTTAAATGATACTCCTTATCGATAGTTTTATTTTAATCAAACAGAATTGTTAAAAATAAAGGAAAAGCTCTGACTGAAAACATTTGAAAAGCCGTAAAATAGTTTGCATAATTAAGTGCATTTTCTTATATACATACTAAGATCTTATGAGGGAAGCTCGTAAATCTGACACACAAGTGGCATCACAAGGGTTGGCGCACTAGCCTATATTTAGGCTCAAAAACCATCATGCTCAAACAGAATATGAGTTCTGCAGCTAGGCGTACTTACCGAACACCTCAAAAAAAATAAAAAAAAAAAAAAAAAAAAGTTTGTTGCATTATTGTAGGAGGATATAATTAAATTACAAATTAGCAATTCAAATTGATAAAAATGCTTAAAACTAGAAGATCTGAACTCAAGAGTTCATTTATATTTTACCAGAATCAACATTATATATGTAGATTTTGTAAATATATCATCTAACTTAAACAAATGATAGCAGAGTAACCCACAGAATATGATGTGGGAGGCTGTGCATGAATCAATTACAGCGAAGATCCAAGTGTCACAATGTCCAAGAATAAAGAAAAGGTTAAATATAACATTTTCATTGTCCCACTGTATCATCTAGGTTGGAATCAGTGGAATCTTTGTTCATGCAAAGCGACTCATTTTGGGAAAACAGATGGGTTTCTGTCTTCCGTCCTAGTTGCTGCACAGCCAGGATGACTGACTGACCATCGACTCTCTGAGCTTTAGAACCGAGATGGGCTCAGAACTGCAGTCGCCAAACACCTTAAACTCATCCCGTTCGTTGGTATTCAGCTGTCAAAGTCTCAAACATCACAGAAGCATCTGAAAAGTCACTAAATATAGTGAAGAAGTCGCTAAATTTAAAACATTGTTGAGGAGTTAGTGAGACAACATATGAGAGCAGAGCTTTAGCCCCATAAGTGTTCCGTTTCTTAAGGAGGAATAGATTGGCAGTACTATGTTTTTTTGAGTTGGAGTCTCATTAAAAAGTGAAATAACAGCTTAATAAATTGCTTAAGAGAAACGATAATGCTGAAGCTTGTTGCACTGGGACCGTTTTGGTACCGCATTTCCGTGTCCATCCCTGAGGTGTCTCATCCGCATGGTAGTAGCTGAGATCGAAAGTGTTCTGGGATGTGAATCATGTAGGCCTGAAACTTGCACAGGTCGATTTCCACACAAAGGTTGTGAGCTATCCAAAACAAATTTGGCCCACTGTGTTTGGGATCCCATGTTTGTGTGTACCCCTGCACACCCCATTGGAGGACAATGGAAAACAGCGATACAGGTAGTTTTGTTGGTTGATTGGAGATAATCTTCGTAGATGTTGACTGTAAAACTTTAATCATAGTGCTATATTGTCACAGCATCTAATCTCACAGTGTAAACATGCTCCCACTAGTGAGCTACCCTTAAGGACCGTTCAAATCAATAAAAGAGGCCCATGAGAAGCTCGATCCTGAATCAGAGAACTCATTCCTCTCCCCAGTCATCACCAGGTGAATCATACCACGGATCAGTAGATAAATTTAACGAGATGTTAGGCATTTACACCGATTGCTGGACAGCTTTTTTAATACAGCTATCACGTCCAAGCATAAGAGTGTGTGATGGATTCTGATCTGCTGGAGAAATCCATTTCACATCACTGCTAGTAAAATGAGGAGGAATGGGCTGGTGCATGCTGTCACATACGTTTAATAAGCGTTCCCTCTCTGGAGCAGAGGGTTGTGCATGTGCATTTGTTATTTCTTATGTTTTAAGTGGAGAGGGCTGTTCTTTTCAAAAATTCGGGACTATCCTCCACTATACCTTTAAAATCTTATAGGTACCTCGGTGGGCATCTTCTCCAGGTTTTAAGATTTTTTATTTATAATATATAATAAATTATTGCTGTTAGCCAATCCAGGTTTCTTATCTGCTCCTAATCATAATAAAATATTAATTAATTCCTTGCCAGAAGCAACTTTTAGGAAAAAAATCATTCCGTGAATTTATCTATAAAGCTGAGATATCACAACCAGCGCAAAGTCAAATACTGCCTGCTGCCTTGAATATTTCTGTATATACGATCAGTCCTCTGATTTATCATACTTCTTTTATTTGTCATAAAACTATTGTAGCTATCCAACATCCAATTCTCCAGCTCAAATACAGCTGTTTCTACCTCAGTTAAACTGGGCATTCTCTTTTCAGAAGTTGCTATTAGTAACCACCAAATAATATTGATGAGCTGGCTCATTTAATTACACTATGTCATTTATGTGGAGCTTGTATTGGACCATTTAAGGTTGAACTTTGTGTGCAGAGGGAAGAACATGAAGAGGAGCCTTAAACGAAAAACTTTGCGCACAGGTTTGATGCATGGTTTAATAAATTTGGAAATTGCTTTGCTTTTTGGACATATGTACACTTTTGTATAAATGTACGGTAATGTAATCTTTGATTAATTAGACTCTTATTTGCTAGGTACAGCTGAATAGGAGGCAGGATTTTGATGGAATGCGCTGCCTAATGGCCAAAATGACTTGCATCATGAGGTTATAAAACCTTCTGGTTTAACTACCTTAATAGTCCTTCCGTTAAAATAACTGTGATAGAGCCGAATGAATTACAGAGTGTGATGTGTGAAAAGGATCTTTGCTGAAAAGAATTGGAATGGGGGTGGTTGTTGACATGTTTCAAAGTAAAAAGTCTTTAAAAATAAAATATTCCATAAACTGCATTAAAATGACAACCTTGACAGATCATAGACCTTAAATTTACCAATTGGATTAACTTCTGTCCCGTGGTCTGATTTTCTGCTTTGAAATTTAAGCTAAAAACTTGAAGAATGGATTCTGTAATGATTTCACTGATAACCATTTCTGGCATTAATGCAATGAACTGTAGGTACTGATTAGCAGCACTGCTGTTAGGCTATTAGCTCCATTGCACTTAGAATAGTCCTATTTACAAGCAATCTTAACATAGGGACAAAAAAACCAACAACTTATTAGACACTAATAAAATGAGTTTTTAGAATTTTTAAAAATGTGAAAAACCTTATTTGCAAATTATTTTTTCCCTACAAGCTAGCCAAAAAAAAGTAAAGCTGAAATGTTCTGTGAGTAAATTAACCTTGGGTGGGAGTCCGATTCTGTGGAAGCGCTGGCCGACTTTGGGCACCTTCTCTAGAGCCAGCCGTTTCCCTCGTGACTTGACCCGATCGATGGCACTATAGTTGAACGTTTCACTTGCCAAATACACCACCTGAAATGACAATAAAACAGAAAATGTCACTACGTAAATTCAAACTTGTTTTATGGTTGGAAAATTCCCAAGGTAGATTTATTTCAATTGAAAGGCAGATTAAAAATAGTAGAGAAATTGATAGTTCAATACAAAAACAGTATGGAAATACAAGATTAAAATAATCCTTCTCCTACATTACCATTGTGGCATATTTGGTCTGATTTAATATCAAGTATCTTACATTTAGGATATGCATACCATATTTACTGAGCTTAATGTAGTATAATATAATGCTCATACCATGTAACCCAACAGTAAGAGTTTCAATACCTTTTTTCACAATTTGTAGAAGTTGTATGCAGCTGTTCTCCAGTAATGATTATTAGACATTAAGAAAGAACTTTTGAAAGCACAGAAAACATTGCGGTGGGTAAGAAAGGTGAAAAATAACTTATGGATTAATACCGCCAATGAAAAAAGACAGGATCTTAGGGTTATTTATTTATTTGGAAAGTTAACTTTTACTAGAAAGAGGGCAGAAATTCACATTCAGTTTCTACTGTGATATAATCAATTACCTTTAAATATATATTCATTTTTTTCAAAACAAATTTTTTGATAAAAATTCTCTAAACACAATAGATGAAATTCCCTTCCTGCAAAACTTGCAACAGCAAGGAAGAAGATCCTACAGATACAGTTCAGTTCCCCTTACACTTTGGGAAATTTTGAAACCAAAGCATTTCCAATAAATGCTCGTTGCTGTTAAATCCTCATGCAAGACGAATTATATTACATATTTCAATGTAAATTTTAGATAAATGATAAGCCTTTTCTATTTTCCAGGCAACAACATTTTAATTTCTGGTTGTTTCAACCATTTTTTGATTTTTGGCTGCCTGCACCCGTTCTTTATCCAGCCAGTCAAATGTTTGTACACAGCTTCTCATTCAGTGATTAATCTTTATTTTTATTACCACCTCTGTGGATTTCTACTGGAGAAACCCCTTCAGGTGACTACCCACTGAAGCTCATCAACAGAATGCCAAGTGTGTGAAAAGCAATAGTCAAAGTGGAGGAGGGGTATTTTACTTATTTCACAATAATTTTGTTTGCTGAATAATTCCACATATTTTCCTTCGTAGGTTTAATAGTACTAATCTGCTGATAATTTTTCGATTTATCGATTAATAATCGGATAGCAGTTAAAAAGGGCTTTTTACGAAATTAAACTTTTCCACTTGAGGAGTTCTGGATAGAGCAAATTAATTTTTTTTTCATCTTGAATGCAAAATGTTAATTATTTTTCACAATTTTGGTATAATTTGTTCTCTAAGTGGTTTGCTGTGTCAGCTAAAGGCCTGTTTTAGAGTCTATATACTCCAATTAATGATTAATCGATTACTAAATCAGTTGATGATTATTTCAATGATCGATTAATCAGATTAATCTCAATTGCTTCAGCCGCAGTACAGAGTAATATAAGGAAAAGCAACTGAATGACAAAAAGTCAGAGGATAGAATAACTCGTCAGGTCTGCCTAGTTTTAAACGGTCGACCTGATAAACAAAGCACTGACTTGTAGACAAGCTAAACGACAAAGTTTGATTGACATTTTAGGCTTTTTTAAACATCACAGATAAACCTTGAAATCATGCTAGAAAAAAATGTATATCACAATATACAGAAATTATAATGTTTATTAAACCTGACCGAAACAATTTCGATATAAATAACACAAAACCCTAAAAAAAACTGGACATGGATGAACACAACAGTCCTGTAAAAATTTATGTAAATTATTAAAACATTTTAGAAATATCACAAAACATATAAAAGTAAATAAAATATCAGCCAGTGACAAAGGCTGAAGTCATACTCTGTAAATGAAATATAAGAAATGCCACATTAACATTATTTACCAAAATGATATGGATAAATATAGACATTTGATTAATGTCCAGCCTTGAAAAAAACCTCACAGTAAATTTTATTTACTGGTAAGTTATTTATAGTTCTAATATTGTATAATCCATCTCAGAGAGTCACTTTAAGCTGTTAAAAAATATATAAATACATTTGTTTAAGAACAGAAGCTTCAAATGGTTTTGTAGACAATATGTAGGCAGGAGTGTGAAGGGTTATACCTTGGTCCTGGGGACAATATTGAGTTCCAGCTTCTGATCAACCAGGCTGGCTCCAGCTTCTGACAGGTAGCCCTGGTTTAAAACCAAACAGTCGCGGCCAAAACAGCAGGGACAACACAGTTTCTGGAGCCACTTTGTCCACTTGGGATTCAGCTGGCCATACGGTTCTTCATTTTTTGGCTTGAAGACACCAATAATTTTCTGAAAAGATAGAGGTGCGGGGGTGGGGCAGATAAAACAGGCATTTAGGAAAGCATTTATTGTGTATATGAGGAACTGTATAAACTTAAGAGCACAAATTTATCACTAGATTGAAAATCCTTCCCCTCGAGCTCTGTCATGTTTTGTCAAATTAGAACCACAAGCTTTAGTCTTTTATTGGAATTTGATGTGATGCGACACACAAGGTAGTTCATAACTGAAGTGGCAAAAAAGGACTATAAATAGGATTCAAATGATATTTAGAAATACTGTGGCATGCAAACATTACATTTTTAGTGCTGTGTCCATTCTAACTCTGCTCAATCTGATGGAGAAAATGAAAAGGTAAACTATACGAAGTCTCTAGATCTGCAAAGCTCAAGAGATATATCAAAAAATTATACATTTTATTTGGAGTTAACACTAAAAAGAGGATGAATTGAAATAAGTTGCTTGAAAATGTCTTGGAGAGGCACAAGTCCTTGTTCTTCTACTTCACTTTTATGTACTTCAGTACTGTGTATGTACTGATAGGTGAATTGGTTTCTCTAAATTCTCCTTAGGTGTGTGTGAATGGTTATTTGTCCTGTTTCTCTGTGTTGCCCTGCAATGGACTTGTCCAGGGTGTACCTCGCCTCTCACCCTCGCGACCCCGCTTGGGATAAGCGTGACAGAAAATGGATGGATGAATGGATAAAACCCAAATGAATGCATTAGAGTTAAATTAAATGATTTAATTATTATTATTAAATAGGTTGGTAATTTTGCAATCCACTGTAACAAAGGGGAGTGTAAAAAAAGGATTAGGTTATAACCTTTATGAGTTATAAGTTCAATAAAGCAAAAATGTGGATTAACCAATACAAGAAAAAAACAGGTTGTACAGTTTTCATTGGCTAAATTAGCCGCAAACTTCCCCTAAATCTAAAAGAGGATGAGGATTTTGACAACATGAGGACAGTTTGGGGTGTGGTGTGATTTCAGACTCCAGTACAGAAGTCACATTTCTCTTCTATTGCACACACACCCACACCATTACAAGAACAAAAATCCTCAGAGAGCTAGCACATGACTACTTAGCATAGTGGTGACCAACTTAAGAAACCGCAGTGATGAGGGTCAATGGCGGCAGCTCGGTGTGTAAAGGAAAACTTCTCCCCTGATTAATTATCTGTTTTAAACTAGACTTACGTTGAAATAAGAGACTGAAATGAAAGACCTTCTTTTGTTTCATTTTTAACAAACTGAATATAAAAACGTTGAGAATTTAAACTGAACTTTCAAACAGAGATTTCCTGTACTTTATTTCTCCCCACTCTGTTACACAACATGGGAACCATTGATGGGAACTATTAGGAAAGCCCGCCATGTGAGTCACTTGAGGCTCTTCATTAAATCCAGCGGCCACCATTAAAGCTTAAAGCAATTATTCTGGACAGAAACCCCTCTAATTTCTCCATAGTGACAGGTTTATCTGAAACGCTGTCCATCCATTAGGACGACTCCCGCTGCAACAAAGAAGGCATGTGAGCTCAACATTTTTGGTTTAACTCAATTTCAAAATGTTTCTGAGGGAAAAACAAACCGGTCGGAGGAAGCTGTTATCTCAGAGTGTTTGATCAGTGTGATGGCAGGATGGAGGCAAGCACTGACATGATACTTTCTTAAGCAGATGAATCTGAAATGATTAGCATCTGCCAGTATAGCTGTACTCGTACAACTTAAGTCCAATTTAAAAGGAAAATGATCAACTTTAATAGCCATGTTTGAGCCCACAAACACAAATCTGACTTTGGTTCAGAAGACTTCAATAAGTAGTAGAAACACACTATGTAATAAAGCAAACTGAACAGGGTCAAGGACTGAATGAAAAACAAGATAATTGTATAACGCACAAGTTTGCTTTTTTTTTTAAGGGAGGTATCGAGGTATACATACGTTTTCAAGTTACTACAAACATTTTCAACAAACTGTTTAAAATTAGGAGTCCTTTTAAACACATCTCAGGGACGAGGCAGGTTAAGACCCTCCCTCATTTCTGTATACCAATCTGTTGGCTTGGAAAAAAGAAAAAATGCTTTCTCCTAGCTTGAATCTTCTTTTTCCAGGTGGATCATTTAAATAAGTCGTCCTCCTAATTGTCAATCATTATGGTGATATGTGTATGTAAGGCCATCCTACGTGCTCGTCTACATTTTCACTTACCGGTGGGGAGTCTGACATGGTGGAATAAAATCTTTTGGCTAAGCTTGTATGAGCGACGCAAACAGCAACTTTTGAACAGAGCGTGCACAATAAGAATTGTGCTTATGCACGCTCTAGCATGTGTTTAATAGGCATTTTAATACTCTAGTTTCTAAGTATCTGTTAAGCTTGTTTTACTAATGAAAGGTAGATTTTAAACTAGAAAAAAATACAAAAATGTTGATGGCATTTACTACTTGGTTTCTACTAGTCAACACTATCAAGTAAGTATTATCATTGCTTGTTAAGCCCTAAAATACCATAGAACTGGTATTTAAAGCCCATTAAGAATCTGGCAGGAAATCTACCTTTAAAGGAACTGAAAATTTAATAGGTATGGGTGTGTTTCTTTTTGAAGAGTCCACAGAATCAACTTTGTCCTGCTGCGTTGAGTCTGCTAGTAAAGTGGAACAGAAATAATTAATGGATTGAAAATAATTCTAGAGTAAGCAAAACAGATGTACTGTCTGCAATTATGAAAGGCTAATTAAGCCTTTATAACACTGGTTTAGTTCACTTAGTAACAGCAAACCTTAACCAGTTATTCTTCAACTTGTTAGCTTCCAAGATCCAGTACATAATTTAAGCAGATTTGTGACCTGATCCACCATATAACTTATAAGGTACAAAGACAAAGCTAAACCATCAAACACAAAAATATTGTATACATCCATTTGTTGTATTCCTTGTAAAATTTACACTAGAATTAAGATTTTATAGCTGTTTTTTTAAGACTCACTTTTATTTCAGATCAGCAGTGTTAAACTACTTAAACAGCCGGCATCCTGTAAAGTTTTAGACGAGTCCCTGGCCAACCCCATCTGAATCAAAAGGCCTAATTACTTCCTCAACATTTCATCTGGTTCTATAGAACCCTACCAAAGACCCTAAATGTTTCATTTAGTCTTTTTAAAGCAAAGACAAAACTAAAGGTTGCAGGAAACCAAAGTTTAACATTCCTGTTTCAAACGATTAACTGAGGTGATGATTACTTATATGTGATGAAGAGGGTGGAAACCACCGATTTAAAGGAAGTAAAATACTTTTACTTTTATATGATCAAACAGGTTCAGTGGGCCTTACCTTTAAAGACCAACAAGCTAAATTTGGACTGTTTTCTTTTCTTTTCTTTTTATCTGCAAGATAAAGAAGCCTTTTTGTTTTCAAAAAGATTTCTCATAGTTGTATTGCAGAAGACAGATTTATTTGCTTTTCTATATTATGGGTCCAGTTTATTCAGGAGCATGCTAACTAAATTTGATTGTTTGGGACATCTGGAAAACAGCTTGTTCGGAGAAGACGAGGTGAGCGCTACCACCAGTCTTGTCTCATGCCAACTGTAAAGCATCCTGAAACCATTCATGTGTGGGGTTGCTTCTCAGCCAAGGGAGTCGACTCTCTCACAGTCTTACCAAAAAACACAGCCATGAATAAAGAATGGTACCAGAATGTCCTCTGAGAGCAATTTCTCCCAACTGTCCAAGATCAGTTCGGTGATGAAAAATGCCTTTTCCAGCATGATGGAGCACTTTGCCATAAACTAAAGGTGATACCTAACTGGCTCAGGGTGCAAAACATAGAGATTTTGGGTCCATGGCCTGGAAACTCCCCTGATCTTAATCCCATTGAAAACTTGTGGTCAATCATCAAGAGACGGGTGGACAACAGAAAACCTAGGAATTCTGACAAAATGCAAGCATTGATTGTGCAAGAATGGATTGCTATCAGTCAGGAATTGGTCCAGAAGTTGATTGAGAGCATGTCAGGAAGAATTGCAGAGGTCCTGAAGAGGAGGGGTCAACACTGCAAATAATGACTTGCTGAATTAACTCATTCTGTCATTACAAGCTTTTGTTACTCATAATATGATTGCAATTGAATTTCTGTAAGTGATGACAACATCTGACATACACACATGAAAACCAAAGGGCAGCAGATCATGTGAAAATATAATATTTGTGTCATTCTCAATACTTTTGGCCACGACTGTATATTGAAACCTTAGTTTGAAAGCCTAAACAAGTGTAATATCTTCACTATCATTAAGGGCTTTCCATTGTTGAATAGCAGGCTATAACACCCTATGCAATAATCCTGTTAAATAAGAGACTTCTGCTGTATATACATACATGCACATGCACTGTATATACCCCATGCATCTTTTACTCCTTTTGACTATTGAGCTGATGTGACAAGTTAATATTTCTCCACTGTGAGATCAATCCATCTTATCTTATCTTAGGGGCACAGTAAATTAGCTCCTTGTAAACAAAATGCAAACACGAGAAGAAGAAAAAATCTAATTGTTATAACCTAAACCCCTGAAATGTGCTTTGAAGTCATGTTTGGTATATTTTACTAAGGCTGAATAACCCTAATCTTTAAATATTGTAAAAGAGGATGCATGTTGGACTTAAATGTGTTGTGGTCGATCTGCCAAGTCATCAAAGGGTTGTTTACAAAAGGCCACAACTCTTTCCTAACACTACAGTAAATGTTCCCAGGTCTACAGTAAACTGTCAGATCTTTAGCTCTGTGGCGCTTTAAGTAACCTGAGGTTGTGAGTTTGATGCGGCTCCTCTTACCCCCTGAGAGTCTTTGACAAAATAGCTTCCACTGGAGCCTTGGTAGATCCTCTCTGGGTAGATCCCCTCCTCTATGGCCCGTTCGGCCTTGCGGATGATTTCTCTAAATTCAGGATCTTCCGGGAATTCGTTCCTATGATGCTCCCTTGAAGCCTGTCCCCGGTCCCGGTCCAGTAGCGGCTGTCTCTCCCGACTCCGTCCAGGACTCCCAGCTGAGACTCGCACCACAGAGCCCGGTGTGTTCCCGAAAGCGCCCCGCGGGCTGTTTGGCTCCGTGGTGCAGTAGTTGAAATCCCCAGAGTCCCGGAGCGGAGAGACAAGTGGACTGGTTTCGTCCATGGTTAGGGAGAACCTGGGGAGTTATTCTATCTTCTGATAAAGAACGAAAAGACAGAGAAAAGGGGACGAAAGGGAAAGAAATAAACGACCAAACAATATTTTTGTTGGTTAGCTCTGAGGTTGGCTAACAAAATCAGGTGACTGTCAGCTTCCGGTAAGAGGCGGGACCTACTGGCTGTTCTGATTGGCAGCCAATCAGCGTTGAAATCCTTGTGTCGGTGACCTGAAACCGAATGCTGATTGGATAGAGTCATGCCGCAAACAAAACACATGTGAGAGCATAGTTAATCTGATCAATTATCTTTACAAAAGGGCTTTTGATCAACATTTCGTGATCTATTTTAATCAGATAAAATGTGAGGTTTAGGGATTTTCGCCGGTTACAGCATTAGCAGTCCTTTCCTTTTGGATTTTTAGGTCTACTCGTTTTGTCGCTCATTTTTGGGGATGGAAAACGTTTAGTGTAAAAACGGCTTCTGTGAACTAATGCTTTCCTATTTTCACACAATAAAAAAAAAAAAAACGTATAACATACATTCTACAAATTTCTATGGTATTCCGTTGATTCATCAGCCCGTGCTTCTGTGTTATTCATCTCTTTTTTTAGTGACCTAAAAAGATGATTAAAACATGCAACGTTAAACCCAGGGGCGGAGCTAGATTGGGGGGCCATGGCCACCCTTAGCCAATCATTGGCCACCCCTACCATTTTTTCCTTCTAATACAGACAGTGACAGCAGTAACACTCTCAATTGGAATATTCAAAACATTTAAAAAATTTCAAATATTAACAATCACTTGATAACAAAAACACTGTGGTTAATTATGCACACCATAATACAAACATTAAAGATGATTAGTTCAGAATTCATGCTGTTTCCATTTCTAGATTTTGTGTTTCATGGGGTAAAGAGAAAATTATGTGTCTCTGCAAGCCATCTAGGAGTCTTCAGTGAAATCATAAATAAATAGCTATTTTAATAAAATCTTAATCCATTTATGTAGATATTAGTACTTATAAATGTCGATTTTATGCAGAATGATTGTTGATACAAGTAGGTAAGTAAAGAAAATGGAAGAGATTTATGCCCCAGACTTCAAACCTGAAAGGATCCTCTATACCTTTTATCTAGAAAGTATGGATGTTTTAATATATGCGTCTATTTGTTAGCAAAGGCTGTAGGAAAGTATAGTTTGTCTTTATTTAGAAAATATGGATGTTTTGCTCATTAATTTTCTGTTGGAAGAGTATAGATTGACCGTGAGGTTCTGGTGCCACCCCTCAGTGTACACTGGTTATTGCCTTGCCACCCTATTACAGATTTTCTGGCTACGCCTCTAAAAAGTAAGATTTATACAAAAAATTAAAACATTGATAATAGCTCTAAATAAAAAAGGGTTTAACAATGAATTCAATTATATGTAAAAAATTCAGTCTTTTTTATTTAAATGTTATTCTTTGTATTTCAAATCGGGAGGAAAAAAATCTTTAGCTTTCTGATTTTTGTGTTTATATAAATCATTTTTGGCATCATGGGATGCTTCCTCCACAATCTCTAAAATGAATATTCTCTTTGATTATTTTTTGTTGAATTGATCTTATGTGACAATCTCAGTGGATTTTCTCATTTATTGTCAATCAAAATACGATTTTGTGTTTTGTTTCTATTACAACAATGTTTCCGTAATAGTCTAAAACAAATTAGAAATATAAATAATTTAACTTTTACTATAAAGAAACTTTTTCATGTCTTTGTCAATTGTATTTATATTGAAAAGTGCATTTTAGACTTCTTTAAAGCAGTTATCAAAAAAAATCAATTATTAAAGGATTTAGTCAAAAAGCAGCTGTAA
>NW_015150507.1:587897-601007 GCF_000732505.1 Cyprinodon variegatus
CCACTTGAGAGTATTCCTGCTGCCAACATCTGTATTAGAGGGGAAAAATGGTAGGGGTGGCCAATGATTGGCTAAGGGTGGCCATGGCCATCCCGGACCCCCCATCTAGCTCTGCCCCTGTTGGAGAGTAACATCCTCTCTGCACGTGCCATGCAGCTTATTTTATAGGTTCTTTTTCAATGTGGTTTATGGTATTGAAATTATGATTTTTGAAGAAGCAATCTATACTGTCAGTTTAACAACAGTGAGAATTGTACCTATGCTACAAGAAGATGACATCTCATCCTCAGTCCAGTCACCAGTTTTGCCTCACCACACTGAGGATTGGTATCACTTTTTTCAGACAGAACGGCCAATGTGTGTTAATCACTTTGGCTCAAACAGCCAATATGATCCTATAAATCACCAATGATGTAGAGATACATGCTGTATACAGGCCACTCTATACCTTTACCTCCCTGATAAGCTGAGGAAAACTTTGCTATCAGAAAATAGTATTAATCATATTTAATAAGAAATAAGGTAAGTGGTCTTCATCCAAGCAGCATTTATTCACCTTTGTAAGAGGACCAGAGTTTGCCCTTTTCTTTTTGTTCTGGCAGGACAAAGGATTTGTCTTAATATTGAAGAAGAAAAAAGGAAAACCTGGATGGTTTTGCATGCACACAACTTCAAATCAAGTAGATAGTTTTTCACTATTATTTTTTTTAAGCTCAACTCCAAAATGTATTTCCACTAATGCATTTCCCTGACAAAGACGTTATATTTCTAGGAGCAAAAAATGTCTTTCTGAGACTTTATAATAAATTACCAAGAAGCAATTGTATTTGACTGCATATATTTACTTTCAAGAAAAGAGAAAATTTTTGATGTCATGTTAACCTGTGCCACAGAGCTTCAACCAAACATATAAGGAATTATTGTTCTGCCATAGGAACAACTGCTATCCCTTTCTGTTGGAAGGAAGAGGCCGTGCCATTTGCGTTTATATGCCCCACATACAATCCAGACACCCTCCACAGCTGTGAGTAGGACTTCAGTAGGAATGATAGTTAAGGTTTAGTGGTTAGGGAGCAGTTTGGGATTTAGCCTAAACCTAAAGGACATTATGCTCATATTCTGGCCAAGGAAGACAGATGGTTTAAAAGAGGGGTTAAGGAAGCCATCTTGGTTAACATGGAAAAACAGAGGAGGTGGTCTTAGACATAACCTTCCCCTACTTACAAAGCACTTTTAGGAACAACACCCAGAAGATTCGCCTCTCACCTGACTAACACTCTAATGAGGCATGTGACCGAAATCACTCTGACGAGGGAGTTAACAAATCATCAAAACCCCCTGATGACCATTAACACCTCCCAGGTGACCTCATCGGCCAATCCAGAGAGAAGGATCTGATCCACCTTTTCTTTTCCCTTGTATTACACCGACAGCATATTTATCTCATTGCTTCCCACCAGCAGTCAGAATTGGTGAAGCGTCTTGGATGAGAGGTGAAACGTCTTCTAGAAACTTCATGTCCTGTTGCCTAAACTGAACTATTCAGCACTGATGACACACTTTTTTGTTATTTTATGTGTAGCATTTATTCTTATTACTTCTTTGTATTTATTCATTTGTTCACGTGGGATTATTTTTCTCATTGAAAAGTTTTACTGGAATGAAAAGATGTGTTATCCAGAAAATGTCACAAACTTTTGATGTTGCAAAATTACATGAACTAAGTCTCTCTTTTTTGTCTTTTTACTGGAAATTATTATTTTACACTTTTGAAGTGCATTGAATGGAAACTAGGTTTTTAAATAAATACATAAATAAAAAGATTAATAAATTACATTATTTTGTTAAAAAACAGATGTTTTGGGTCATTACAGCCCAAAACATGTGGACGTGACGCAGAGCGCATCGTCTCTCTCTTTCTTCTCCCAGCACGCTTTCTGATTGGTGGAAATACCCGGAAGCGAGTGAGGGATATTATTTCGTCACTCAGGCGACTCCAAAAACCTCTCTTTCACTAACACGCGCTTCCTCTCTTCAGGTTGTCAAGAAACACCGACCACTTCTTGTTCATCCTGTTTAGGAGCTGCCGTGGAGTCAGGAATAATCCAATAGCATCGCCGCAGGCCGCTTGGAAGAACCAAAGTTACCGGAAGTACAGCGCAGAGGACGTTGGTGTGAGGATGGCTGCCTACAAGCTGGTTCTGATTCGCCACGGAGAGAGCGTCTGGAATCAGGAGAACCGCTTTTGCGGCTGGTTCGACGCCGACCTTAGTGAGACAGGAGAGAAGGAAGCAAAGAGGGGAGGACAGGCCCTGAAAGGTAGGATAGAAAGGGCGCAGGCAGCGGGGCTAATCGGACTCTCCTTCACTAAGCCCCTGAATAGATGGTTATGTAACTCTGGAGGATGAAGAAACAAAAAAAAAAAACAATCCAAAAGCTGCAAACAAATTGGAATAGGTCATAAACCTGCTTAAAAAATAGTTTTATTTTCGACAGAAATTAGAAAGTAAAATGCAAGCCTCATGTTTTTTCTTTTGCAAAAACCAGCCATAATAGATTTAATTAATCATTCATATTTAAAATAAAATGTGCATATAAACGAGCTCCTTGCAGAATACCTACAGAATGGGTAGACCGTTAACAAAAAGGTTTGGGCAAGTGGAAATTTCCTATGAGTCACTCTGAAATTTCAAAACGTGTTCATGCACAGACCCTGTCAATTTGACATACATTTCCCCTACATGCACATTATACAGACACAAAGCCATGAGGCTGAATACTGACAGAAGTATAGCTTTTCTGTAAGGGGAATCATAGGATGCAGATCAGTGTAGGACAGAAATATTACCTTCAGACTAATATATCCATTTTTTTGTTGTTTTAAAATGTTTTAAAGTCTACATGCGATGCATTTTTTGGGGGGGAGTGACCCATTATTACAAAGTAGAAAATTAGTAAATGATGAAAGAGAAGTATGCACCACTATGAAGCCATAGAAGCATATTTTTTTCTAAAGCCTTTAATTGGCATTCAAGCCTTTTCGTCACTACTCAAAAACAGACATTTTCAGTTGAGTAAGTTAACATGCAGATTTTCTATTGTTCTACAGACTGAATTGATTTTAGATCTGGGCTTTTATTGAACCAATCTAATGTGGGACATTATTTTAAAACCTCCACCCTTTTTTTCCCGAGATACCGTGCATAGTGCCAGATTTAGAGAGACAGCAAGCTGCTGCAGATTTATGTATTTGCAAACGACTGGATTTGGCTTGTTTGAAATGCACACAGTTGGACTTTATTTAGTATTAAGGTGACTTCTGAAGGATGTTGACTTCCTTAAGTATTTATGGTTATTAGACTAAAGGGGGCAGATACAAATGAATGCCACAATTCAGATTTTTGTTCACTTTCACGTTTGGCTGTCACACACAATCCTAAGAAATGCTATGCATTAGAACACATTAGAAATGCGTAATCAATAATTTTGCATGGTGTTTATTCTGTTAATATACATTTTCCTACTCTGTCAAATGCTCATGATACACTTCTCTCTGTTTGACCTTAGATGCTGGCTATGAATTTGATATCTGCTACACCTCTGTTCTTAAGAGGGCTATCCGTACGCTGTGGTTCGTGCTGGACGGCATTGACCAAATGTGGCTGCCCGTCCACCGGACCTGGCGGCTCAATGAGCGCCACTACGGTGGCCTGACGGGGCTGAATAAAGCTGAAACGGCTGCCAAACACGGCGAGGCTCAGGTCAAGATTTGGAGGCGTTCATTTGATATTCCTCCCCCACCCATGGATGAGGGTCACAACTTCTACCAGGCTATTAGCAAGGTGAACAGCTCAGGAAAGCTGTGACACAACAAAGATTGTTCTGATACAAGTGCTTACTTCAGTGTTTTCTGTTGAACCAACAATGCTGTGTTTCCTTTTGTGGTAGGACCGGCGTTATGGTGACCTTACTGAGGATCAGCTGCCTAGCTGTGAAAGTCTCAAGGACACCATTGCCAGAGCACTTCCTTTCTGGAACGAGGAAATTGTTCCCCAGATCAAGGAGGGGAAGAGGGTCCTGATTGCTGCTCATGGCAACAGCCTGCGGGGCATCGTTAAGCATCTTGAGGGTAAGGGAAAAGAAATGAAGGGAAGATTAAGTATAAATAATAAATTTAAAAAAAAGCTTGATTTGAAAGAAATGTTATGTTTAAATAACAAATTAAATCAATGATTACTAGCATTTGCTAAAGATATAAATGTATAATATTTTTGTCCATATTAATGTAGTTTAGTAATTCCTTTTCCTGAAACTAATAGAATAAAAAAGAACTACTGGTCTTCTTTTAAGAAGAATTTATCTCTGTTTAATTTCATAAGGCTGGTCCACTTTGTCAGGTGTTGTTTTTTTTTTTTTTTTTTAAGCTTGAGAGATTCCACACTAAAGCAGAGTTCACACCAGGATTTGTCATTACCGGTAACTTAGTGGGGCAGGGGGTCAGTAATTTATGTCATAATGATGGTAAATTAATTTTGGTAAGACAGAAGGTAATTCAAATACTTTTAAAACTCAAGATTTGCTTTATAACAATATTTCTAGTATTCCAAAAAATCTTGACTTAAACTAAAACAACATAAGTCAATCGGTTATCAATTTCTTCTTAAGGACAGTTAGCAGAGGCACACAGTGGAATTAATAAAATGTGGGAGGGATGTATTGTAGGGAAAAGGGGATAAAATATATAGTTGCATCCTTATATTCAGGGGAAATCAGTGGAAGCTTTGGGCATGTGTGAGTACATTTCAGTTTAGAAGCAGGAGTCGCTCTTCTCTCTCTGATTACAGAAAAAGGCCGTAGCTGCTCGCTTATGGCTGAAGACCATAAACTCATAGCAAACAATGCTTTTAAACTTAACCACTAAACGTTCAGAAAGTCATTTAAAATGGTGTAATCACTATATAGTACCCTATATAATCACTATATAGTACCCTATATAGTGATTAGGGCGGACTTTTGGACACAGCAATGGTGTTGGCATAATTCTAATGTAATTCTACAGGTTTCAGTTTAACAACAGTCTGTTCTGAAATGTGCTGGGGAGGAAGCCCAAATGTCAGTCAAATGCCTGTTGGGTCATTAAACAAATTTTTTATGAGCCTTATTTTCAGTGTAAAGGCCGACAAGTTGGAAATACATTACAGAGAACCCTTAAGAGGTCAATGATGAGGGTTTTTAAAGGCTGATCAGGCTATTTCTAATCCAAACATAATGATTAAAAGCAAGCTTGTTTTGGTTGCAGTGTGTCATGTCAGGCCACACAACAAAAGCAAAGACATTTAAACCAGGACAATTAGTTGACAGAAATATCAGACCCATGTCACACATGCAGCAAAAAAATCAGCTTATGCAGAAAACTTTATAGCCAAATAGGGCTTTTTTTTAATGCTCTTTAAAGCACAGACAATGAGATTAAAAAAAAGACAAAATGAAAAAAGATTTTCTTAATATTTAAACAGAGAAAACCAAACTTTGAACAAACATCTTGAAGTTCAGTCTATGATTTTTAGCAGTGAGTAATAACTGCTCATTTAAAGATGCAAAAAATCTAAACACTAAAAATGGTTGGAATATTTTGATTAAATAAAAGTAAATGATTATAAAAGCTACATTGTTAACCTACTTGTAATGGTATTTTAATGGTGTAGGAAGATGGACTGATTTCAGTAATGCTGGTGTTGCGGGTTGATCTCCAGCTAAGCCTGGCCAAATGCTTGAAGAGCGGTTTGACCTATTTAGTGATTGATTTAACTTTAATTTGTTGGATCAGTGCAGTCATACAGCTGTGGATGCTTCTTCTAAAATCCATAAATTTATTGGTTTTTCATTTTGCAACATTAATAATTCAAATTCTGCCCCTGAGATCAATTTTATTGCATTTTTAAAAAAGGTAAAAAAAAAAAAAATGTTTTCCATATTATCAACAAGCTTTATAGGAGACTTTACCTGGATTATTAAGTTTACTAAATGACATAAAATCAATTGTTTTAACTTTTGTCTATACATACTGGCCCTAAAAATGTAATATAAAAAACCTTTGCAGAAAACCTGAAATAAAATAACATGACATTTGAGTGTTCCTTTTTCCCAGGTATGTCAGAGGAAGCCATCATGGAGCTGAACCTGCCCACAGGCATTCCCATCGTGTATGAGCTGGACAAAAACCTGAAGCCCTTAGGACCAATGCAGTTCTTGGGAGACGAAGAGACCGTCAGGAAGGCCATGGAAGCAGTGGCCGCTCAGGGCAAAGCCAAGAAATAGACTCGTCCTTCCTGCTGAAGCACAGAATATAGACCAATCATCCTCTTCTCACACATTCTGTTAAGAAAAAAAAAAGGTTATTTAATGTTTGTCATCACAGACTTGCACACAAGTAGACCCAAAATGTGCACTTTACTAATTATTTCTGGCTTAAACACAATCAGCCTGTTGCTTGTGTTTATTGGTCGTAGTTATACGCTGAAAAACACATTTCATTCTTAGACCCTTGAACATAGTTGAAGCACTGACCAAATAGGCAATTAGGGACCAGAGAGTGGTGACAGAATGGAAATCGGATGAGCTGATCTGCAGCTTACAAGCAGTGTCTGCAGGTAAACCTTACTGGGAACACCGCTGGCTGCTGTTGAAAAGGGCAAAGTGTTTCATTGTACACTGCTTAACATTGTTTGCTGTGGCAAAAAAGAATAAATATTTGTGACATCATTTAATGATTTATTTTTTTCTCCTATATATAGTGTGTGTGTGTGTGTGTGTGTGTGGGGGGGGGGTACTTTTTAAAGATAAGTTTAGTCACTAAAGATCTCTGAAGGTTCGGCAGTTGTTTGTGTAGCTTTGGCCATGGAAATCTAATTACTAAAACTGTAAATTAATTGACTTATCTTGTAAATCTGTTATTTTTTCCTCAAGTGGTCCCTATTTTGCAAAAAAAAAAAAAAATAAATATAACACTCTAAAGAAATTCAGGCACAGTGCTTCCCCCAAGTGGGAGAATTTTGTGTGACATTTCAGCATCTAAAAGCAATCATACATTTAATTTGTGCAGTCATTTTTTGGTTCAGGGTGAAAGACCACAGTGAGTATTTTCTCAATGCTGAATCTCTTATTTTTGAAGCATAACACAAACATTATTTACCAGGAAACAGGATTTATGCCTAAAAATATAAATTTTGCAGACAGTGTTTATCTTTGATTATGTAGCCATTTATTTGATTCTGAGTGGAATGACATCACATGGGTGAATATATAGATGTTTTTACTTTACAGATTTTATTAATATATGATTAACAAGTGGTGCACAAATATGAAATCTGAAACAGATTTGTGAAATTTGAACATTTCTGAGCAAACAGGAAATACTGTACTGCAGTTGGACAGAAAGGAAGTTGTGGAGAAGTTTAAAGAAGCATTTGGTTATAAAGGTTTGCAGGCTTTGCATTTTTATCGTATTGCTGTTCAACCTACCATGAAAATCTTAAGAATATGGCACAAAAGCAACACTGCATTCCCCAGAACACGCATAATGATGGCAGCATGATGCTCTTGGGATTCATCAGCATGGACAAGAAAGTAGGTCCGAGTTATGTCAAAATGCATTGAGCAAATAGAGAGGGGATGAGGTTCCTCTTAAAGCTGTGGAAGGGTTCAGATCAAAGTATTAATTTACTTAAAAGGCCCACAATCCACACCAAAATCAGAAGGAAGGGAATATGTATTAAGTCTTGAAAGCTGCACACAAATTTCCTCCATTTAATCTAACAGAGCTGAAGGTATTTCTCAATATATGTGCTACATTTTTTTTTCTTTTAAGGTATAAGAGACTGAATTTATATTTATCATATTTTCTCTTAAGGAACTGAATGTTGTGGGTGAAATCGGCTGGGTTGTGCTCTGCTTTGCCTGTTGTGTGGCCTGAGATGACACACTGTGCAACCAAAACTCTTTTATCCCAGATTGTTTTTAATTGTCATATTGATTAGAGATGACATGCTAAGGCTTTTACAGTATTAGCTCAGGGAAAATTAATACACATTCCCTATACATATTTAAGACTTTGAGGAGCAAAACATTTTTATTTTAACCATTATGAAACAGTTTGTTATGTAACAATACTGGATTTGCAACATGTAAAATCAAATCTTTTATGAAAGAAAACCTGCTGATTTACTTTGGGTTCTTGCACATGTGGGAGTGGAAGATAACAAGAGAACAATAATGCTTTACAACTCCAGCTTATATGGAGGATTGTAAAATGGACTACAAACCACCATGAAAGTTCACCAACCTGCTAACCTCCCTCCATCCTCACTCATACAGATTACATTTACAGTATTTGTCTTATCGCAGTAAAAAAAAAAATCAGAAAGTCTATGCATTTCTAAATTTAAAAAAATATATATATTTATGGCATATGAGATGTAACTCATTTAAAAAAAAATAGTGGAGGTGTCCTTATAAAGAGGAATTATCCATTTGCCACTGGTCTTAGAATTTATAAAGGTTAATATATTTAAACTACTAGGAAAACATGGATGACAAATGAATGACACTCCAGATAATTAATTCCGCATATTTTATAGGAAGCATATCAGATGGAGGCTAAACCGACAGGAATGAATGTCCCTAGATACGTTTGTTTTGTTTTTCTTTTCTCCACTTGTATCGCCTGTTACACCTCCTGTCCGGTAGGTGGCTCTAAAGCATCCTAAAGCTGATTTGGTGAAGAAGAAAGAAAACTGTCCAATCAGAATCTTACCCTGCTCTGGTCATAGCCAATGAGGTGGCCCTTTGCTCTTCCCCGAAAACATGTCGCCCCTGAGATTGTGTGTCCCAGGTGAGTCCTCGGATTAAACCGTTTGAAATGTGTTGCACTCTGAAGTTAAGCTGTGTTTGTGACATTGCTGCTGTTTTATGTGATAACGAGGTTTATGTGTAGCTTAAAAGTCGGACACCAGGTTCGGTATATTGTCTTCCATAGGCGAAACAGTAGAATATTTGCAGTAACCACGAGTAGACTGCGAGGTCGGTACCCCCGCATATTTAAACTGAGCCAAACCTGAGTAATATAAAAGAGGAAATAAAATAATAATATTTTTTTTTCATATTGTATTTTGTTCTATCGAGTTTGCTCGGCTGTTTAGTTTCTCACCGCAGGTTTCATCACCTGCCCTGCCCATCGCCCCAGGCAGCTCTGCACATTCCTCAGCACTGCTGCTTTATGCACCTAAATTAAACCCGCAACTTCTTATTGTCCCTGAACATAAGCAAGGTTTTATGTCAGTTTTTATTATGAGGCCCAGCATTTAATACTAATGGTTATTGGCTTAAAGAGACACAATTATACACAACATGAATCACAACTCTTAAGTTTAAGTGTATCTGTTTTATAGCTTTTGTCAGTTTCCTTCTGTAATATCTTCTCCAAATCATTCTATGCTTACAATAGTTACCAGAAATAATCAAATCATTTTACCCGAAATTCTCAATCCTCATCTCACCACGTGTATTTCAATATAATCCAGTTTAGATTCCAAATAATGGAACTAAACTCATTGTTTATTAGTGCTTATTAAACCATTTATGCAGTTTTAAAATGTTTATGAATACATAGAGAGCAGGAACGGCTGACAGCTTAAAATTATTACAGTAATTATCATACAAATTGAGATATACTGAGGTTGGTAGAGTACCCAAAAATTGTGCTCAAGTGAAAGTACTTATATTGCAACGTATTTCTACTTGAATAGTTCTTTAGATATGGCAAATTAACCCTTCTTAAAACTCTATTTCTGATGCAGGATAGATAAAGCTAAATTTGACATTTACCAACTGTTGTGCAATTTATCTTTGGTGATGAGCTCCAAATCCATCAATCTAATCCTTAGCTTCCTTCACATATTTTCAATCAGAAGACTCAGGCAACTTAAGCATCACTATTATTTCCAGTCAGAGGAAACATTTTGGTCAATTTAAAAATTACTTGAACCAATGTCAACCATGGCTGGGAATAACTTTACTGTATGTAATGTTTTTTTTTTTTCATTTATTAACTCTCCTCTCCTCTGTATTCAGGTGAGAAACTGTGCAGTGTAGACGACTGCAGAGCTGGCACTGGAGTGTATCAGCGACATGGCTACATATATTCCTCCCTCGCTGGCTATGTGCTGAAGAAAAACGAGGGAGAGGAGGTGAGGTTTACGAGGAGGAGCGAGTTTGGCTGAGTAGTTGAGTGGATGACAGACATTTGGAAAGCTGCCAGATATGCAAGGTTTACATGACAATAATAGTATTATGCAACGTTTTTGAGGCTGACTCACACTAAGCGATGAAAGTGAGAACCTCGGTGAGCAGTGTCAGTGTTGTACCTGCCATTTCAAAGACCTTGGATGTTTTTCCACATCAGGACATTAGAGATGTTTCTTTACTTTGGTCTGTTGTGTCTCAGCGAATATTTATTTGAGAAGCGGAACAATAAATTTTCCTATGATGTTGATATTTATTTATTTTTTTAATTAAAAACAAGTTGCATTTCCTGTCTCTAGGACTGAAGTATATTCAAGAAGCATAAGGATGAAAAAACTATGTTCAGTTAGTCTTCTGTATAAATTTTTTTGTAACATACTGACTCAAGATACATTTCTTCTGGACTGTTTGTGCAAAGGTAGGTTTGCTCTTTAAATCGTGATTGTTGATTTTAGCTTTAGCATATCCAGATTTTTGAGGGTTTATTTATTTAATTTATTAGTTTAGTTAGTTTCAGTATTTAAACATGTCCTCTGGTCACATTGAAAGGTTCCCCACTTCTACAACCTGTTTAAAAGGACTGGATGTCTGTATTTTTCCCTGGGTGGTTTAGAACTCTTCCCACCTCGATCTTAATGGAATAATTTGTCTTGGTGTTTTATTTTTCTTTAGTTTTCATATAATATACATCAGATAAGATTTTAGTCATACAACAGTAAAAGAAGTACTTGAATATTTAGGTGAGATGTACCTTAATCATTTGAAGGAGTTTCATAGTATGTGAAATGTTTTAAACGTTGTGACACAGACTTTAGGATCTGTCAGTCTTTAGAACAGATCCTAAAGTCCCTGACTTATCCTAAACATCAACACTGTTCAGAAACTAAATGCATTCGTCTGTCGGCTGAATGTACTCGCTGTTTTCTATCTTTTTTAATCTGTAATGTTTCATAATGAAACAATGGTCTTTGGTTTCCTCTTTCATAAGAGGCACACAGTCCCAGCTGATTTGTTTCAGTTGTTAACCATTTTCCTGAATATTTTATTTTTATCTACTGTTTCACACAAACCTTTTTTTCCAATACTTAATACTTGATGTATACATAGAATCGAAAATCTTTACATGTTGTGCATTATATAATTATTCAGTATTTAAGTTGTATTGCATAAGAATTTGATGTCTTCTACAACAGAGTCTGTATTTAAATCTGAGCAATACTAATTACATTTGAATAGGGTTAATTAGGTATTTGTCTTTACATTTCTAGCTACCAGTGATATCTGTGGTTAGGGAAACAGAAGCACAGCTGCTGCCGGATGTTGGAGCCATAGTCACCTGCAAGGTATGTAAATGGAAACGGTTTACTATAGTTTGATTGTGGCTTGGTGGCCTAGAAAAAAGTCACATTATGCAGATGACACTTTGATATTACAAAGAGAAACTAAATTATTTCCCAAGCCACAAATATAGTTTGGCACCTTAACATTCAGCATAAATCAAAAACTCCAAAGTTTTTAATGTTATCCACATCATCGTTAAGCTCAATAAATCTAAAAGGCACAGATATGTTAGCACAAGTTAATACATTTCTGTTTTCCAGGAAAAAAATAAATTATTGTCTTATAATCTCAGTTTCCTTGTTTGTTTTTTTTTCTTCCACACAATCATCCAATACTTTCCTTGTACCCAACAGGTATAATAATTCTGTGAATAGAAAACTTATCCATGCTAATTCCAGAACTATACAAAAGCACCTGCAACCTATAAACATGTGCATCTAAATAAATTAGAATATAATTAAAGTGTTATTCAAGGCAACTGTTGGCTTTGAATAAGTCTATCCCTTTATCTTGTGCATAATTTTTAATATCCGTCTTTCCTTTTCTAACAACACTGGATACTGCAATCGGCAAAGGGTCAGCTTTGTAGTTCTAGTGCTTGTGGAAGGTGTTTGCCATCACTTTGTAGGTCATAACATTGTCATTAGATTAAACACTTTTTAGGAATTATATGCATTTAAAGAGGAACTGAATATACTTCAAATTATTCACTGATGATAAGATGAAATGTCATCAAGACTTAAAATGTATTATTTTTAGTACTGGGACTTTAATGCAATAATTTCAATTAATTATTAGAAACATTTTAACACTTAAAAATATTATGCAGTAATTGCAATTTCTTATATGCATACGGATAGACAGGAGCACAAGCCTGTTTGAACTCATAAAATCCTTGTTGGATTTATTAAACTTGTAAGTAGACTATATGAGACCATATACACAGCGGTTGGTTTAGTTTTCTGAAATCTCTCTCTGATCTCCTCAGCTCAGCCCTCACTCTCCTTCTCTCATTGTTTAGCATAGTTAAATAGCAAACTCTCTAGCCGACTGGAGTCTGAGTCGCCTCATGTCCGCTATAAAAGTAATTGTGGAGCGAAAGAGGCTGAGCTTCTCTAAATGGATGCAGCAAAATGTCTGAAAAAATATGGATATATTCAGTGCAAGAAGTGCAGCTGAAAAGTGAAGCAGAGCAGGCTTTAAGGTGTTAAACAGCAGCAGCGGAGGAGGAGAAGGATGTCTGCATAAATCCTAACATACTGGTTACAACTAACTGAAGATATTAGAATTTGCAAAATTTATTAAATGATAATACATTTTTTGTCTGCAAGGATTACTTTCAATATAACAGCAGCATTGGTAAGGGATAAAGAATAGGTTCTGGCATAATGAGAAGATGTGTGTCTGCATTGGGTCAAATATAATGTTACAGTTGTTTTATGTAGGAAGGGTGGAGGGCCTTTTACTTAA
>NW_015150507.1:602047-612737 GCF_000732505.1 Cyprinodon variegatus
TATATATATATATGTATGTATATATATATATATATATATATATATATATATGTATGTATATATATATATGTATATGTATATATATGTATTAAATTACAGAGAATTAAAGTATTTGACAGAAAAGGTGGTTTATTTTATCGCTATATGTTTTTTTTATTAAATGTGATTAACTAAAGATATAGTGGAGGATGTTCTTTTTCCGGGTGAATCATCAAAATAAGTGGTCATTCTAATTGTCAATCTATTTGGTGATATGTTTACGTAAGGCCGTCCTTCGTGCTCGTCCCCATCTTTACTTACCGGTGGCGAGTCTGACATAGTGGAATAATTGCAAATCTTCTTTTGGAAAGTAAGCTTGCATGCTCTCACTCGCGTTTAATGAGCGCTCCCTCTCGGGAGCGGTTACAGGGTTGTACATGTGAATTTATTTATTTTTTTTAAGTGGAGAGAACGGGTCTTTTCAAAAATTCGCAAAAATATACCTTTTAATTTTAGAGTCTGTAATCAACTTGATTGAAAATTTCAATTGTGCCCCACCACTAATTATTTTGTGTAAAAATTTAGTACTTTTTATAAAAGAATTAAATAGCAATTTATCCACATTATATAGATCACAAAAAATAAGTAAACATGTTTCCTTCAGAATAAAAAAAGGACATAATGTAGAAGAGATCTATCTCTCCTTTTTTCCAAATAAATAGAAAAGGCTTTTAAGCAGAGAATTGTAGTTGTTTTCAAAAACTTAAATTTGATTTATGTTTTATCTAAAAGGTGACTGGCATCAACTCCAGGTTTGCAAAGGTCCACATTCTTTACGTCGGGTCCACACCACTGAAAGATCGCTTCAGAGGGACCATCAGGTAAAGCAGGAAGTGCTTACTTAGGGAAACGGCTTGTTTTATTGCCTTACTGGGTTAAATATTCTGGTTTGCGTCTCAACAGAAAAGAAGATGTCAGAGAATCTGAGAAAGACAAGGTGAGTGATGATTGACGCTCTCACTCAAATCGTTGCTTCCTTCATCATTGCTTACACCTCCTCCTCAGTTCATCTTGAAGATGTATGAATTATAAGCTGTGTTCCCTTTTTTGTTACAGGTGGACATACACAAAAGCTTCCGACCTGGTGACATTGTTCTGGCAAAAGTTGTATCCTATACTGGTCTTATTCTTAAGTCTGTGACTAATCCTTCATGACTGTAGCACATACCTTAGATGCTTTCATTTTTTGTCTTTTGGGATTCCTTTGCTGCATGTGACTGGCCCTTCAAATTAAAAGCCGTACCATAAAACAAGTTTTTTTTTTTTTTTTTTTTCATCGGTTTCTTGAGAGCAGGATATGTGTGAACAGGTAATTTTAGTATTTGTTTAAACAATGTGTGCATACTGATTGTAAAGTTCAAGAGCTTATTTGAATCTTATTCAATTGTCTTTCTTTTTCTCCATACTTTAAATGTTCTTGTAAAACACTTTGAAGGACCTTATGAAGAAAGGGTGCTACGCTAATAACCCTGCTCCTGCCCTGTTTAGAGTTGAAACCTTAACTCATGACGACAGATTTCCCTCGGAGACGTTCAGTCCACATACTTGCTGACGACGGCAGAGAATGAGTTGGGTGTGGTGGTGGCTCACAGCGAAGCAGGTAATTCCCGTGGTTCACTTTACAGATCTTTAATTAGATCATTCCAAATGCACAGGACGTCAGCAGGAAGAAGATTTTTAATTTCTGTTCCACTGTGATGAATTTGTCACTGCTTATTTAGAAACGCTTAAAACAGGCACATTTTTAAGCTTGATTCTGAAAATATTTGCAAGAATTTGGGTGATTCTTATTTTCCATCATATCAGTGGAAGTCATCTCACTTCTTCTAAGCATCACTTGTAATATTTTTTACTTAAAGAAAGTCTATTTAACATGTGCAAGACCATGCATGAGCTCACATCTCCTCTTGCATGCTCTGTTTAAAATTTGCTGTTTGCATCACTCATACAAGCTTACTTTCCAAAAGAAGATTTGCAATTTTCCACTATTTCAGACTCGCCATGTTATGCTGAGAAATAGCTGCCTCCCAAGAATGACGTCCCCTTTGAACACTGATGCGGAAACAGATTGAAATATGAATGTAAAGGAAACTTTTAAACAGATTCATAATGTTTTCATATTTCTTATGCATGGATGCTCTAAAATTGAGAGTTTTGGTGGACAGATTAATGCAGAGACACACCTGCCCTGACGCGGGAGCGTGCGTCTTCCATAACTCTCACACGTTGATGAGAAAATGTATTGAAATATGAACAAAAAAAGGAGCTTTTAAACATATTCTTAGTTTTTTTTCTCAGAAAGGCTATAGAATGGTATTGATAGCAAAAGCGAGAAATGCCGTCCTCTGAGCAAAGAACATATTCATCGGATGCTGACTTTAGCACATCAACTAAAATGTGTCATTATACAAGTAAAAATCATATTAATTTGAATTTATCTTTCCACCAAAACTCTCAATTTTAGGCCAACCATGCATAACAATTAGGAAAACATTGAGAATATATTTAAACTAGTGGAGTGGGCCATTATATCGGCTTTAACATGCTGCATTAACACCAGACTCTTATCAAGGCAATTAACAAAATATTGCAATTAATCTATTCTCAAAGTTAGGGGTCTATATTAATGATGACTTTCACTTTGATACTGTAGCTTTTTTGCCAGTAGGTAAGTAACATATGCTGAAACAAAGGTCAAGTCACGTAGCTGTTTATACAATACGAAACTCCAGGACATGCTTGTCCAGAAAATAATGTTAGCTTAGCATGATTACCAACATAAACAACCTTTTTTAACACAAAACTAGGATAAAATGGGGATGCTTTCCCCATATTGACATTACCCAGCAGCCTTTGCGGCTACTCCAGCCTCACAGGACGACTGCCTGACTGAGTGGTGGAAAAAGGAGAAATAGGGCTTTGACTGACTGACACAAAGCTACTGACTGTAAACAGTTCATCATGATCTATTATGTACGCCTACATTTCAGAATTCATGTTAATCTGAATAAACACAAATACATCTTGTTGAATATTATTTATTTTCATCTGCAGTTATCATAGTAGAAAAGACTTCTCAAGCAGTTTGAGATGCATTTTGGAAACAGGAGATTAGCCCCTGGTTTACCACACCACTTGGCTTCAGAAACCTGTTCAAAGACTTGCTTTTACTTATTATTTAGACGGCACACACATATCATCCTTATCTCATTTTATTATTATCCTTATTTTATTCTTATATCTTATTTGCATTTAAAATCTTGTTTTTCCTATCTTTTATAAATGGTTGCACTGCAAGAAAAAGGGATTAATAATGTAATTCTGACTCTGATCCATGAAGCCCTTTGGCAGAATTCAAATGAGCTTTTTTAAGTTAGATTATTTCCAAGATTAGTGACATTGATCTAGTTAAAAAAAATTAATCTATGCCCACCACTAGTTTAAACATTCCCTTTTCGTTCATATTTCAATATTTCGATGATTCACCTGGAAAAAGAACTATACATTTAACATATTATTCACCTCTATTTCTTTGTTTGCTCTGCCAGGTGCCCAGATGATCCCCATCAGTTGGCGTGAGATGCAGTGCCCGCAGACCAATGCCAAAGAGTTTCGGAAAGTGGCCCGAGTGCAGCCCGAATACCTGGAAGCATGAGAGCAACTAAAAGTCTGTCACACCCCGCCTTGGGGGAGAAAACAAGCACCTTCTATCAAGTGGCCTCCTAACTCTTTTCCTCTGACATTTGTCTGTTTTTTTTTCTGATGGGGGCTCATTAAGTCTTTTGTTTATGGCTTTTGCTTCTACACATTTTCATTGTGCTAGATTTAGCCCAGCGAGACCAAACTGACAAAGATTTATTTTTATTTCCACAAAATTTATTTGTTTTGTTTTTTTAAAGGTCCAATGGCCAAAAACAGAGATAGTCAGAGCCATCCTGAATATCGTCCTGGAAACCAGAGTAGGATTGCATCCGGTCAGGATTTAACGTTTTAAGGTTACTAAGATTTTAGGAAATTTTCTACCCAGAGGAAAAGGTTCTGTTTCAAATGAATTCAATGTTTTTCTAGTATTATTGCAGAGTCGGACAGAAGTATCTTTGCTGCTGTTCTGCTGAAGGATGAAGCCACTTATTTAGAGGCCATGTCTAAACTTTTGAAGTTATTAAAGAAAACGGGCACTAAATATTTGTGCCCCATGTCCTTAACTTGTCATTTTGTCATCAATCAATCAATGTTATAAGAATCAGAGGCCTGTTGTGCCCAACACACCTAAAATAAAAAATGTAGGGTCTAAATTTAAACCGGACCTGATGGTTTTTTTCTGCTGCCTAGTTTAGGATTTGTAGCTAAGATTTATTCTAAAAAGGACCAACCACGAACATACAGGGATGTCTAGAAATATTCATACCACTTTGAATGATTCTAAATCATCACAATAATGTTAATTCCATGCTGTCATATGATAAATCATCACTTTAAAACTTTAAATTTAAACAATCCACTAGACTTGGTTTCCAAGTTTGAATATCATTTCCCATCCTCAAAATGTCAGGAATAGCGTTGAGTTCGAGTTTTTATACAGTAGTCTAACAAAGCCTTGTTTTTGTTTGGAAAACGTGCTAATTGGAACAAACGAAGTGATCTACCCATTTGGAATGGGGGTCGTTCGGCTTCTTTTGTTAGACCGCAATACCCCATATCCATCTTAGTGTCTTTTTCATTTTTTTTTGGAGTGACTATGACCTGGATGACTGAGAACCTTCACCAGCATAATGCACTCTATTTTGGGAAAGACTCCCACGGAATAATGCTTGAGAATGAGAAATTGGTTTGGAAACTTGCAGATTATAGGAACCATCTTTGTTTCAATTTAAGATACAGACAGCAAAGACTTGTTCCCAACTATCAATTGTTTTATTTTTTTTTATTTTTTTTATGACTATGACCTGGATGATTGAGAACCTTCACCAGCAAACACAAAGAATTGCATAAACCTGAAATTGGAGAAAGAAATGCATGGTTTTCAAATTTGTAGATTCATGTATCAGTTCTTCCCAGCCCACTGCTTTCCAGAGTTGATAAGAGTCCCCCTGCTTTTGAATTAAGTCTGAGAAATTAGTTTTGTGATAGAACAAAATGGCAAACTTTGAGCATCTTAGAGACCTGATCAGCCAGATATCTTTAAATGAGAAGAATATAACAGCTGCAATCCTAACAGACTGTGACCTATCATCTAAACAGAAATGCTCAGCTTGAAACAGTCCTTTGAAAAATGTATAGCCTAACATACTGAACCCATGGTGGTAGATTCATGTGGTGGGGATGTGGGATCTTCAGCTGAGAGAGTAACTGGTCACAGTAGTGGGATGTAGCTAAATACAGGGCAGTCCAGGTTGGAAAGTGGTTTAGAATGGCCTGATAAAAGTCAGCAAGTAATCCATGCAACCCAAAAGACTTTCAGTTGCTTCCTGAGTGAGGGAGGTAAATAAAGTGAACACCATATCTTTTAGATTTTTATTTAAACATTTGAAATCCATGCATTTTTTTAAATTTTACTTCACAACACCTTTGGTTCTATCATTTTTTTTATTCCTTAGATTCTCTGATTTGAGGTGATGAAATGTCAAAGTTAACTGTAGTTTTAACACTGCAGGTATAATGTCTATGGCTTTGAAGGTACAGTTCAGATGTCATCACAGTGGGATCACATGGAGTATTTAAAACTAGGATAAAGGATCCAAGGTTACATTTAAACTTTAATTTCTACCATCTAAAACATGTCAAGCTTCTAAGGTGAATGCTCTGCTCTGTATTTCTCTGCTGCACCACTTGGCTGGTAGTAACCATAACTGGGTACTGATGACATTGTCCTTAACACAAACCGTGTTGAAATGGACCATGCTCTGCGTTCTAACCGTACAATGTGACGGTTTTAACGTGGACAGTACTAAAAGGGAATAGTCGGTATTTGTATAGCACGCCTTTTGAACCTGAATGAGGTTCTGTGGAGCGATTTGTTTATACACGCTCTCATTTTATGGCACATTTATACATATATTAAGCATTTTAAGGGAGAGTCAGGCTAACAGTCCTGCTCAGAGACACTTGGTGTCCTAAAATTTAAGTTTGAAAGTTGACTACCCTAAAGTGAAATTCATGCAGTGTGAAGATTTACAGAAATACAATCACTTGAAGCAAAATAAAGTTTTCAGGGTTTTTTCCCCTAAATGGGCCCTTTTTGATAGCTTACATTATGGGGTTATAATAAATGTTATTCCTTAGATACTCACGGTTTTTAAATACTCCATTAAATCCCACTAAAGAGTAAAAAACTGTATTTTCAGGAACTTCTATGCATTTGCAAAAAAATAAACAAATCAGTCTAAAAAACTCCATATATTACAGACTTTCATGACTAAAGCACTCAAAATGATTAGTAATTCTTGTTTTATAGGTCCTTTGGCTAATCTAGCAGTAAAAAAAATCTTGAAGAAACTCTTATCTGTCCAAACTGCATTATATTGAGTTAAGCTGTAGCATGGCATGTTTATGTTGGTGTTTAACTGGAAAGCCAGAATTAGTCAGACTTTAACCAAGTTATGTTTGGAATACTGAGGCACAATGATTTCAGTGCAATATTCCAGCTGAATGTTCATGATTCATGAGGAACAAGAGGTTTTTTCTGCTGTTCTTACTTTCCTTGACTATAACTGCATAACTCAAAATAAATGACTATCTAAGCAATGTCTTCAGTCTTTTTTGTTAACCTATTTTTTCTGTGTCCAGATCTCTCCAATGCTGATATGCTTTCAAACCCTTCAGTACTTAACTTCTACATTTTATTTCTTAAGGCATTTAAAAAAAAAAATGTCAAACCGGATGAAGCAACATTAGGGTTGTTTTTAGGCATTTATTTAAAAAAAAAAAAAATTCAAAGAAACTTTCAAAATGTTTCTCTCCACAAGGTTGCCACTCAAAAGTGACATTTTTTCCAGACTCATTCACTTATTTTACACTTAGATCAGTTATAACCGACATCCTGCTGGTGAGTTAAAACTCACCATTGTGGAGGTAAAAAAAAATTCACCCAGGTTAGGAATCAAAGCGGATAGATCGAGATGCATTGATATCGATACTGAACTTCTTATTGGACGGCGCTGTGAACCCAAGCCCAGCCCCCCTGTTATTGAAGTCCATTCTCCGTGATTGGGCTCGCTCAAACTCTCCCAGAAGCCCTTGCTGCAGCTGCTGCTGTGCATCCTTTCCTAGTGCCATGTTGGCTCCTCTGCTGGTCGTCCCTGCTGGTTGGGAGTCCTTTTTAAAGCCACCCATCAACCGCAGGAACTTCTGCTGCTGTTGGGAGCTGTCGAACTGAGCCGTACTCCACTGGCCCAGACCCTAAAGAGACAAGGGGAGGAAAGGTGAGTTTCAGAAGCCTGCTTCTGATTTAGTAGATAAGAAGAATGCAATGTCATCTGTAATCACTAGAAAAATGCGTTCCCCTTCTAAGATATGTAAAAAATAAAAAAAAGATACTGACTGTATGTTTGTCAGGCTGGGAAGCCTCGTCGATCTCCATTTGAAGAGCTTTTCTTCTCTCCTGGGACAAAACCATCAGCAATAAAATAAACAGCTCTAACAAATAGAGGGGACACTGAAAATACAGCAGATCTCAATGCTGGTTATATCTACTCTGGTAATATAATGGACAGTCAATGGAAATATTCCACATGTTTACCCGACTATATATTAGACTCTGCTTCAAATCTATTCTAGTTTATAGAAACATGTTTACTGTAAAGTTAAAATCTGTCAACAAATTTAGTCATTTTTATATTTCAGATGACAGCCTATGGTAATATGTATATAGGTTTGAATGAGATGACTGATCATTAGTTGGGATTTGAGAAAATCTGATGTATGAAAAATCTCATTAATTTGGACAAAGTTTATTTCACTTATAGACCCAAGAGTTGCCAGGTGAAAAAGATTTAACGGCCAATAACTGGTGACATACTAACACTTTTAGAACATTTTAAAAACACTAAGAAACTTCTTTTTTTCTTATAAAATAAGTCACCATTTTGCAAATCAAAAAGTGTTCTTTTTGAAATATTTTTTGAGGAATATTTCCATCCAGGTTTTGGCTAGTTTCAACTAAAAGACAGAGCTGTTTTTACCTGATTAACGACAACCTCGTCTTTGTTTCCACTCTTTGCTGATAGGAAAACTACATCAACTTGAGGAAACTCCTGAAACAACAAACGCAGACTAGTTCCAGACCATTCCACAAATTTAAAAAGAGGCTATCAAAAATTTCTTAACTAGGCTCACCTGTGAATCTTCCTTCTCCTTTTTTACCTTTTTCTTCTTTTTCTCTCCAGCCTTGGCCTCTGTATTAATGTCCAGATTCCCTTTAGCTGTTTTCTTAGATTTCTTCTTCGGTGGATCGGCAGTCAGAGTGATGTGCTGGTCCAACTCTTCCTCCTCTACTTTTATTTTTTTCCCTCTCTTCTTTGTTTTTGTCTCCTCTGATTGTGCCATCCCATCATCCTCTATGGATTTTTTTTTCTTTTTGGCCTTTGCCTTAGTTTCTTCCTCCTCTGCAACCATCTCACTGTTTATGAACGTCTCCTTTATCTTTTTTGAGGATTTTGGATCCTCAATTTTTCTTTTCTTCTTTCTTTGAATTTCAGTTTCTTCAAGTTCGCCTTCAAACCCCTCGGTTTTACGCTTTTTTTTCTTTTTTAATTTTACCTCCTTAACCCCAGTTTCTTGTTCTACATGATTCCCATTTTCTACAAGTTTTGATTTTTTTTTTGCTTTTGTTTCAACAAAGGCATCAGCAATTTCTAATTTCTTCTTCTTTTTCTTGTCTTTAACTATCTCTTTAGTTGCTGCTTCGCTTGAAAACACAATGTTATCTTTTTTTTTCTTGGGTTTCTTGGGAGGATTCTCATCTCCAATCTGCATTTCTTTGTTTCCTTTCTTTGTATGAACAGGTTCGATGTGTAAAGACTTATCTTTTATCTTCTTCTCTTTCCTTTTCTTCTTTTCTAATTTTTCAACCTTTAAAGTAACCGTTTCAGCTTGATTCACATCTTGTTCTAACAGTTTCTTTTTTGTCTCAACCTCTACAGCGCTGATGTTAATACCATCATGTTTCTTCCTTTTAGTCTTTTTCTTTTCCTCCTGCTCAGTTTCCTGTTGCTCTTCTTTTACCACCATTTTGGCCTGTCTCCGTCTCTTTTTTTTCTTCATCTTAGCTTGGCTCTCGTCCTCAGCCCCACTGTTTTGGACTTCAGGTGGAGCCATCTTTTCCTTCTTATGTTTTTTTTCCTTCTTCATTATCTCACAGGTCTCCTCCTCCATTTTTGTTTCTGTGGGCCTGTTATTCCTAATCGTCTCTCTTTTCTGGTTTAAACAAGATCATAATTAAAGACATCAGTTACCGTACTTTGGATATAAAAGTAGAGATTCAATCTAAAAACTAGGCTTACTTATCTACATTTAGAGGGAGGAAATACTAACCAAAGGGTTGGCTGGGTGTGTGGGCTGGGACAGCTCATCAATCTCTCTCTGCAGAGCCAGTAGCTTTGCCTGCAGCAAACCAAGCAGAAAAATCGGCCTAAATGTTCACTATAAACACATGAAGCAAACATTAAAAACATCATCAGCAAAGCTGAGCAAGCAGTTACAACTTCTCCATCACAGTTTAACTGTGGAGGCCTTACAGAAAAGCTGAAAATTAGAATATATAAATGCTGTCATTTCTGCTATGGTAAAGAATTGTTTAAGAGGGTTTCTGACTGCATATATTATAAACTGAAAAAAAAGTTTAAAAATACTGGCATTTTATTTACTCTAAAGCCAGTTTCCCTCGTGTTGAGGCGTTTATCAGGGTCTTATCCTGACAATGTCTTTATTCAATAATATAGTAAATAATAATAATACATGAAGCCTTCTCAATTCAGGCTGCATGGTAATTAAATACTGTAAGAAGGTGAACTTCAACGGTCTGAGGCAGTTTACAGCCTCTGACAGATTTTCTTACAGGCTGTCCTGTATTTAGATTCATCCATGTTTCCACTCACTTTGAACAGCTTTCTTGTACGTAGAAAAAAAAAGTTCAGCTTTGTACACATCTCAGCACAGTCCCTTCTTCCACCTTTCTTTAAATAACAAAACAGACCAACTACACAAATCTAAAGGTCTAAATTTAAAAAGAAAATTAGACTTTTAAAAATAAGGGGTTGGTGATAGATAAATGGTTTAAACAGATTCATCTAAATTAATTAACCCCACAAATACTTCTTAAAACATAGAGAAAAAAATAAAGAGGCTATACTTAAAAAAAAAAAAAAAAAAAATTGAAAGTGACATCTTGAAAAGTGTTAAAGGAAATGTGGGATGGAGGGTGAAGCAGTCATTTACCAAGTGGATTAAATAAACATTCACCACTTGACCAGCCAAAGTCAAATAATACTAGAAATTACTGTGTTTTTTCTGATTATTACGCTCCACGTGCAGCCATTCTGTTTGAATAAATCATTAAAGGAATAGTACACCCAAAACATGATTAGCCTTCATTTTCTACTCACCCCCATACTGAACAACACTCTGGAGTACAGTCCTCTTCCATTAGCTGCGT
>NW_015150507.1:613601-693310 GCF_000732505.1 Cyprinodon variegatus
TTTACAATGATGATGCTTTCAACAACCTTGTTTTGTAGATGATACAGTCGTGTTATTCAGTGATCAGCCATGTTTTTCTACTGGCTTAGCCGTCACTGCATCTAAAGGCCGCTACATCCTTGAGTAGTGAAAGGTTTTCCAGTCTCTCACAGTAGCAAGAACATAACGACGTCAGCCATGTCATGGAGTTTCAACTTTATTCTCTGCATGCCTCTGATAACAGTTGATCAATTAGCCATGATTTGGATGGGTGTTGCTATGTAGGAAAGATGGAAATGATTTTGCCCTTCTGTTTTTTGGGTTGGAAAAAAAAGAAAAATCAATATTGGAATTCCATACAGTGATCCGTTTTGTAAAAGATATTTTGGGGATCAATATATATAAGCAGAATATATACAGGTTTGTATGATATGCAATAAAGTCAGTGTGGACAGAAAGAGGAGCACACTGAGCCTGGTTCTGTTTGAGGTTTCTTCCTGTTAAAAGGGCTTTTTCCTCTCCACTTTTGCAGCAGGTAAGCTCAGTATGAGTGATCACTGCAACGTCAGAGATTTTATTTATTCTGTAAAGTACCTTTAAATGACGTGTTGTGCATTGGAGCAAAAATAAATATACTGAATGAAATGATAATGATTCCACATACAAACTAGTGGAAACACGGAAACAACGCTATATAAAAAAACAAAAAACAAAAAAAACGATAAATGTTTTGAAATAGGATTAATACAGATCATAAAGTAAGATGATTATTACCTGGTCCATATAAATCCTTACGGGTTTGGGTGCGCATATCTCAGAAACAAACACCACGTCCGCTTCGGAATCCGTCTGAAAGGTGAACAAATGTTTCTGTCTTTAGAGCTTTAAATAAGAACATCGATTTTTGCATCCGACGCTCCACAACTTAACTGCATGGAGTGGGATAATTCTAAAAAACAAAAAACAACGTGATAAAAAATTGCACCAGTTCGACGAAAATAAATATCTTTTATTTATACCGGTTGATAGCATTGTTCGCATGCTAGCAGTCCTGTAAGAACTGTAAAGTATGAATGATAATTAAAAACAATCGAATACAACAAGCTGAATCAACAAAGGATGAAAATGCTTAATAAAACCGTGGTTAGTGGCTTTCCTATACTTACTTTTTTTCACATTGATTATTCACGTGGAGACAGAGCTACACTCCACCGGATGTAGTTCTTTCTAATTCCTGTTAACAACAGCAGGGGCGTCCCTAGCAACGCGTGCGCGGATGTCAGTTGTACCTACCCGATCCGTCCTGCGCATGCGCGGACATACTAAAACTACTACTACTTATTTCTATCATTAACTCATTAAAAATGCTAATGCGTATCTTTAAAAAATGTTTCATGACTTCATGACTCAAGTGATGATATTGCTATTAATAAGATATTCATCTCTTTTGTTTTCAGAGAAAAAAAATTATATAAGACAGTTTGTAATGAGGGGGCTATGTTTACTAGTCATTAGAGTGTGCAAAGAATCCCACAATTTTTTGACTGGTTGACAGAGAAAGAAAAAGTGTTCTGTTGTTTCACTTTTGTTACATATATAGCAGTTACCACATTCAGTTTTAAATCTATTTCTGATCAGCTCATTTGAGGGGTAAATATCATGTAGAGTTTTGAAATGTATTTCTTTATATTTTGGTGGGAGCTCAAATTTAAAAAAAACTTTGACATTAAATTTATTTGGTCTTTCTTTTCATAATTATCCATAAATTTCATTCTAACCAGTCCAGGGTATGTCTGTTTTGCTAAATGTTTTCTTAAAAAGTTATTATTGCATTTTTTGTCTAGTAAATCTAAACCATTTTTTACAATATTCTGTAATTTAATCACTTGCTTTGTATCATAATTGTTTTTTATGAGCCGAATAAATACATTTGGTATTATTTTCATAATTTTTTCATAATCATTTTTTGTACAGATTAGATTATACTTATGAATTAAATCTTCATATGCATACGTATTGCCATTATTTTTCAATAAATGACTAATTGACCAGATTCCCTTCTCCATCCAGTTTTCCATAAACACAGACTTTTGTCTGGTATAAAATAACTGTTATTCCACAAAGGAACCTTATGGGGACTAAAGTTATGTTTGAATGCCAATTTCAAATTTTACAGCACTTGCTGGTGCAACGCAGAATGCTTTACAGGTAATTTATGAATCTCAACATCACATCTCAACAGGAACTCAGTATCACCAATTTTACTAAACACCAGAGAGGGGACAGCAAACCAGATCTCATGACTACTTCTAAGAAAAGATTGTAGCCACTTTACCTTTAGAACACCATTCATTATTTCAAAATCTATGTCTATCTATCTTTAATACCTCCATCTTCTTAATCTTTAACTGCATTGCCTTTCTTGATGTAGTGATGTTTGTTTCTCCAGTTGAAGTTAAAGTTTAATTTATTAATTTCCTTGATAATTTTTTGTGGTATGGATTATGAGTATGCGGGGTAAATAAATCTCGATAAAGTCTCCATTTTGGTTAATAGGGCTCTACCAAAAAGAGTTAGGTCTCTCTGCAACCAGTTTTTAAGTATCTGTTTACATTTGTTTAAATTATGTTCAATGTTTAATTTGACTTTACAACTTTCAGTCTTTGTTACCCAAATTCCCAGGTATTTGACCTCCAGTTTGACCTTTATGTTGTACAATGATGAATGTCAACATTCATTGATGCTCATTAATTCACATTTTTCTAAACTGAAATTCAAACCTGAAGCTTTGGAAAATACATTTACTGTTTGGTTGGCCAGAGGGATTTGATTTTCATTTTTTAAAACAGAGTGGTGTCATCTGCTGGTTGACTTATGATGATTGTCTGATCTCTAATTTGCAAGCCTTGGATGAACAGGAGAGGTGACACACTACATCCTGGCCTAATCCCTCTTTTTATGGTCATTCTTGGACATGTCCCTTCACTTAAGGAAACACAACTATTTATGTCTGTATACAACATCTTGATAATATCCAAAAACTTTTCACCAAAGCCAAAATGTTTAAATGTTTCAAGAATAAAAACAGAATAAAACCATCATCATCATCAATCAAATGGGCATATTCAATTAGATCCAGAACTAGACAAATATTGTTATGGATTGTTCTACCTTTTAAAAAACAGATTGAGTAGAACTAATTATATCTGATATACCCACTTTTAATCTAGCTGCAAGAACTTTAGTAAATATTTTATAATCTGTATTGAGAAGAGTGATTGGTCTTAGATTATTCAGGTGATCGGATAATGTCTTGTCGGTAGCTTTCTGACTAGTTGATGACGTCGTATCTTAGAAATAGTGACCATGTTGATCTAAGATCGGACAACCATGATGAAGTTGGTTTGAAGTTGGTTATTGGATATTCAAACTCTGCTCCCTCCTCCCACACGTGGTGGTGCATTTAGGGACTGTCTACAAAATTTTGAACCAAGCACTCTTGAGAAACAAAAATCAATAAAGTCCTTATCTTATGACCAGCTAAGACAAAACTAATATAAAATCATGCGAAAAGATAAATTACATAAGGCACACTTGGTTTTATGCAATTTTAAGCTATTTAGAATTTTTAAAGACAAAAGTTGGGACTTTTCTTCAATTACTTCCAGGTCATTTGATCCACCGGCTCAAATTCTTTTTGAAATTGTTCTACTACATTAGCCTAAGGAGGCACACCCATTTTTATTCCATTTTAAGCGATTGTTCATTTTTAAAGATTTTTTATACTAAAAAAAAAAGTGATATTTCTTCAATAGCTTCCAGGTCATGTGACCCACCAACTCAAATTCTTCGTGAAATTCTTTCACTACATTAGACTGATAAGATACACTCATTTTTATTCCATTTTAAGCCTTTGTACATGAAACAAAATTTTTATTACAAAAGTAATTTTTATACTAAAAAAAAACATTTGACATTTCTTCAATAGCTTCCAGGTCATGTGACCCACTGACTCCAAAATCTATGTCAAATGGTTCCACTACTTTAGCCAGATGGGGCACACTCATTTTATTTTAGGAATAAAAATGTGTGTGCCTTATCAGCCTAAATTAGTAGAACAATTAGAAAAACCAGATCATTGAGAAGAAGTAAAACCAAACGATAAACTGTGCAAAGGATGTAATAGCCATTTAGTGCAAATCACATAACAAACATTCATTTTAATGCTGCCAGGAAACAGTGACAGAATTGTTCTTATAAACTCCTGCTAAAAGCATTGTTTCTTTACAGTACAAGTTAAAAAGCAGGTAGACCTAGTTTTACATGTTAAACCCATATTTAATTGTAATATGTAAAAACACTCACAAAAACAAAGCCATTGACAAATAAACCTATTTAAATTTGGGTAACAGCAAAACTGACCAGTCACAGTCATATACACAATGCATTAACTGGAAATACTTCCTCAGCTTGAATTTCCTCAAGAGCTGAAACTGCAAAACTTTACCCAGATGTACACAATATGGTGTTCTTAAGTTTAAACATCATGTCTAGCCAGCGATATCAAAGCAGTAAGACATAACATATTTAGATAGTTTGCAGTGAATTTTTATATGATCAGTTTTATATGATCAAATATTTTCTTTGTATTTTCCAACAATAGAAAAGAAAGAAAAAGAAGGAAAACTAAGGGATTTTTATGGCCTGAATACAGTTGTCCAACAGACAGTTCCTGACACTTTTCACGAGGAAAGTAAGATAGAGTTTATTGATCTCACAGTGGAGAAATTCACCTGTCACATCAGCTCAATAGTCAAAAGAAGGTGCCAAAAGGAGAAAAATGTGCAGGGGTATATACAGTGCATCCTCATATATACAGTGGATCGGAAAAAAAAAAAGACATGAGGCAGAGAGTTATGTACATTTAAGGTGACTTATACACAAGTTAGCGATGCGAGAAGCCAGCTGTTCCCATATGACTGTATTCAAGCATATGATGAAGTTAAGTGACTGGAAATAATGTGGAAATAAAATGCTAAAGCTGAAGAAGTAAAAACAAAAGCAAAGCTGGTCCACAGACAGAATCAGGTTAAAGACCCTTGTCTTATGAGCCTTTTCCAAATTGCCACTTTGGTTTGTTTTGTTTGGGGTTGTGTTGTTTAGTTTGGTATGGGTGGCTTTCTTTTACAGAAGTGCAGCAAATGCGGCCATGTTGTTAACAGCAAGGCAGCACAGAGAAAGTTCATGTGACAAAATGTCTATGAGACACATGCAAACATAGCAATCGAGGATATGGAAACATGGCTAGGTTGGTCCACTGGCAAGAAATGTTGACAGTGAATAAAAAGACTAGAGAGAATAGAAAGGGAGTTAGAGTCAATGGACATGACCAAGACGAGTCTTATAGAAATAACGTGACAATCAAAGAAAGTGTAGAGGGAAATCTAAGGAGCCGTGGTGCATAATTGGATGAAGGAAAAGAAGATTATTGCTCTCCTAAATGTAATGGTAAGTTAATGTGTACATCCAGTGTTGGACCTCTGCAAAGTTTCGTTTGAATTTCCTCTTACACTACAAATCCCAGCAATGTGTGCACCTCTGTGTTGGACTACAGTACTTATTATGGGGCTTCCAACTTCATTCAGTCCGAATCTCTGTAGTCTGCGTGGTTGCTGTGTGTGTGTGTGTTTTTTTTTCAATATAATGTGTCTGATTCTAGTTCTGGAGTTGTTCTTGTTAGGCAAGCAGTGACCCCATAGTCAGTTAGTCAATTGGAGACAGGCTGCTTACTGATGTGATGTTTTCAGGTTAACTTGCTGCACTTGGAACCACAAGGAAGCAGTCATTAAATAAAGTAGCGATTACATTGGGGGGACCAAAAATGTCCCTTTTCCTGTAGTACCAACTCAGAGCAATTCACTTTCTCAGCTTTTTCATAAGTAACTGTTACATAGATCTGTTATTATCTTTAGTGCCTGTTCACCTCTCCAACTGTCCAAAGTTGCACTGTAAATGCACCGTCAGAAGATTGGTTAGGGGGTGGTGTCCCAATATTATATTGGACTGCAGAGCTGTATTTCTATTGAAGATCCCTCCCCCACTCATTTTCCATTACAATGCCTAATTGTAATGGAAAATGAAGCAATCTGCAGCGAACTGACTCGAATTGTCCCAACCTGAATGGATAAGTTATCAAAGCACAAGTATCATGTACTAAACTGAAGCTACAAGAGTTAATGCCAATGGAAAACAGGGGCTGATGGGCGGGGTTTCAGGGGTCATCCTGTTAAGCCACGCCTGACGTCTTACCAGCGTTAAGGAGAATAGTTCTGAACTTGTGTTTTTCATTTACAATCCAGGTGCCAATGTCTACTAGAAGTATAGTCTGTTGGACGATTACTAGGGGCCAAACTTCAACAGGCAGTGAATATTTGAGTTACCATGCCATCTGCTGGTGTTAGTCCAGTCGACACAGACATCAGCCAGGAAACTTTACAGCAGGTTACATGGACTCACCTTTCAGTGGGCTGGAATTTGTATTGAAATTCCTTTACTGGCCTTATTCATCATTTAAACTTTTTCTTTGATAAACTGGATCTTAGTTTTTTATTATCTGTAAGTCATAACCTGTAACAATACATTTTTCAAAAAAATTCATAGAGATGCATCTGTTAAGATTCTTGTGCACGATTCCTTATATCTGTCTGGTGTAACTTGTAAAAACAGTAAAATAAAGAACTGTGAATAGATACGTCAGTACAATATCAGGAAAAAAGGAGAATGCAGTAGATGGATCAGCAGTATTAGGAATTGTTATGTTCTGTGACATTCTGGCATCAAGGGGAGGAAAGACAAGCATAGTTTTTTTATTATCAGGAAAATATCAGACAACAAACCTTCCAAACCTTCTTTTAAAACTGATTAGCATACTCTTTAGAATCTATTAATAAGATAGGAAAATAATTTAGCTGGTTGACTGTACGGTCCACAGACTGCAGTCGGTTTATTACAGCAGATACTCTGAAGTCATAAAAATGTACTCAGTCGTTTTTTTCTTTCTAAGGCAGCCTTCAGTTTGCGTTGTTTTTACATGTACAAGACTGATTTGTATGATCCTTTTTCTATGATGAAGAATCGTCCATTTTCCTCAAAACTGTGATTAGTACTTCCTTTTGCTATACATACAGTACATACAATTTTATTTCATATATAAAATAACAAAAAGGATCCATAAATTCAAAACATTGAGATAAAATACTGATCCCCCATAGTTGTGCTTTACATGCGACTGAAACAATCTTCAATCTCACATTCCCACCAGGATCTTTGTACTGATCATTGTCTGTGCACGTTACAGTAAGTATTGCAGTATAAAATGGCTTTTACTATATGCTTCTTAATAGCAAAGGACTTCAATACCATTACTGAGATGGGGCATCTCTTTACTTCATAAAAGAATGTGATAATTCAAGTGTTGTATCATAGAAATGTGCCAAAGTGTCCCAGCATAGCGAGAAAGTCACTATAAGAACAATGAAATACAGCAAACAAGCTTTGTAGGCCTCTGCTGGTAATTCACATCAACGTCCTCAAGGCTGAGTTAACCAAAAGTGCAGTTCATCGAAGTAAGCGTTCTTTTTTCACAGAAACCAGTTGTTAGGAAACTGGTATCGAGCTGCTTAAAGAGGTTTACTTCACCACATTAAAATTTTGCTTTTATTGACATGCTAAACTGCAACATGTCCTCTAGTTCTCATTCAAAAATAGGGTTTTTCATGTTTACGTACTTCTAATTTAACTATTGTCTTTTCTCTTTTCCTGCTCTTAATGATTTGTCCTTCTGCCAAATTCTATGACAAAACAGTTAATTCTACTTGTTTCAAAAACATCATTTGAAAACATTGGCAATAGCACAAACACATAAAACACTTCTACATTTTCTTTTTAGGAAACGGGGAAACACTTCAGCATCAGAAATTGTAACCCATGTAAGTCCTCCTCTGTTCTACCATAGACGTCTTCCAGTGTAGTTAATGGGTGCTGTAGGCATCTACAACAGATAAAGGAACATTCAGGAATAGCAGATACATATTTGCCGATCTTTTGATATCAATCACTTGTGTCTGTCAACACTTACCGTCCCACCGTTCATGACCAAAGCCATCTCAGTTGGTTGGTAAACATGGCCCCTGAAGGCGATGCCTGGGCGCATGCTGCCATGGCTGCTGTGGTATGTTCCACTTCGGACAGCTTTAAAACAATTAAGACAAAACAGAGAAAAATTTTACAAGTGCAACAGAATGCAAATCATTTTTCTTAGTCCCCTAAAATACAACCCAGCTGGGGACCCACATGTACTACTGTGCTTGAATAAACTTGATTTGAACATGCGGGTAAATGGCGTTGACAAGTCAAGGAGGTAATCATCCTCTTAACTCAGCTCAGTTTTGGAAGTCACTGGACACTGGTTCTTAAGGACCTTAATTAAATTAAAACTTGATGCATTTTTCTCTTCTCAATCAGCCTCACATGAGGAACTTGACCTACATGACCAACTCCCTAAGGGAGGGAGTTGCTTTAGGCAAACACTATAGGGATGAACAATATTCCCATTCCTGTTTCTTACTAAACATAACAGCAAGTTTGATTATCTTTCTAGGAAAGTATTTTAAGAAAGTTTTAATGAAGTTTTAGGGTGAAAAAATTTAATTTTGGCAATTAGTGACACAAAAAAAAGGTTAAAATTGCAGCGCTAATGTCGTATCTTCTCTGACTGAACCGGTTTACTGTTACCTTTTTTAAAATAGAAAGTATTTATGGATCAGTGCTTCAATGGTTCTTTTGTGTTTTTGCCGCTGACTTTTTGAACATCCCGTCGGCCTCACCCTGGTTCTGCTGGAGGTTTCTTCCTGTTAAATGGGAGTTTTTTTCTCTCCATTGCAGCTGCACGGATGCTCAGTGTGACCGATAACTGCAGATTTAATGAACAACCGCATACTTATCCAGGAGGATTGATTCCTGCAATCAATTACTCGATGCAGTAGGCTGGGTTTTCCCTAGATAAAATACTTAAATCTGTCTTTCAAAATTAATTGAAATTCAATGTACCGGTAATCTCAAGTCACTTTCTAGAGACTATTTAGTTATCTAATTCTCTTTAAAAAATAGAAGATGGCATGATACTTTATAAAGAAATTATTTCATTTAATAGAATTTAATTTCAATGAACTGCCTGTGGACTACATGATGGTTCCTTGCAGAAAGAAGGTTCTCTGTTTGAGGCCCAGGGTCTATCTGCATGGAGTTGTCATGTTCTCCCCATGCATGCTTGGGTTCTACTCTCATTCAAGACATGATTTAAATACTTTTAAGAACTAATGGTTAAAAACTCAAAGCTTGATTTATTCCGCTGTAGGATTGGTCCTAATCCTGAATTTATAATGTCAATATATTTGTCAAGTTATTTTATTTTATTAAGAGAAAACATACATTTGATAAAATGGTTGTATATTTGTTTGTTTGTATGTATGTTTGTTTGTATTAGAGGTTGTTGAGATTAAAATTCAGTTTTTCAAGAGAGACCTGGATGCAAACACATACCGCTGACATCAAAAAACGCTCAAGATACAATCTTGGTTATAAAATAAAAAAATTAAATAAAATAATGTAAAACATTAATTATTTATAAATTGGTTCAAAAAGGCCTTAAATACATTAACAGAGATCAGTCCTTCAGCTTCTTCTGCAGTTGATTCAAAGGGTATGATTCCGAGGGGGGCTGCAAACTAGAAGGCTCTTTTACCATGATCAGTGCAACCTTATTTACAATTAGTGAAATTGACTAATTTTGATACAGAGAGTAACTGCTTGAATATTTTCTCTTAAAAATGGACAGGACTTCAGAGAGAAATAAATCAGATTGAGATTGCTTTGTAAAGAAAATAATACTAGTGACAGAGTCTGTGGATGGATATAGTAATCCATCCAACATGGGTATACAGAAGTCAGTGGTGAGTGAAGGCCCCCAGAACTTCAAGACCTCACAAAATCAAACATATACAACCAGTGGGAATATGCACGCATATAAATTTTACCACCATTGTCCAAACTGGGCAGAAATGGTACAAACAATCCACCTCCTCGCTTCAAAAGACAAACAAGGTTGAATAAAAAATAAAAAAAATCCCAACTTCTATAACAATAATAAAACCTATATATTTATAGAAATGAGAAAGCTTTAATCTGAATAACAATGATGGAATCAGGCAAAGAAAGACTTATTGTTCCTGGTGACAACTTTACTCCTTTACTAACACTAAATCCCAGCTAAGCACTACATGACCAAAACATACAAAATATAACACATGTAAGAAGTAATTTTTATTGGATATCATCAAAACTGTAAACCCCCCCCCACACACACACACACACACCCCCCCCCCCACACACACACACACACACACACACATAAAAAAACCCTGATAGGTTGTGAAAGTCAGTAGAAAAATCTTAACTAACAAAGGTATTTTTTTGCAAAATGCCTAATGTTTCTCTTAGTTTTTCTATGTGTAGGAAAAATAAAACAAAACAAAATGAAAGAAATGAAAAACCATGCAACATGGATTTTCACATTTTTTAGTTTAGTAATGAAATGTTGACCCCTTGCCACAGGAAGACCACACAGACCAACAGTATATAATTTAACCACAATCCTTTTTCAAAGGTAAGTGAGCCACTTAAGGTCCTTGGTTCATGTTGAAAGCCATCTTATTTTATTAGCATCTGGTCTTGCTAAAAACGTTTTTTTTTTTTTTTTGCACCTTTGACCTTGCATGTGAAATGTTATATTTATTATAACAAAACTAACAACAGGAGAGACTCACCTTTGCATTGTTTTTTCAGATATCCCTATAAAGTACCTACAGCTTTTTCCAAGCAAAAATGACTACCATCACCATAATAGCAAGAAATATAATTATTTAATTAATTTGACAAATTGAAATTATAATAATATAATTATAGCTGTGTTAATGTAAGCATCCAGCTCTCATCTATGACCTATATGTTTTTCTGTTTGTCATTTAAGACAACAGCTTCACTGGACATTTTTCCTTTATATTTGCTTTTTTAAAAGACACGTTACATTTAAATTTAACAGATAAAAGCAGAATGCATCTTAGTATGACTGCCTGTTGGATGGCATGCAGGGCCCATGACCACTATTTCAGACTCTGCTTCTGACTCACTGAGAAGCATTTCAGAACTGTGCATAAGAACAGCTTCATCAGAAATGCTACGGCATTTAAATGCTATACAAGCGAAAAGAGATAACAGGAGGAAACAACGTTAACCGCTGAATCTGTTTTGAGGTAGGTGATGTGGAGCCTTGCTAAAGTCTTGTTATTTTTCTGTGATATTAATTCCCTGTGTGCCTGAAACGACTGCTCACTGTTATTTGACAAAGCCTACAGCTACAGTGGTTACCAGGGCAACACAGATATTTTGTGTAATTATTGTAACAAAAGGAAGTGTTTTCAGCGGCGTTGAGCGGCCACTGTTGAGTCAGGGATCTGTTTTCACTAAGTTAAAACATTCATGATTAGAAAAATATTTTTTTACATACCTTTATTGTTTTGTTTGTTTTGCTTTAAGGTTAATCAAAAATGTGGGAGGAAGTAGAAAAAGGTAATGGTGATAGGTTTGACAATAAGTTTTTGTGTTTTGCAAGTCAGATTGAATTATTAAAAAATTACAAAGTGCATTCATTAATTACAAAAACAGTGTTATATGTTAAATCTCTCCAAAATCATCAAAAAAATAAATGGGTCAAAGCGTGTAAAGTAAATCCTAAATACTAAAACGACCATAAATCTTCTGACATCAAGTTTTGGCTAGATTTTTTTGTTGTTGTTGGTAATTAACAAAAACATTTCCTTACTCTAAAATGTGACATGGGCATTGTATGCTTGATTGTACCTTCTTACTGTGACTAATCAATATTAACTGTACAGTGTACACTGTATACCACCACCTTAAATTTTTTTCAATGCTTACCTTTATTTTTTAATTATAACAGATCAACTAATCTGGTAAGCTGCATTCAGAAAACTGCAGTGAGCAGTAGAAGTGGAATGACTCATATTTTTACCTCCATATTGCTGGTAGATATTCATACATTTCATGAGATGTAATCGGACTTTTGGTTTAATACACCATATACTTATCCTTGCACCCCTTCCCCCCATCAGAGCGACTCTGCAAGAATAAGCAGTTACCGCAATAGATAGATGGATTTAAAATGTCTTTTCAAATACAGCATAGGGAGTCTAGCTTGAACTGTCAAGTCATGCAACTTCTGCAAAATTTGAATGATCATACAAATCCTTTTTACCCTGAAAATTAATATTTTATCCACAAAAAATGTCTTTTGAATATCATTGGTCTTTTTTTAATCAAAAATAATTTATGGTTTTAATATTCTCTCAATAACACTAATTGAATAGACTCTGGATTGGAAATTTGACAGAAATTAAAATTTGTTATTCAACTGGGTGCTACCAGGCTGTGCGCAAGCCAGTCATTGGTTCATTCATTTACGTAGATAGGTGGAAACAAATATGAAATTACGTCCTTCAGAACTAGGAGTGTTAGCCACTGAAGCAGTTACTGTTGGAAAATATATAGTTTCACATATAAAAAGAAGCACGTAAAGCAAGGAGCACATACAAGACTTACTTGCGCTGTGCTCTTCCATTGAAAAGGCTTGGTTTTCTTGAAAGGACTGGTGAGAATGCGTAGGGTGTTCTTCTCCGTAATGAGGAGCAGGCGATGCACGACTAGTGTCAAAAAAATCTTGTGTGTCAGATTGTGTTGGGCTCTGGAGACACAGGTGGGCCTCTGGAATAGCGTGGAACAGCAGCAGGATCCAGCCCTGAATCACCAAGGCGACAGCCAATGCAGGCTCATCCAATACTTTTGAATCTTTGTTTCCTCCTCTTTCCCTGCTCCCTTTTCCCCTCAGCACCTGGCTGCCATAAAGATAAAACCCCAGCCAGGCCACCCAAAGCAATGCGGAAGCCAGACTGGACAGAAAGACCCAGACGGCATTACATTTCCATCTTCGCTTTTCGTGTTCTCCTTCTCTGTCTTCTTCTCTGCTGTCTCCTCCATCTTCTCCAAATTCTCCTCCACACAGCACCACTCCGAGAGAGAGGCCCATGGCAATTAGGAGCAGGCCTAGAGTGTAACTACACATCAGAGCAAAGTCTAAAGGAGGGTACTCACATGCTGGGTGACCCTCTCTGACCACAGTCAACAGAACCCATTCAGCAGAGATAATCCCCTGAACTAAAGCCAATGCCAGTCCAAGCGCTGCCAGTGTGCTCCCAGATGGACTTGATTTTCCAGCCACCAGCCTCCTGAGCCTCACTCCTTGCACGAGTAAACAGGAGAAGCAGAGAGCAAAGAGGGGTCCCCAGAAGGCCCTGCGAACCACACAGAGGACCTGGGTCTTCCCCACCAGGAAAGCCAAAGAGATAGTGAAGATTCCCAGAAGAGTCCCCAAGAGCAGGAGCAGAGGACCAAGACCAGACCTTCGGGCTGGGTCAGAAACCACACGCATCTTGACGATCATTAGCACTGCAAGAACCAAAGAAGCGAGGCCACCACAGCAGGCCACTGCCTCCAGTACGACACCCCAGACCGCCTCCAGGTCGCAGAGCACTCTGTAGGTGGGTTCTATGCCCACGCTGCATCCCCGGGGAGGAGGAGGAGTAGGCTGGGATGAGCCGCAACTGATCAAAGTCAGGAGGAAGATGGCAATAGGGCTGACAGCCATCTTGGTGACAAACAGGAAAGACAGGCAAAGAGAGGCACAGGTACAGTTAGGTATGCAAAAAGGTGTCTAATCCATACAGGTCTTTATGGCATGATGTTGATGAACATAAGTACATCAGTTGCTCATGGATCCTCATGATATGACAAAAATGGTAAAAACAGCTAATTATGTACTGAGTCAATAAGCCTGTTGTGTGATGTTTTTCATCTGTGAGAGACATACTTTCTCTTAGACACACAAACACACACTGCATAGAATAGAACTGCTTTTAGCACTGAGCAATAGTTTCCATGGAAATGGGAAACAGCGTGGGCAGGCTACATTGCCACTGCTTTTCAGGGGTTGAGTTCAGTACCCAAAAGCACAGAACAACAAAACATTCTCCCCCCACACATTCATACACGTCCCGACATGCCTAACATAAACACATGAATGCATACAGAACAATTGCAACCCCCCCACACACGCTATATGGTTTCTGAAAGCTTTAAAGGTGGATGTTTGTATAAAATGAAGGCAACAAAATTTTATACAAAACAGTAAAACTCACCTCAGATGAATTCCTGACTTGATTTCTTGGTTACTTATAATGTAGATGTTTCAACATCTCCCATGTAACATTTCTGGACATGACTTAAATCATATTTTCAGAATTTTTCCTTAACGAAGTCCTCAAGGCAGCAAGAACAAAGCAGTTTCCATGTTCTCGCTGTCTTTCCTCTCAACTCTGATTGCTCAAAAGTATGAGGCAGCACCTTATGAAAGACCACCAATGGCTTGCTAATGTAGTGCCTTGTCCAGCTGCTCTGAGAAAAAGAAGCCAGGATTATGATGCATGCCTCGAGACTTCACACACCCACACGGTCAAATATATCAGCCTCTTTCGCTCCTTTCTCTCTAACTCCCTCTGTCCTCATCTTTCCGTTTGTGCAGTCTGCATGTCTGAGTTGCTCTCTCTCTCTCAGCTTCACGCTGAATCTGCGGAGGTGTCAACAGAGAGAGATGCAGTCCCAGCTTACTTCTACTCGCCCACACATGGGCAGCATGATTAGCCACTGCACCTGTCTAACCAGGAAGAAGAGAGGAAATAAGATCAGTATATGAACGTGGCAGTTCTATGCCTGTCCGGCATTAATCACTTTGTGTGCACATTCTGGTGTTATTTCGTGCCATCACACTCCCACATCTTCGCCTTGCCTTATCCATCTAAACTACAGGGATATCGGCTGTCAAATGATGAACTGATTACAAAAAGCTGTGTTCTGACCTACAGTTTTGATAAGGAAACAAAGATGGGATGTATGCTGCAGAAAACAGGTGTTTTTATTGAGGACAAGCAGCTCAGATCAGTCACTCTAAACACAGGTGACTATCTTAGTAGTGTAGCATAACACCTTAGAAAACATGATTCAGTCAAGTTTATTTAGAGAGGCCTAATCTCCAACCCCTATGTATTGGTTAAAGAAGGATAGAGCACAAGGAAGGTCAGATAAGGTTCATTCATCAACAAAATTGGCTTGTGATACTTTTGTGACATCTCGAAGGTAGGGAAGTAAGTCTCTCCCTCCAGTAAAGTGAAATTAGTATGCCTAGCAAGACAATTTATCCCACCCTTAGAGACCAAAAAACTTGCAAAAATGTATAGGTATATGCTCTTTTAAGGTGTAAAAAAATTTTTGAAAAATTAACTAAAATTGAAAAGTTAAAATACCAGAGCACTGTGCTCACTCTGCTCTTCATTTGTACAGCGGCTATGTGCCTTTTTAAAGGCGGTTGCTTATCCAAACAGGAATTCACATAGACACAGGGCAGCAGGTCATGCATCTACACACTCTTTAACAATGTTAATACAAAGGTTATTCATACCGCTGGCAATTTTGATTTTCTAATATTTTTAGTCAACCAACAATTTTCTAATCTCATTACCAAAAATGCTTTTAACCTGACATAAACTGAACCGCAATAGTACTTTATTCCACAGACTCCTGCTGATGTTCATTCCTTATTTTTACTCTAACCTTCTTTCATGAAATTAAAACAGGAATTTAGAATCCCCAATTATAACAAACAACAATTCAACATGGGGAGACGCACACAGAAAAGCTGCAATTAGAAAAGCATTTAATTTATTTATACAGTTAAAACAATCTTATTCTTCAAAATATTTCAAAGGAAAACCAGCTGATTGCCAGCACTCATTGACTCTCTGCAATCCCTTACACCAAGCATGCATGTGGCGACTGTGGAGAGGAAAACTCCCTCTTAACAGGAAGAAACCTCCAGGAGAACCTGGCTCAGTGTGAGCGACCATCTGCTGAGGTCAACTGAGGTTTGAGGAGAAAGAAGCAACTGGGGCCCCGGTAGTAGGCATCCATGCTGTGAATCAGCATTCGCTTGGATGGGCATCCTAGGAAAGGATTAGAGTAGTCTTCCCCCAGGCTCCCGGGGACTGGTGGTAGGATAAGCCAGAGGATGAGTGGGACTGAGAATGAGGGATGAGATGGGGTGGATGTGGATGAAAGTTAATTCATGTGCGGGAGAGGGAAGATGTGCCAGAAGGTAAATGAAGGTGATCTTGATCTTCAGAGAATGTTCGGCCTCAGAGTTAATTTCCTGCAAGTAACAACTAGAGGAAAGAGATGATACATGCTGTTGATAAAAAATGTATCCTTAACCAGCTCCTAACTTTTTTAAACAGCTCTTATTTTCTCCCAGATGTTTCCTTTCCTTTAAAAAGTGGGGGGTCTGCATTTTGGTTTTCTTTACATATACAATTAATCTTCATCTTTCCTCTCAAACCTTGCTCTCTTTTTCTTATACCACTACCAGTATATACCTGACCCTAACCTTAAGCTCAAGTTAATTCACATAAGTCTAAACCGACTCACTAACATTAAATGCGGGATCACCACATTAGAACCAAGCCCTGTTGGTCCTGAGAAGATTAGTATACATAACAAAAATGGTCCAAAATAGGTAACATTATCCTTTTATCTATCTGTCTTTTCGGGGTTATTTCTGCATTTCTGATAGACTTAAATAATAGCTGAGCTTTTACTGCAAACAAATGCATCCACTTCCTTTCACCACATATAGTTGCGACTGTTCTAGTTAAACAGTTCAACTAAAACATATTTCTTTAGTACAACTGTTTTTAATATTCTTTTTTGTTTCTGCATTTTTTATTTTCTTTTATTTATTTTTTTTTTTAATTTTTTCCTACTTGCTTTGATTCTGTTTTATCTTCCTGTATTTTAATCATGTAAAGCACTTTGCACTGTCTTTGTACTGAATTGTGCTATACAAATAAATTTGCCTTGCCTTGCCTTGCCTTGCCTTAAAATCATTTTGCATTTACTGAATAAATAAGAGTTTCAAGAAGCAAATTAATTAAATACTGAGTTTAAGGCCAGTGCCATACTGTAACACTACAGTGTTTTATTTCTGTTTCATAGAACTAGTCATCATTACCTTATTTGACTGAACAAAAATAGTACTAATAATATTAATAAAGAATGCAAGTTGCAGATACTTTTTGTTTAAATTCATTTAACTTAACCTAAATCTACACAATTTTTCAAAGGATTCATCACAACTGCAAAACTATCTAACATCAGTAGACTTGTGCTTGTCAGGAATCCAGTTTTTGTGGTTTGTTTCTGTGTTTCCTTTTTTCCTCTACTAGGTGGTGCCCCGTCCTCATTGGGCCTCCCTGCACACCTGCAGCTCATTGCCTCATTACCTGTGGAGTATTCTTAAGCTGCTGACTTCCACTACCTCAAGGCTGAGTGTTTGCCAATTGTGGGTACTCTAGCCATTCTTAGTTTACCAGAGTCTAACCTAAGTTTTTGTTTTGCCAGTTTTGGGCACTCTAGCCAAGCTGAGTTTGCTGAGTCAAACTGAGTTTTTGTCAACCCGAGTTTAACTTTGTTTTTTGTCTTTGCCTCTCGGCAGGAAGTCATCCTGCAAACTGGATTTCTCGGACCTTCTCTCCCTGGAAGGATCAACTGAGCTTCAAACTGAGCTGGGGTTCAAACAGGAGGTTTGGATCCACTTTCCCCAAGAGATAGTTTGAGCTTCGCACTGAGAAAGGGATTAATCTCCACTATGACCCGTTCAAGTACCNTCCTACTTGCTTTGATTCTGTTTTATCTTCCTGTATTTTAATCATGTAAAGCACTTTGCACTGTCTTTGTACTGAATTGTGCTATACAAATAAATTTGCCTTGCCTTGCCTTGCCTTGCCTTAAAATCATTTTGCATTTACTGAATAAATAAGAGTTTCAAGAAGCAAATTAATTAAATACTGAGTTTAAGGCCAGTGCCATACTGTAACACTACAGTGTTTTATTTCTGTTTCATAGAACTAGTCATCATTACCTTATTTGACTGAACAAAAATAGTACTAATAATATTAATAAAGAATGCAAGTTGCAGATACTTTTTGTTTAAATTCATTTAACTTAACCTAAATCTACACAATTTTTCAAAGGATTCATCACAACTGCAAAACTATCTAACATCAGTAGACTTGTGCTTGTCAGGAATCCAGTTTTTGTGGTTTGTTTCTGTGTCTCCTTTTTTCCTCCACTAGGTGGTGCCCCGTCCTCATTGGGCCTCCCTGCACACCTGCAGCTCATTGCCTCATTACCTGTGGAGTATTCTTAAGCTGCTGACTTCCACTACCTCAAGGCTGAGTGTTTGCCAATTGTGGGTACTCTAGCCATTCTTAGTTTACCAGAGTCTAACCTAAGTTTTTGTTTTGCCAGTTTTGGGCACTCTAGCCAAGCTGAGTTTGCTGAGTCAAACTGAGTTTTTGTCAACCTGAGTTTAACTTTGTTTTTTGTCTTTGCCTCTCGGCAGGAAGTCATCCTGCAAACTGGATTTCTCGGACCTTCTCTCCCTGGAAGGATCAACTGAGCTTCAAACTGAGCTGGGGTTCAAACAGGAGGTTTGGATCCACTTTCCCCAAGAGATAGTTTGAGCTTCGTACTGAGAAAGGGATTAATCTCCACTATGACCCGTTCAAGTACCGCAGGAAATCTGAGTGGCAGTCAGCTTCTCCGTTCACCAAGGAACAACCGCAGTCTGAGTAAACCCTGTCCACCCAACATCAAACAAGACTTCACTGGAACATCACACGCAGACTGGATTCTATAAAGGACACCTTTTGTTGGAAACATGAGTCTGCAACCTATTCCTCCTCTTCAAGCCCAAGATTCTAATTTCCCACTGAGCCTGAACTAACCGCAGTGTCTTCCCCTCACCTTTCAGTTCCCTCACCTTTCAGTGTTCAGCTTTGGACACATGTCATTGTTCTAATAAACCTGTTAAACTTTTCCCTGGTCTCTCTGTTAGTAAAATCATGACAGTGCTGTTCATCTTAGCTTATTGAACATAATAATCTTTAAATAAGGTGCTCTTTCTACTGTCCTTCAAAGAAATAAACTGCTATGATATCTGGTTTCTGTCATATCACCATTCAGCAACCCTATAACATTTATTAATATATTACCTAGTTTGATTTAAAGCATCTATAACTAGCACAAATTAATAGAAGTAACTAGCCAGTAATACTAGCAATATGGAAGATCATTAATATTAGCTTGTTCTTATCTTACCTATGAGTCATTGAGCACTGCCTCTTTCCCTTTGATTTTTTTTTAAACCTGACATGAAAATTTATAATGAATCATTTTGAAGGAAACCGTCTTAATTTAGAATTTACACATAAGCAAACTGTACTTACATTATATGTATTGAGCAGCAAAAGTTTGGATTTTCCAACTTTTACATCTAATTTCATTAAAATCCATTCATGACTTTTCAGGTGTCCTGCTAACTTGCAAACCAACATTAAAAACCAAGAATAGCCTCCTTGGTGGAGGTATTAATATTTCTTTAGATGTTATATGCTGTTTCAGTCAAATCAGCTTTTGCGTATAAAGCCACATTCCTGCCTTAATTAAAGAACAGAATATAAAGATATAATTACATTGATATTATTTTGGGGTTTTTTTGGCCAACATTTTCATGTGTCTCAAAATAACTAAATAAAGGAATGAATTTGAGCATTGGTCTCCAGTTTAATCACTGATTATTAATTATTCAAGCATGTATTATAAAGTCAACAGCATTATCAGAGTAGGATATGATCTAACTGCATGATTATAAAAGGCTTTCAGTATATTACATTTTTGATCAACATATACATTTCTGATGTATGAAGTGATTCATGAAATTAAGGTTTAGATATCTTTCAATATATTCCAAAAGCTTTCTTTAGGTTAATATACATGAAGGTATATTAAAAAAAAAACGTTTAATGTTAGAATAAGTAATCTGACAAGAAACAATATGGAAACAATATCCAGAGGAGCAAGCAATACATTCTTTATCTTTAATAAATGATTACACCAAGCTATTAAATCAAATTCATTAACAATGTCGTATCATAGAGTAAAACGAGCACAAGTTAATGCCATCTTTTAACAATTTGGTAAAATATATCAGGGAAACTTCATAAATGTTTTACAGTCGACCTTAATGAGATTCATCATCTTATTCAGTCACTGTAGGATTGAAACCTTTGTCTCATTTTCGTTCATAGGTGTACAGTTTGTTGTGGCATTGTGGACAGGAATGCTCCACATCCTTGCAAGAGTTGCAACAAAAGGGAATCAAACAACAAGGCCAGCATCTGTTGAGGAGGATGGGATAAAAACAGACAGGGCAATATTTGATCATATTGATAATTAAAACTGATAAACAAACTCAATATTTTGGTTCAGAATATTCTTTGACGCGTTTTCAACATTTCTTTGTTGCAATAATTCATAAATATGAAGTTGTTGCTGTATCCAACATCAAACTAATTACCGTATTATCTACAATCATGATGAGCTAAGGACTAAAAAACTTTGATTACTTTCATAACCCTTGTTCTCTGAGTAGCATGAGTGAGTGTCTCACATTGGAAACACCTTCAGCCCTCATCAGAAGCTCCTCTTACATTGCGCCAGCCCGGATTGGCTGGACAATAAGCCTGTCAGTGTCAGCAAGAGCAGGGTCCCTCCCCTTATATATAGGGCTGACACTGTGCTGACAGTTATTCAAAAAGCGATCACCTCTTCCTTGCAATGACAGAGTACGGAAAGAGGGAGCTTCCTTCAAGCTCCCGGCACACCACGGAATGCTGGCCAACAGTTCTCCCCTCAAAGCCTATGTGGCAGACTGAAATTGCTGCTTGATAGACCTTACTAGTGAAGAAAGCTCTTCATTTATTTTAAAACTGACCAATTACTGTATATCCATACGGAGATCGTGTTGCAGGAGCTCTATCATCCTGTATTGTCTCAATAATATTTTTGTAGTTTAACCTGCAGACTGTAGGTTAAACCACTCACAGGCCAAGCTCACAGAGCTAGTCTTTATGGTTGGGGGTGAAAAATCTGTCCTTGCAATACCCATTAACCAATGCTCGCTGGCCAATTGGGTGCAATGATAATCATTGTCAGACCGTCTCCTCACACCCTGGCTAATGTAGGCGGGATGAGAGCTATTGGGGGAAACACATAAAGCAAAACATGAGGCCAGAGGTCTATGGATGGCTGACCGAACCGTTGCCAGACCATCCTTACCACCTCTGGGTGGAGTTTTCACTCTGCATACATGGTATTCTCCCTGGAGAGACGATCTGTTACACAGTTCTGCACTCCCTGGAAATGGGTGGCCTACAAAGACGAAAATGTCTGCTGCTCCAAATGATTAGTTTGTGAGCCAGTGTGTGGAGCCTCAGTGATCTCAGCCCTATATATAGGGGGAGGGACTCTGCCCTCAGTGCGACTGAAAGGATTATTGTCCAGCCAATCCTGGCTGGCGTGATTTCAAAGGAGCTTCTGTTCCCAATGTGAGACACGAAACAAATGCTATGAAAGAGAAGTAACTTCTTTCGATGTAGTGGTTGAAGCCCCCCATGGTCTTCACCCATATCTCATGATTATAAGTGAGGATTGGAACAATGACAGCTTTATTTTATGACTGTTTTTTTGGCTTAACCTTTGCTTCACAGAGAATTATAGATATTCTACAATTCTTCAATTGTCTATTAAAACTAAAAACTCTGTTTTCTTTGGACTTAAAAGATACATTTAGTTTTAAAGACAGAGCTTTGTTTAGAAAAGTCTCAGCAACACTGACTTTAACAGCAGTGAGAGGCAGCAGTCACCAGCTAAGACTAGAATAATATTTTTCTTACTTTATCTTCAGTTGGGCATTATAATAATATCATCTGGTCATATACAGCTGAAAATAGACACGGCTTAACTTAGCCTCCAATTTTAAAACTGTGACACCTTACTAAAGAATTAACAGTTTACCCAATTAAGTCTACCAGCAGCATTATGATAGCATCAATAAATCGCTAAATTACCTTTCAAAACAGACTGAAGTAAAGTGGTACAATTAAATACTTAAGAAGTTTTTTTTAACTGTATTTTGAGCTGTACTACTTGTATTTCTAGAAATCTAACAGAGAGAATTGCTGATTCAGTTCTAACATCAGTAATTGGTACAACAATTTGAATCCACGACCAACTTTATGCATATTTTCATGTTCAAGTTTCTACTTACAGAAATGCAAACAGCACTCCAACAATGATCCAGGTGTAGCAGCCTACTTTGTAACTAATTACAGTGACAACTTGGCTCCTGCAATGTGGACATATCATAGTTCCAGGATGTTCAGTGGGCATTTGTTGCACCACCATTGCCGGCTGGTTCACTATTGGCAAACTTTAGTTAATGACACACAACTCATACATTTGTATATTTAGATATCTATATACATTTATAAAAAGTAACTAATAATGTCACTTACTTGGCTGGACAACATGATGTTGGTTAACGATTTGCACAACTTGTGGTTGTTGTTGTGGTTGTGGTTGTGTTTGCGGTGGCTGAACTAGACATAGAAAAGGATTTAAATTATAATTAACTGGACAAAGAAACTAGCTAAATGCCTGGTAATAACTGCATAAATGCAAAACAATTGACACCAAAGATCATGTCTGATATCTTACCAGGCATAACATATTGTGGTTGAAATTGCTGAGCATCAGGCTGGGGAAATTGCTGCTGGTGATATTGCTGATAATCAGTTTGTTGATATTGCTGAGCATCAGGTTGGGGAAATTGCTGCTGAGGATATTGCTGATCAAAAGCTTGTGGATACTGCTGAATATCAGGCTGAGCAAATTGCTGCTGAGGATATGGCGGATCAGCCGATTGTTGATACTGTACAGCATCGGGCTGGGTAAATTGCTGTTGAGGATACTGCTGTTTAGTATCAGGTTGAGAAACAAAAGACTCAGATGCTGGCTGACCATCAGGTGTGGGTAGATTGAATACCATGTTACTGTCCAAAGGGGAGCCAGGATATGGTGGTGCTGGGCTATTTGGAATATCTGGTTCAACTGAGGGAGGCCCCTCATCTTTTCCCATCTTTTTATCTGCCAAAGATGTTAAAGAAAATACAGCAAAGGATAACATAAATATACAATAAAAAAAGAAAGAATATACTATATATATGAATATATATGAATATACTATATATATGAATATATATGAATATATTTATTCATTTATATATTTATTCATTCATATGGTGTGTATTTATGTTATCCTACACTACTACACAATTATTATGCTACCATCAAGGACAGCTTAACACAGAGTTCAGTGAGATCCGGCCTACGAAATGGTGGTGACCGTACAATCCATCCAGAGACACCGCCGAGGAAGGCGGACTTCCAGAGTTCCACTTCCTCATCTGCTAGCACACTCTGCCTCGCTTTCAGCAGCNTATATATATATATATATATATATATATATATATATATATATATACACATGTACATGAGATTAACATCCTGGGACTTTGTCTGTTCTCGGTCTGCGGTTCTTTTGAATTGGAACAGTACTAGGGCTGAGGTTGATGACGTTTCACGAGTACACAAGCACATGAGAATGCACAAGTACACATATTGAATATCTAGGAATCTGGCAAAAATTTTTAGTCCTCCAAATCTCTGACAACCCAGGGTGCAGACCAGGAAGCAGAGTCATAGTTTAACACACCTCTCTGCAGCTTGTCTACTGTTACCTCTCATTGCTCCATCCACACAGTGTCTTGCCCACGAACAAAAAGATTCCCAAAGGAGCAAATCATGATAATCTAACTTAAATTAAAATAACTCAGATTGGGGAAAAAGTTAAAACGATTAAATGTGGTTTACTTAACTTAAGATCTCTTTCTTCAAAAAGTCTGCTAATAAATGACCTGATTTGTGGTAACCACACTGATTTATGTTGTCCTAAAGAAACTTGGCTGCAGCAAGAGGATTATTTAAGCATAAATCAGGTAACTCCTTCTAGCTATTTAAATTTTTACATACCCAGAAATTCTGGGCAAGTAGGAGGAGTAGCAACAGTCTTTAAGTCCTACTTATTGATTACTCCAAAGAAAGTTAATAACTACAACTCTTTTGAACATTTAACCCTTAGTTTCTCTCATCGAAACTGCAAAGCAAGAAAACCTCTTCTTGTACCTTTGTATCATCCACCAGGTCCTTACTCTGAACTTTTAGAGTTCCTATCTGATTTGGTGTTAAATACTGACAGGGTTATCATAGTGGGGGATTTTAACATTAATGCTGACATTGACGGTGATAGCTTAAATGCAGCATTTAATGGTATCTTAGATGCTATTGGCTTAGATCAAAATGTGAATAGTCCCACACATTCTCATCTTCATACTTTCTGACCACTTTTTAATAACCTTCAGGATTACTTAAATAGGGTTCCCCTCCCCCGAAAGAAGATTTCATTTAGCAGATCATTATCAAATAGAGATTAGTGCTAGGACCAATTCTCTTTACTATATGCTCACAATTGGTAGATTTATTAGACAGCATGGGTTTAATTTCCACTGTTATGCTGATGATACTCGGCTATATCTGTCTAAAAATCGAGATGAAACTAACCCATAGATTACCGACTTGAAGATATAGAAACCTGGCTGTCTCTTAATTTTCTGCTCCTGAATACAGACAAAATATAAGTAATAGTCTTTGGACCAGAGTCTTTGAAAAAGAAGCTGATTAGTCAATCACTTCATTTGGATGGGATTAAACTGATTCCAGATAATAAAGTAAAAACTCTTGGTGTTATTTTTGACCAGGACCTGTTATTTAAATTCCATATCAAAGAGATTTTTAGAATTTCCTTCTTTCATCTGTGCAATATTGCAAAAAATAGAAATATCCTGTCCAAGTGTGATGCTGAGAAACTAGTCCGGTTATTTGTTACATCAAGGCTGGACTATTGTAATTCTTTACTATCAGGAAGTCCGCAAACTGTAGTTAAAAGCCTTCAGCTGATCCAAAATGCTGCTGCCACAAATGCTGCTGTTCTGATGGACATTAAAAAGAGAGATCATATGTTAGCTTCAAAAAATTGTGAGTTCATATAGGACAAAAAATCTGACACACCAAGGGATTTTCAAACACAGCTTCCTGCAGGAGGAGAAAGGCTGCCTGCTCACATTTCACCACGTTTCTGTCCCCCACCAGAGCAGCAGAGTCTTATTAACAGAACATGACACAATGGGGTGGGTCCTATGACCCTAGAATGACCAACTGACTGAGAGGCAGGTCATAAAATCACAGGACAGAATGTAGCATCTTATTTCTTCAATGTTTCATATGCACACACATTAACTTTATAATAATCATTGAATAAACATAACATCATATCTCTCCTATCCTAGCTTCTCTTCATTGGCTTCCTATTAATGATTCCTGTTATGATTGTTCCTTATGTTCCAAACAGAGCACTTTGCTCTCACTCTGCAGGTTCACTAGTGGTTCCGAGAAGTTCAAAAAATAGAAGGGGAGTTATCAGTTATCAGGCTCCTCTCCTGTGGAACCAACTATCAGTTTTAGTCTGTGAGGCAGACACCCTGTCTACTTCTAAGGGTAGGTTTAAAACTTTCCATTTTGATAAAGCTTATAGTTAAGAGTGTCTAATGTTATCCTTAGTAGAGTATCTTTATAATCATGCTGGGTTAGGCTTAGACTTCTGGAGGACATAGGGACCCTTTTTTCATCATTCTGCTTAAGTCTCTCTCTATTCTCCCACTCTTCAGAACATGTTAGTTCAATCTGTAACATTAAACTCTCTCTGCTTTTTCTCATAGTAGCTTTGCCTCGTCTGTTCCTGTTTGGCTGTGACACCACCCTGGAGAGAAATATCAGCTGTGCTGCTGCCATAAACACATTTGTTTACTGATGTTCGAGATCAGCCTGTTTTTCAGTGTAGTCCTGTTTCTCTGACTGTGACTGGCTGAATGTGCTCTGTTCATCCTTTGACATGGGAGCTGGCTTGGAGCTTGTCTGCCTGGACGGGGCCATCTTTTCTAGTTGCCTTTTGTATCTCTGCTTCTTTCTGTATGTCTGCTTCTGTCTCCCTGAGTCTGCCTCCCCAGTTGGCCTCAGCAGCAGTTAAAAGTTTTTTTTTTCTCACCACTGTTACTACAAGCATGCTTAGTGTGAAGGCTTTTTGTCAATTAGTTCATGCAATCAAATGGTTTTCCTTAGATAGAAAACTTTGAATCAATTTGACTGTATCATCTGGTGAACCGTAAATTGCCTTGAGAAATATGAAATATGTTGTGAATTGGTACTACATAAATAAACTGAATTGAATTGAACAAAAAGATAGAGAAGAATCTAAAATGACTATACATAATGTATAAAGAATTCAGTATTAAACCATGAACTTAATCCCCATAAGATTGAACTAACATGGGAACAACTACAGAACATTGACAGCAGAAACAAAAAAAAAAAGATATTCTAAAACTGGAGCTGGGAAATATGGAATACCTGGAATATCTTGTACAACTGCACTATCTAGAGGAAGTCCTTCACCTTTTTCCATTTTACCTGCCAAGGAAGTAAGAGATAGCACAGGAAAGCATTAAAATATTGAATGTGTCATCAGTACTTCTGACTTTTAAGGTACAGTAGTAAGCAGGATTACAGTTTTTTCAGTCACTGACAAGCTTTTGTCAAATCAGTTGTCACATTTTCAAATCTCTAAACACAGCACAGTATCGGTCTTTCATGGCCATACCATTCACACATTTCATGTTGTTTTCACACAACATATAGTCAGTAAACACATTTCCACAAAGCTTAAATTTTCTTAATAGACACACTATATCTCCCAACAAAATTATGGATTGTTTTTGTAGTATTTACACACACCATCCCACAATAGCAAAAACGTTATTTCAAACCTTAGATACAGTATAAAAACCTCTGTTTCTGCAATAATATCGTTCTAAAACAATAAACCTCGGCTGATAATAAACAAACATTTAAATAATTGACACATAGCTGATTTATGTTGGGTAAATTGGGCCAACCACAGATGATTCCAGTCTGGCTAAGACTTGCAGTGCCAGGGTGTTTTTCCTCTACTACATTGACATGTATATATAAAAGGAAGACTTTGAGGAGTGATGTTTTTGGAAAAATAAACATAAAAAGAACTGTAATGTCTGGACAAGGAAGAGTAAGAGCAAGGGGCCAAGGGAGAATAGAAGGCCCAAGGAGAGGGCAAGTTGGAGGTGTAAGAATGCGTGGTGGAGGCAATCCAGTGGCTCCAAGAACAGTAATCAATGATGAAATTCGTGCAACATTCATTTACCATGTAATCAACCATGGTCTTTAACTAAGAGAGGCTGGTGAAAGAGTGCAGCCCAATTTGAGGCAGTCAATGGTTGCCTCCTTTATATGCATCTTTCAGCAAACCAACAGGTAAGTATTGCATTTTACATGGATCGTTTCTATTTTCACTTGACATTTCAATAAGGTCATACAGTAATGCATATGTTTGTTTTTTTTGTCCCTGTAAAGAATTCAATGTCTTCCACCCTCACGGGGAAGAGGAAAGCTCATCAATAACAATCAACAGCTGGCCATTGTAGAAATAGTTGTTGCAAACTGCAATAAAACTGCATGAAATTCAAACTAGGATTGTGGAGGACCATGAGATATTTGATAACATCGATAGCATCTGCCTCTCGACCATTACGCGGACATTCTCCAAACACAGAGTGTGGATGAAGCAGCTCTACCCTGTTCCCTTTGAGAGGAACAGTGAGAGTCAAGGAGCGATGAAAACAATATGCCCAGGTATAGTGTATATTCAATTCAATGTCCAGTTCTATAAGCTTTGCACTTAACCTACACAGTTATAGGTTACAGTACAGTATGGATTATAGTAATGACATGATTTACCTAAACTTTGTTTCAGAGTTTTGGAATTGGAGGCCAACCAGGCCCCTCATGAATACATATATATATATATATATACCGTATATATATATATATATATATATAGATGAGGCAGGATTCAATCTGGCTAAGAGGAGTCGACGTGGACGAAATGTAATTGGAAAACGAGCCACAGTTGATGTGCCAGCGCAGAGAGGGGCAAACATTATCATGTGTGCAGCAATTGCAGATGCAGGATAACTCCTTCACAGATGTCAGGTTGGACCTTATAATACTGAGTGCATCCTTGCCTTTCTCAATGATCTCCACCAGCACCTGTTTCCAGAGCAGTATTGGGAGGGTGAAAACATGAGGACCTTTGTAATTATCTGTTATAGCAATGTTGTGCTTTTTATTTAGTTTATTCCCCCAATATTTATCTGGACTTGTCTCTGTTGTTCTTTTTGTTCAGAGTGGTCTTGTGTGTTTCACAGATATTTTTTTCATTGTAAGAAATACTGTAAAACTTTTTTCTGCTCTATCAAACCGTGTTTCTACCGTGCCTCCTTTAGTAAACAGTACAGAAAAAAAAAACGGATTTGCTTTTTACTGGAATGCTTTTGAATGCGAGCATTACTGTATATGTGGACATATAGTTACCAACCAAGAAATTTAGTGTAAAAACGGAATGCAAGTTTGCATGCAAATACCTGTAAAACTGAAACATGAAAGTCTATGTAGTTTTTTTTTATGTCAACAATAGCCAGTATTTTGAAACCTGGTGCACTTTGATTGACTGCATGTATTTTGTGAAGTGAAAACAAGTGTCATTCTTTGATAGAATAATTTCATTTTGAGTCAGATGTTCAGTGTTTTGGTAAAGATAGTGTGTGCAGAGAAAAGTGTGTTATATTTTGAAGTTAGTATACATTTAACAAAATGCATTTTTGAGAAGAGAGTTATCCATTTGCAAATTGTGTTTTGTAGGTGCGAGTCTGGTTTAAGAGTTTAGAAAACGTGTCTGAAGTATGGGTAAGCCCTTCTTAATGAAATTGTGACACCAATTGTGACACCAAGCTTTTTAAGTTACATGTATGAATCGGCTTTGATCCACACCACTGCATAAAAACTGGTTATCAGTTGAGATTAGTTGTAGATAAATCTTCCCTGTGTTTCATTGTTTAGGTGATTTGTCAAGTGGGTGTGTCATCTCGATTCAGAAAGAGTGGAATGTCACTCTGCTGCTTCTTCAGTAGGTCTCACATACTTGAAGAAGCACCAGTCTGACATTTCTTATTCATTTAGAACAACACCACACTGACCTTTACACGTTTATGAAAGGAGGAAATGTGGAAAGGTTTAATGGGTATGAATTGGGGTGGGAAAAACATTTTTCCTATCCCTATCATTCACTCAGACTCACACCTGCAAAATTAGACAAATGGCTAGCCATTATGGCTTCTCTTACTGACACCTGATAACCTGTTTTGCAGAAGCAAGAAGATGTCAGGACAGCAGTGACAATCCCTCAAGTACGAGGTTGTTCAACATCCATCTTTTTGTGGGAGCTACTTGTATCATGTATTGCAAGGCTGCATTTGCAGCTGATAACTTTTGATCTCCGATGCATAAGACTGCAAGTCAAAAGCCATATGTAGAAAGTGCTTGTAAAAATGGTGGCTTAATCCAAAAAGTTTTTCCATAGAGTTTCAACCAGGGCTCCAGTAGACTTTTCTGTAGCTTTTAAGAAGTTACATGTATACCATGATTCATTATACTCAGTCAAAGCAGAGCTTTCTTATTGTTCTATTTATTTAATATTTTCCGAGTGGACTTTAGGGGGAATTACCTAACATCCACCAAATATTTGGCTGCATATCTGTTCCAGTGTGCATAAAAAATTGAATATGGTCAAATAATATACAGTACAGTAAACATGTGCAATAAGAGAAAAGTTGGCACTATATTTGATTGAGGTGTTCCAATTGTGCAGATGAGTGCTGGGGCGATCGGACTCGGTTTATTCTGCTGATTTTAACTTTTTTTTTTTTATTTGAAACATTGCACTTTTTATTTTTGCTGATGTTCTCAAAATTAACAGATTATATATTGTGCTGCTGGGGAAACCTTTTCAGGATCTACAGAAACAACTGTCCTATTGTGGTTTGCCATAGGATCTCTTTCTTCTTTCTCTGACACCTAGAGAATGGGGGAAGCTTACCAACCTTGGTTGTTTCATGAGCACAAACAACTCAAAGATTATTCTCTATTAAAATTTCCATTATTTACTTTAGATTTTTGTCTTAGTGGGTTTTGTAATGGGCTATGAGCCGGGTCGTTTCAATTCAGATTATCTATATAGCGCCAATTCACAACACATGTCATCTCAAGGCACTTTACAGTTACCAGATCATACAAAGTGATTCAACGTTTTCTTTCTAAGCAAAACCAGTTGATTGCATTGACTCATTCCCTCAAATGCAATCCCTCACACTAAGCATGCTTTTAGCAACAGTGGAGAGGAAATAATCCCTTTTAACAGGAAGATACTTCCAGCAGAACCAGGCTCAGTGTGAGCGGCCATCTGCTGAGGCCGACTGGGGTTCAAGGAGACAGAAGCAGAGATGCAAGCATGACAAAGTGTTTCTACTGTATTTAAAACCAAACAATGTAATAACACTAATACAGATGCCAGTGGCTTCAGGGGCTAACATGCTTTAAGCCTCTTCTCTAAAATTTATTTACATTTAATTTAAAGTGAGGTTACTTTATTTCAAGCAGGGTTGCTGTTCTGCAGATTTTATAGGTTTTTCTCCTGGTAATGGGAATGTGCTGTCAGCTATGTGTCAGGTGCGCAAGGTCCTGCACAGGGCGCAAAGCTCTTCATCCACTGATGTAAAAGTATCATGTGAACTCTTTACAATGTGTATGGCACACATTTCGCATCATATAATTACAGTAATAATGATAATTATAATAATGATTATAATGTTATTATCATAATTGTGGTGTGCTTTGTGTATCTCTTTGGCAACCTGTAGAGTTCTTCTTCTTGCTGCTATCTTTTCAGAGTTCTTGTGAAGAGTGGCCCTATTCAACACACGAGTGTACTTGTGTCGGAATGGCAACATTTAAAACTGTCATAGTGGGGGGATGCAACTGATCGTAGAGGGGCATGTCTTTGTAAAGGGTTATTGGGGCGTTGTCTGAATATTGGGGTGGTGAATTAATGGTATGTCAGAAAAAGGCAAGCTAAACAAAACCCTTTGCCATAAGTGTTACTTTGCCTTTTTCAACTCATTGGGAATAATCACATAATGTTAAGAATTAATTATCTAAAAAGTTATTGATTTCTGATAAAATAAGATCAGATTTTAAAATATTATTCTACAAAAAAATGTTTTGAGAATTTTTCAAAAGCAACCTCTTTGCTTTTGTGCGGGCTGATTGCATTCCAATTGCTCTCGATATGTTTAAAAGCTCACTTGAAAAGATTTCAAACTCTTCAAGATAAACTTTGTTTCTCAAAACAAAAAAATCATGTGTTATCAAAAAAATCCTGTGTTATCTGTGATATCTTCACCTGATCTTATTGATCAGGATTTTTCAAATATTTTCATTTGCCTTTTTTCCTGTAAGTGTACGTAGTAGATAATTAATTGAGATTCACTAGCTTGAAAGTTTTAAACTGATATATCATTAACCTTGAGTTGAATTATTCCTATTAATAAATTCGCATATTTGAAATGAAGTTGTGAATTTATTCCATATAGGTGTAGAGTTAGTTATTTGACCTTGATTTGAGAGTTTGACACACTTTTATCTGTTGTCCAATCACACAGACAATACACAAAACAACATGGCAGTCCATTAGTGATTTGATTTGAATATAAATGCAAACAATTGTACAATACGGTCCATTGTAGGATTGAAGCAACTGCTAGCATTAAACAGGTTCTAAAAAGTAATGAGTCATTTTCTTTGCAATGCTTTAAATACCTGTGATGCAAATACCAAAGGGAATCCACTGGAGATAACTAAACACCAGGCACAAAAGAGTGAAGTCCTTGTTGAACCTGTTCACCTACTTTCTGAAGATTAGTTCACACTGTTTTATTTTTATACATAACCCATTCTACAATCTGTGTAAAATGTTCCACTGGTAACTTTTAAAACTATGAGTTTGGTTTTTTGTTGTTATCACATTCGCTCAAATTTGTTTGTTTGTTTGTTCACTTACATACATTTTCCATAATTATGTTTTAAGACATATATATCCCTTCCAAAACTTTATATCAAAGTAATTAATTCAAAAATGCATATAGAAGTACATCTTAATGAATTGGAATATCATTGAAGTTCATTTATTTCAGTAACTCAGTTCAAATCTAAATGATTATGTTCAAGCTTTAATTTCTGTTAATATTAATAATTTCTACTTAAAACATTCATAAAGATTAGAATATTACAAGAGAAAAATAAAAAAACAATGCTAAAAAAAGTAATACAGCTTAAAATTATTACTTTTTACAACTGGTACGTTTAATCTGAAAACTGAGCCTCATTGGAGGCTCTATTTTATTTTACTGATTTAAATCTGTTTGTTAAAAATATATCTAGGTTTTAAATCTTCTTACCTGTGGTTTTGTGTGTGGAATGGCTTCAGAAAGGTGCAAGACAACCAAGTGCCCTATTTATCTGATGGCAGATAAAAATAACAGCAAAACACATTTCTGACAAAAGGTGGAGCAACAGAGCAGGCAGGTAGAAGTAGGTGTGGAGTGTAGACTCCAAAAGAACAAAACAAAAAAAGTTCCCTTCTTGGGTTTGGAGCTAGATTTAGGTATAAGGTTTAAAATCAATTTAGGTTATGGTTAAGTTGGTGATGCTTAGGGCTAGGGTTAAGATCTGGGTTAAGACTGTTGAGCTTTGCAGCTTCACCACCTTTGAACTTGGGGGAAACACAGACACAGAAGCAATCTCTTCTTTAGCCCTCTTGACATATTTATTAACTGACTGACTCCACAGCAGAGAACATAACAGAGAACAGGAATTGGGGAGGGAAAAAAAGCAAAAATGCACTGACACCTGTTGCCAGTCTCACAGCGACACACTGTGGCGAAAAAAGACACTGCACACAAACTGAGTACAGTACACAGAAATTGTATTCAGTTTGTGGAAACTAAAAAAAAAAAAAATTACACACAATAATGAAACATAGATGTGGACCTCTTCTGCCCCTTTTTAAATGCCAAACATATAGTGTCTGCAAACTTTTTCAATTTTAACTTGGTGACAGGCTTGCTCATAACATCTGCACCCATCTCTTCAGTAGTGCAATATAGCAGACTTACTTTTCCCTCGTTCACAATGGACCTTATGAAATGATATTTGACATCCGTGTTTACATCTCTGTGTACATCTTTGTATCCTTCTTGTTAGTCTATGTCAATTTCATAATCAATAGGTGCATGAAGATAAGCAGTTTTTACACGCATTTAAAGGAGTAACAGATTGTCCTGTGCTGCTTTCTGTAACAATACCCTCACACTTGTCAAGTTTGCTGTTGGGAGGAATGTTTCACCATAATCAATCCAGTCTTCTGGTTGTAACCCTTAGCTACAAACCTTGCTTTGTACTTGTCTTTCCCTTTAGTGTCACTCTTAAGGCTGATTTATACTCAGAAACCAGGTCGTCTGCATGTGTGTCAGAGTTAGTGTAGATATGCCCCCATCCCTTCCACAGACACTCTGGTGAACCTCTTTAAAATGGTAGGTGACCACAGACAGAAGGCCTCCGATTGGTCAATTCTACATCCGCTCTAAACTATGTGTATTTCTTGTTTGGTACCTTACTGGCCTATTTTGTTTCTATGACCACCACTGTGGTAAAAGACTCGTGAAGATGGACCAGCTAGAAGAACGAGGTGCGCTGGAATGCTGAGACCCTTTTCCACCTGGAAAAGGGTCCCAGCATTCTTTTTTGCCCTCATTTCTGGTGAAATGAGGGCAAAAAAGACTCTGATCTCCTCCTAGAGCTTCTGGTTCACCGATCGATGGACCTTCCCCAAGCTGAAGAACATTTTTTTCCCAATCTCTGTACAGCTTATTCTCCAATAAACTGTTTAACCTTTTACGTTCTCTGTGAGTGCTTCTGCATGCGGGCCTAACACATTAGACCCATCATGACACCCGCATTTCCTATTTAATTATTTATTTATTTTACTAGACTACATTAATAAAAGGTCACTTCGCATCCCATTATAAATTAGATAATAGTGTATAATGCATGTATAGATCCATTTTCAAAAACAACTATCACTTTATGTAAACCCATACTGTATTGTTAAGTGTAGTTAGTGTATGTTTTTATGATATTTTATGCCCCTTTTTATCACATTATATGAAGTCCTCGTCTCGGCAATTCCGTGGTAAATTTGAAACATAGACTATAGCAGATTATAGGCACAGACTACAGCATAGGCATTGGCCTAGGTTTTAAGTGAAACATGAATTTAAATAAAATCTATTCCAATTACTTTGATTGATTGTTGTGAGCGCATTGGAGCAAACTGGGGCGAAGCGAAATCATCATTCCGGCCTTTGAATTGAAAACCCCTCTGCGCTCCACCATGTTTCTTGCACGCCGCTCCACCACTCGCTCTATGCTCCGCTTTATATACCAAACTGAACAATTGTTTTTCCACTGACTCAAAATCTGCCTAAAATTGTTCTACTAGATGGGACTGATGAGGCACACTCACTTTTTATTTCATTTGAAGTCTTTTATAATTTTAGCTATTGAAGTAAATGGAATCTATTGTAGAAAAACACTGCATTTTTTTTGTAAGAAATTACAAAATATATTTAAAAAACTTAAAGAAAATAAAAACGAGTGTGCCTCATCTGCCCCAACAATTTCAGACTGATTTAAGGGAAGCGGTGGCCTAGTGATTTAGGGCTTTGCGCTTGGGTTCCAGAGGTTCTGAGTACAAGCCCCACACCCATGGACTGCCACTCTAGGTCCCTGAACAAAGACCATTAACCCCACACTGCTCCACGGGTGCTGCACAATGGCAGCCCACTGCTCCCCAAAAGGGATTTGTTAATTTAAGAGTTAATTTCGTTACTCTGCACTTGTGACAGTTTTATGTCAATAAAAACAGAAAAAACCCCCCCAAAAATCTAAGTCTGTGGGTCATCTGACGTGAAAGCTATATGAGAGAAAACTTTTGAAAACAATTTCAGGCAGATTTTTTGTCAATGAGTCAAGCTATAGAAGAAAATAAATTTTGAATAAAGAAAATCCTAAAAATATAGACTTAAAATGAAATTAAACGTGAGTTCGCCTCATCTGGCCCATCTAGTATTTTAGGCAGATTTTCTATCAATGGATCACATTACCTGGACGCTATTGAAGTAAAACAATAAATTATGAATAAAAACAATCCTAAAAAAAATTATAAAAAAGAATATCCAGAATATTCCCCAGTACAAGGAGGCTCAGTGGAAGAGTGGAGGGAATGTAAAACAGCTGCTATTTCTTCTCTAGTGCCCTCTTATGGAACCATTTCACCAGCGCTGCTGACTTTACCAGCCTGGGTTTATAATCATTCCCGAAAAACCTGGAAAAGCTTGTTAGACAAGTTTTTAGCTCCTCTGGGTCTGAGTCATTCAGTTCCCGTAGAAGGATTGCATTCCTCCTTAAATACTGTATGTTCACTTAGCTGTTTTTTTTCCTCTCATAAACACTAGTAAAGCAAAAAGAAAGAAGAGAAAAAAACAAAATAAAAAGAAACAAATTTTGCAGCAGACATGAGCGTGTATAATTCATGCCAGTACACAAGAGTCCTAGCATTTGCAGGGCAATAATAATAATACTGCGTAGCAGAGAAAGACCACTTTTAAGTTTGGACTTACATCGATTAACTTCTGATAATCTATTAGAGTGATCTGAGATTAAAAGACAAATATCTGAGATTAAAAGACAAATAGCAATACTTTCAAGTCAAGTAATTAAAGAAATTTCTTATTGAGTAAGAAAATTGACAATTTCAAAAACAGATTCAGGCATTTAGGTAGAGAGACAATCTTGATTCAATTCATGCAACTCACTGTGGAGATTGGAACAGCCCCCGTTATTTCTTAATTTCCAGTTACTTTTCTTTTTTTAAAAGGAGATATGTAACTGCTGTGCCATTATTCTGATGGAGTCTTAGCTGCATCCAGCAGTACCGTAATGCTATAATATATAACCATAATGCTATTAGCCTGGAAGGCTACCAATGTTCAAAGCTTTCTATAAATGTTTAAGATTTTGTAATGCCAGTTTGCTCCCAGGACCAACAAGGCATTATTTGTATAACACAATTCAGTACATGGATAATTCAAAGTTTACATGAATTAAATGATAAAATAGAAGTACAATACAAGAATAATAGCAAATAAAGATAAGAACATGTGTAAAACAAATAGAACTCTTGGACCACAGCCTTATTATAATACCTGAGTTAACAGTTTAACGTCCCCAGTCAAAGGAAGCTCTAAACAAATGGGTTTTGACTTAAAAGAAGTCAGGATTTTAGCCCTTTTCCAGTCTTCTGGGACTTTATTCCAGATCACTGTAGCATAGCAACTAAATGCTGCTTCTCCATTTTTAGTTCTAGTTCTGGGTGAACAGTGTAGGCTTGAACTGTAAGACCTGAGTACCCAAATTTAGTGGAGAATTAGTTTAATAAGAGGGAGGCCATCTTTTTCCAGTCAGCCAAGTTCCAATGATGAAAGTTTCTTACTGATTCACCAAACTCTAATTTCTCTGGCTGCTAAACCCTACAAATGAGATGCAGATTATTTTACTACACAGCTACTCTAAAGAAACAAACTAAATGAACAAAAATGTATTCTACCTATTCAGAGCCAAATAAATGTTGGCACCTTGAGCTGTATCAAGATTTTAGTTATTGCACCATGTCACTTCTTTTGCTTAAAGAAAGTCTGTAATATGGTTCACGATCAACAATATTATATACTAAGGAAATATTTGTTGGATTTTGTAGTTTGGTAACCCAGCAATGCAATGCAAACATGGCTTCCAGTGATGAAATGAACAAAAATTCATTCAAACATTTCATATTTTTTAGAAATCAATTTTATTTATTAATTATTATCATATACAACTTGAATCAAATTTTCTATTAGGCTGATCTTTTTTATTTCTATTCATAGTAAAAAATGAGGCTAACAAAATCCCATCTCAAAACAAATCAATTAAATATATAAAATTTTATTATAACACATTTTAAATTTCAAATTGATATATGTGGTATATATTTTCATGAATCTCAAAATAATCAAAATATTAGAAAAACAAACAATTTTTTCGATTTAGGATTAGTCTTAAATTAAAACTGTTAGCAATGCATCACCAGTTAGCAAAAGGTAATGTCACATTTCAATTAGGAAATATATGATATAAGATATATTATATAAGATATGAGGGAAACTCAGTACATGTGACCTTAATAGACATCTTGCATACATTTAATGTCGCTGCCGGATTCAACATTATCTTTCACCTGAGTTTGTGGGTGTGCAGGACGTTGTTGCATTGTGGGCAGGAATGTTGCACATCCTTGCAGACATTCACAAAGAAGGGAATTATGAAGCAAGGCCAGCACCTGATGTGGAAGATATGATACAAAGGTACAGAGTAAATGTTGTCATGTGTCTATTTAGGCTGATGAGAAATTAAATCTGTGGTTGGCCACAATTTGATCACTGACTTGTAAAAAGGATAACAAATTGCAATCCATAAATAATGATAATAATCTTAAATCGCTGCAATTCATCATGGTTTTACTTGATCTTATTAGTTAGGTGGTTTAAACAAGGGTTCATAATATTTTGCTTGCATTTTTCATCATCCTCTGCAATGTGTAATTGCATAAAACTGCCTCATAGTGTCGGAGCTGATCCATGAATAATTGGTATTCCGTCACTCTTGAGTGTAAGAAAAAAAATAAGTAGAACTGGACCTTTTTTATTTGAAATGAAAGACATCTATGTCTGACTAATTGTGTCTATAAGTTGATCTATGGTGAACTAAGGTGATCTATGGAATAAAAATGTGACTAGCCTTCACTTGTCATATTTCTGGTTCTGCCTGTTTCCTGTCCGCTCTGTTCACACCTGCTCCCAATCTGCTCGTTAGTCCTCTCTTTGTTTCAGTCTCCCATAAATACACCCTCTGTTCAGTTCCTCAGTGTTGGTTCCTCGTCTAACTCCCTTCAGCTCCCTCCCTCTCTCTGAGTCCTCCTCCTTGTGATGTTTTCACCCCCAGATGTCTCCATAGTTTCTGATTTGTTTGACTTTGTTTTCATGTTTTTGATTTTTTAGATTTTTGGATTCCTGCCTAGTTTCTGGTTTGTTTGGACTTTTTTCATGTTTGATTTTTTTTGGATTCTTGGATTCCTGCCTCAGCTGTTTATCTGTTAAAATTTCATTAAACCAAAAAGAAACTCACCTCTGCCTCCCTGACTCTGCATTTGGGTCCTTAAACCACAACCAAATCCTGACATCACTGTGGTCTGTTTTATTTGTAATATTACAAAACCAAATTAAAGTAAATAAAATTCTGTTTATTTATATAGTGCCAATTATCAACATGTCATCTCAAAGTCCTTTACATAGAGTTTTCAATCAGATGGCAGCCCACTGCTCTTGATATACTAACAGTATTCTTTTACAACCATTTGAGCCTTCCACAGGACATTACATGTATGCTCATGTTGAAGTTTTGACTTACCCTATTATAAACAGCAGTCCAGCAGTTAACCAGGTAAAAAAGCCAATTTTGTGTTCGATGGAGGTCACAACTGTGGTCTGGCAATGTGGACAGTGCATATTCCCTGGAGCATCAGTAGGCGTCCGTTGCACCACCACCACTTGGTTCACTGTCAGTCAGACTTTCTTAATTACACACCACTAACTTTGGAGCTCTAGTATGTATAATTTACACTTTATAATATAAACTACATATTTTACAGGCAATTATAATTTATTTTAAAAATAAGTTGACCGTCACTCACCAGGCTGAACAACCTGAGCTTGCTGCGGGACGTACTGAATACATTGTTGTTGTTGTTGAGCTAGATATAAAATATGTTTTAGAATTAATGGAATGAAGCATAAACTAGGTTTCTAAGATTAAAGATTCCAAGCAGATGATATATATATATATATATATATATATATATATATATATATATATATATACACAACAGCCCTGATATGAAAGAAAAAAAGTAATGACACCAAAAAAAAGGTCTCTGATCCCTTACCTGGCTGGAGATATTGTTGATCAGCAGGGTTGGAATATTGCTGAGGATATTGCTGACCCACAGGTTGGTAAAAAGGCTGAGCATCTTGCTGCAGATTTTGCTGTTGAGGATTTTTCTGATCAACAGTTTGGTCAGAGGTATGAGCAATAAGCTGAGGTTCAGGCTTTCCATCAGATCTAGATTGTGGTGGCAGGCCGTTGAATGCATTGTTGTCCAAAGAGGGACCAGGATATGGTGGGGCTGGTTCATCTTGATTATCTACAGCGGTTTCAATATGTAAAGGAGGTCCTTCCACTTTTTCCATTTTATCTGTAAGAAATAAATAATTACAAATCTGTAAAATATTTAATATATCAAGCAGTTTTATTTTTCTTTCTTTCCTTTTTTTTAACTGAATAAACCAAGCTGTTGCACTGAGGCACCAAACTTTTCCAAATTCTTATGATAAGGAAAGAGCTTGCTTATATTATGGATGAATGCATGAAAGGTTGTCTGTCAGGTTGGAGTATCGTACTTTATGCATGACTTCTTTACCAAACAACACTATATACCAGAGGAAGTGTCTTTGTCAAAATGGTGTCTGATAAAATTAGATTATGAGACACCTACTTAAAGTGGGTGGTAAAACTATGGTGCCATTTTTAAGTATTTATAACTTTTTGGGAAAAAATTATTGACAAAATCTTTGTTGAGTCTTATGCCTTTTATGTATCATAATATAGTTTTATTTAATAGAAAAACAGAAAATGGATCCTAAAAATAAAGCTAAAAGGGAAAAAGATTTGGTTGATTAAATTTTTTTTCAAGATGAAATTCTCTAAAAGTGGATTTCGGTTTGTTTAGGTAAAGTTAAACGTCCGATTGGAATAATAACTGTCACCCTGTAAATGTGTCCAAAAGCAAATGAAAGGAATCATAACCCCAGACAAACACAAACAGCTGCTCAAGTTGCGTGTTAACAAGAAGCACAGACAAAATGCTCTGAATAGTAATTTGGTGTTCTCATAAATGAATATACTCTGAAGTCTAATTTTCATTCAAAAGCTGACTTCTTAGGCTGCTTAAAGGTAAATATTGATTTTTCAAAATGACTGTTTTCTTGTCAGTCGTCCAAATAGTTAAGATCTGTAAAGTTTTCCTCTCTAAATAGCCCATTAGACAGATTCTCCCACCTGTATAAAGTAATTCACATTTATTAGAAAGTCTAAGGAGTTCTCATTCTGGAAGTATACTGGGACAATTGGACTGGTTGGATGCTGTCAATTTTAATTGTATTTCATGATAAAATGACAGTTCCTAATGCAAAGTCATCAAAATGAACTGTAAATTGCTGTGCTAATGAGGAACTAAGCCTCAAGTGAATCAACATGTTTGATGTGGCCTTACAATGAGCCCGCATCTTTTTATTTGGTTCACTTGAGCAGAAAGCCCCAGTTTCGTACACTTAATTCCTGAAATAACACCCTGCCTGTCTATTATAGCAAGTTGGCAGGGTCAAGTTCATGTCAGTCAACATTTTAGAGGAACAATGAGCCATCTTTATTCTAATGCAGTGAATGCCAGGGATGCAAATAGTTTCCGTTAAATAGAAGGCATACATTTGAGGGAAATGTTTTCAAAAGCCTATGATTACATACTTTGATTGAGTTGTATAACCATTTTCTGTTAAAGGGGTTTACCTCCTCTTCATGTTTTTCTACTGACACATCCAAATATTTTTTTTTCCATAGATATTTTTTTCCATTACGTTTAACATGGCTATCACTGTTTAGAATGATAAATCAAATGACGGATATACATAATTCCTCATTATAGTTTTAAGAAAACTGTACCTGCCTTATCTTTAATCCAAGGTGAAACAAAATCACACAACATACAAGTTTTTTTTCAATCAATTGGAATAATCAAAGATATGATTTCTGTAGTTACTTAATCTGCTAAATGAAACTGTTACACCAATAATGTAGTTTTCAAGCCTTTATTTCTGCTAACAATTTTTTTTTATTTGTTTTGGTTATTGAAAGCATAAAATGTCATACTAAAATATTATATTAGAAATGTCAAAACATGCTTAATACCCAGGGGATGGGTAATAAGAAGTATTTTTGACAACCAATTAGATGATGTTTCTTTTGAAAATGACTTAATTTTAACAAATAAGCCTCATCTGAACATATTTTTTACAGTTCAATTAGATATACTCGTAATCTACAATAGATATTGATTTGTCTTAGAGATAAAATTATGAAGTTTTTACTTATAGGAAGCTAAAATAAAGATAAGGACACACAAAGCTAATGAGATACTGTTGGTACTAGAATATTTGCCTTAACTCTTAACCTTATCTGAACCTTTAAAGTTATCTCACCTGCGGTTGGACTTGTTAAATGCCTTGAAAGATGATCAGGAGGGTGAAGGATAACCAGTGTGTCTAATCTAACTGACCCTGCTTAAGAGTTAAATGCAAAACACATTCTGTGTTTATTACCAAGGGAGGAGCAAACAACCAAGCAGAAAGAAGTAGGTGTGGGCACTAGCTCCTTAAAAAAACATCATCATCCTCTGGCATCATGTAGCTGCTTAGTGTAGCTTGTAAGAAAAAGAATAGATTGACTCTTAGTTACTACCTTTTTTTTTTATTATTATTGTTATTATTATTATGCATATATTAATTAAGATTAATATCATGTCACGCAATACAGACTGTTGAGGTGGGGGGATTTGGTTTTTAGATGGGGACCTGACAGTAACAGCAACAACTTCAACTACATTTTTTTGCAGTTTACATTAAAACAGTCAAGAATAAGAAAAAAATGTAATGAATTTTTTTCCAAGCTTTGGTCTTGACATGTCTTAAAATCATTTCCAGAGTACTCAATGTTTGACATCAAGACAAGACTGCACCAGCCTCTCACACTGAGCAAACAAGTGAAGAGAAAAAAATCTGTTTTTACATGAAATTGTGAACAAACCTCAAGCGGAACCAGTGTGGTCAACCTTCTGTCGAAGCTGACTGGGGATTTGAGAAGACAGAAGAAGACACAACTAACAGTTATTTTGCCAATCGATTAATCTGTCAATAATTTTTTCGGATAGCAAAAGATTCTTTAAAGAAGACTTTTTATGAAATTAAACTTGCTGAAACTCAAACTGTTCCACTTGATGAGTTCTGGATAGACCATATTGTCAGACAAAAACGTTTTTCCATCCATACATCCACCCTAACCCTCTGCTTATCCGGGGTCGGGTCAAAGGGTTAGCAGATTCAGTAGGGAGGAACAGACACCTCTCTCCCAATCCACTTGGGCCAGCTCCTCTGGCGGAATCCCAAGGTGTTCCCATGCCAGCCGAAAAACATAGTCCCTCCAGCATTTCTGGGTCTTCCTCTGGGCCTCGTCCCGCTGGGATGGGCTCTGAACACATCATCCAGGAGCGCTGCTACCGACGGGGGGGGGGGGACAACCCGGCCAGTTGTCCGGGCCCAGGGTAGAGGGGGGACTGAATCAGCCCCCTAAATCTTTTGCCGCAAATATATATGTTTTTTAAAGATGTTTGCAAGGATATTGGATCTTTATTCTTTCATAAAACATTTTCCTATTATTAAGATGAAGAAGCCGCCTCCAGCCGGGGGAACAGCTTTAGATCGAACAGAACTTTTGATCGCCCCCACCTGCAAAAGCCTGAGAAGCTTGTAAGCTCTTTGATGTAGCAAAAACTCAGCAGTTTTGTTCCTTATCTTTGCTAGATGAAGTTATAATTAAGACCGGACAAATTTTTAAGAGATTGAGAAGTTTTGAATTTGACTGACGTGACTGCATGGCTGCAACAATGCTGCGGTGGAAGTGAATAAATAGACAATCCTTCTGTATTGCCTTAACTGCTTAAGATAGATTTTGACCAGAACATTTTGTGGTCTAATTTAAACATGTCATACAAGTAAAAATCTATAAATGGGATTAAATGCAACTGGAGCAGGTATGGAAATCTAAATGTGCCGTATATTTCATAAAATAATGTAGCCGGGTGGTAAATAAAAGTGTTGGCTTTCTACTATTTTTATAGTAGCAATGCTACTGAATTATTTTGGTTCAGTTATGTACATTTATTTATTTTTATACTGTCAAAAATGTTCAAGTAGTTTTTTTGGGGTGCTGCACATTTTGACCACAAGAGAGCAGTGGTCACTGTTTCCCAAGACGGGGGCAGGAAATGCTAGCCTCGTGAGACCATCCTGATCTTGCGAGCTTTCAAGGTTTCACTCGCAGATCAGTCTGGCTACTTACCGTTAAAGAAAATTTGGAGCCGTTCACCAAACGAACGTCCAATCAGCGTTGGCTTTGAGGCGGGTTGAGGTGTGACGCAACGAGAAGCGCGACAGTTCAGTCTAAAGAACATGGCGGCTTCAGCCGATGAAGCTAGCATTAGTGTGGCTATTGAGCAAGTTTTATCGGAATTACAGAGTATTTCTTCACTGAAAAAAGAGCAAAACACTGCTCTGGAGGCTTTTCTCAGAGGAAAAGATTTTTTTGCTCTTCTCCCGACTGGTTTCGGCAAGAGTTTGATCTATCAATTGGCTTGTGCCTGGCTTGTGGTTGTGTTTTCGTCGTCGCTCTGTTAGTACGTCATATGCTTCGTTGATCTGATTGGTTTATTTGGCACGTCTATCACCAACATAGGCCAATCAGCTAACCCGTATTTTCGCCCCTTCCCAAAATTACTTCAACGGAAGGTTTCCAGATGGATATGCGGTGCAAATTCATCTGGCGGAGTCAGGTTAAGGAAATGCACCCTAGTTTCTTCCTGATGTGCTATGCTGCATGCTGAAGTTGGATATGGACTGTACATGTTTTATCTGCAGGAGACAGTTTAGACAGGAAATTGGTAAATATATACAACACTTGTTGAAATATGTCAGTAAATTCTCATTTATGAGATAAGCAGTCAGTATTTCAATAAAATGGTGTATTTCTGAAACGGAGGGTTCAGGGAACCTGTATGTGCGGTGCTTTGCGGCTATTTCCTGCACATGAAATAAGATGTCTGATCATCTTATTGTGGAATGTAAGTGTTGATAAAATAAGTCATATCACAATTTCATGTGCTCTAAATCACTGTGATGTAATGTAGTTCTCTGTATTTTGTTTGTGCAGTCAGAGGCCATTGCCGTATTTCTTTATTTGTTCTTTAGATATTGTGTTTTCTTTTTTTGGTAAATTATCTTTTATTTTAGAGATTGCCACATTTCAGTGGTTACTTAACGTTTGGTTCGCATTTGTTCTCATTTTTGAACAAAAGTAAAAAACAAGACAGTTTAGGTTAATGTGTCTAAATGGAAAATAAAATATAATGCACATTTAGAACCCCGGTTTTTGTGTCCTGTGAGGCTAAGTATTTCCCGGGATACAGTAAATATAAACATTTAAATGTTACCTTAAATATTATGTATATTTCTTTATCCTTAATAAATAAATATGTTCCACTTATTTAATTAGTTATTTAATATGCTATACATGCTTGTGATGTATCTCATTTGAAAGCTAAGATCGTCTAGTTTCTGGAGAAACATTAGTAAAACGATTGTAAAACTTAAAACTTGATCTATATAACTTTGAACATGTCCAAAATATTTTTTTTTCTTGCATAAAAAAGAAATATTTAATGTTTCTATATCTTGAATATAATTTATTGCTGACCTTCTCAACTCACTACATTTGTTGTTCATGTTTTGGAGAACAACTGTGTAAAATTTCAAACGGTGATCCTTTTTGTATTTAAAAGGGAGTATTTGACACAGATGATCCAAATTAGGACCAAAAGTTCTTATCTAGAGTATTTGAATTTTATGAAGAATTTAGAACCATAAAAGAACACATCGCTATATGAGAGCTCAACACACATTTTTATTTCAACACGTTTTTAAAAAATATTTCAAAATTTCAGCTTTCAGAATTTGGACAATGAATTTTCTGTGCGTAATTGTTTGTCCTCTCATTCCTTACACCCATAAAGAAGCTGTGTTGGGCAAAATCTAATATGTTTTATATTACAAGTTACCTTTGTTTTTCGAAAGTAAAATGTTCATTTTCAATTATTATATCAATATATATTTCAATTATTTATTTTTCTTGTAAAGTAACAAATTACTTATTAGCTTTTAGTAACTCTCATTTTTAATTTCTTAAAAATATATACATGTATATAAATATGGGCATCAAGGGGTTAAATGAACCATGGAAAACAAAAGTATTGCATCATTAGACATATGTTTTTACCTTGTTACTAATAAGAACAGGGATTTTTCTGATGAGCTTTATAGATGCTGACAACTAAAGCATAGAAAGACGAAGCGCATCCTCCACGACATACTTTGCCATCAGCCTTCTCACTTCTCCTGGGTCGAACATCTTTACCTCTGGTGTGGAGAAATCCATCTTTGGTTTTGTAGATTTACTTGCACCATCATCTTCTGACTTGTTGCTGGTAAGAGATAATTTAGCCTATAGCTTAAGAATGCTGTGCACTCTCTCCAGGTGTTTTTTTAGGTTACCTGTACTATTCTTATCTGTAGACATTTGTTCTCTTTATTTAAGTCACTCGCTGTGGGTGGTTCAGCTCAGATTGTAATGCATTATCCACCTTAGTAACTGTAATACTATATAAAAAAATGTGTTTGTAAGCCATTATAGTACTGTCCTACTGCCAAATCTAATATTTTACAGTGACGCATTACTTGTGTAACTTGTGTCATGTGTTGTTTATTTAACCCTTAACCCCCAACACTGTAAATGAGCACAATCTTTTCAGCCCACTAAACACCTCCAATGCTTCATTGCAAAGCTTCTTTTATTAAGACCGATGCTCTGTTCTGAATTGAACTAGCTGCCTGAATTGGAGGGTGGTAAGAGGTTCCAGTTTGTGGAGGCCTTGGCTGGTTGAAGGTGGACGAGTTGTTGGAGGGCGGACAGGTAAGTTTATGGTAGCACAGAGGAGCAGCGGAGCAGACTGTCAATTGAAGACCTTGATGAGATTGGAGCTCAGAAGAGTTGAGTTGTGGAACTTTCGGTGTCTCGAGAGGTTTTCCCAGAGGTTGTGTAGGTTTCCTGCCGAAAATTCACAAGAAACAAAATAGGTAAGAGCACAAATTCACTGGTAAAGCTCACACATAAACTCAGCAAAGCTCAGAGGGGCTAGATTACCCAAAACAGGCAAACACTCTGGCGAAGAGGTGAAGACAGTTACCTGCTCATATACTCCTCTGAGGTAATGATGATTCATTGCAGGTGTGGATGGTTGATTTGTGTTGGCTACCCCTCCAACTCAGAGTAACCAGGTGGCACCAGCTGGTGGACGAACAGTGGAACTGAAAAGGAAAACAAACTGACCCCACAAACTGGAACCCAATAATCACGATTTTATTTCATGGGAAACAACTGGATATTACTTTTCTGTGGAGTGTTATGGAAAAAATGAGTAAACTTGTTAGGATAAAATGTGTTTTGGAATGCCAGAAGACCAAAACAAAGTAATGAGTCAAAATTATGAATTGTAATTTAATGACAGATTATTATTTTTTGGGATTTGTGGAGTAATTGTGGAGGCCAGGTCATCTGGTGCAGCACCCTATCAATCTCCTTCTTGGTCAAATAGCCCTTACACAGCCTGGAGGTGTGTTTGGGGTCCTTGTCCTGTTGAAAAATAAATCATGGTCCAACTGAATGCAAACCAGATGGAATAGAATTCTGCTGCAAGATGCTGTGGTAGCCATGCTGGTTCAGTACTTTATGCCTTCAATGTTAAATAAATCCCCAACAGTTTCACCAGCAAAGCACCCCCACACCATCACACCTTCTCCTCTATGATTCATGGTGGGAACCAGGCATTTAGAGTCCATCAGTTCATCTTTTCTGCATCGCATAAAGACACGATGGTTGAAACCAAAGATCTCAAATTTGGACTCATCAGACCAAAGCAAAGATTTCCACTGGACTAATGTCCATTCCTTGTGTTCTTTAGCCCAAGCAAGTCTCTTCTGATTGTTTCCTGTCCTTGCAGTGGTTTCCTAGAAGCTATTTTACCATGCAGGCCTGATTCACACAGTCTCCTCTTAACAGCTGTTCTAGAGATGTGTGTGCTGCTAGAACTCTGTGTGGCGTTGACCTGCTCTCTAATCTGAGGTGCTGTTAACCTGTGATTTCTGAGGCTGGTGACTCGGATGAACTTATCCTCCGCAACAGAGGTGACTCTTGGACTTCCTTTCCTGGGGCGGTCCTCATGTGAGCCAGTTTCTTTGTAATGCTTGAAGGGTTTTTGGGACTGCACTTGTAGACACTTTCAAAGTTGTTGTGCCATTTAACTTAGATTATGAATATATTAAATAACTAGAACTGGAAGTTAGTTAATTAATAGGACATTCAAATCAAGGGTAAAGCTAGTTATTCATTATCAGCTAAATGATTATAACTGTAATTTGATTACTGACCAGGGTTTTAGCCCCTTTCCTAAAAGGGTTAGAATCAATGGAAAAAAAATTTAAAAAGTAGTTACCATAGTGGTATACAGAACATTATCAACAAATACAGGTAATTAAGACATCTCCCAGCAGCTGCAATTTTTCTGCATGGCAATGCGAAAAAAAAAAAAAGCCTACACAGAATGTAATCTTGGCCAAACGACTTAAGGAACAAAGTACAACAAAATGGGACAAAAAGTTAAAGGAAACTGTTCTGCCATCACAGCGACATATTAAACTTAGCCTAAGTGGAAGTAGGCAACCGCTATCGTATATCTCAAGGGAAATTCAGAACAACAAAGGCCAATGAAATTCTGTCATTTTAACGTTGTTCACCACAAAGCAAACATAGTGCATTGTTAATATCGAATTATGGCCCCAGCCTGTATAGGAGTCCGGTCATGATTTAAATCCGGCGACAATGAGACCGGCCATTGTTAGAGTCCCGGCCGCTAATGGAATACAGACCAATATTAGTGGATTTACGGTAATAATATAATTTTGTCCTTGTGGTTTATGTAAAAGGATTTTGGAGCTAATAGAGTCATGTGTGAGATAAACAAAGTGACTCGGGGTCATGCTAGCTGACCAAATCTATATTGTTATAGTTTTATGGTGAATTTTAATTAATAGCGCATTAATTCACCTGATAACTAATGATGTCTTTGTGTTACAGACCCTGCTTGTGTGCACTGAGGTGTATATGACAATAAAGTAGTGAATCTCAATCTATTTACTTTTATTTTTTTATTGATTTTTAATTAGGCCTATAGGCTCATAGGTCTTTCGTCCAAACCCCCCCCCCCCAAAAAAAAATTTCATAGCATCCCCTGTTCAAAAGTGCTCTCAGCAGCCCTGCCCTTCACTACCACTTTATGAAAAGAATAGAAATTTTAAAAGATTAGTATTGGTACATTTCGGGTTTTTCAAAAGTAAAATAATAATTACAAATAAAATAAATAAATGTAAGTTTATTGATCTTACAGTGGAGAAATTAACTCTTTGCATTTAACCCATCCCCTATGGGGAGGAGTGATCTGTCACTCTTCAGTGCCCAGGTAGCAATCAATAAGGTTCTTGCTCAGACCCCCAAGAGTGGCAGTCTGTGGGAGTGGGTTTCGAACTAATACTTCAGGATTCCTAGCCCTAATCACTAGGCTGCTACTCCCTAGTATTGTAATGATACAAACAACTTTCTCATTCTGAGAGGCTGCAGTAAAAGAATACATTTTTTTTTCTGCTCGAAAGAAAATTGTTTACTTACCTGATGATAAACAAAGTTATATTCTGGCAAAGAGTACCAAGACAGCAGTCTGAGAAAAGACAACTATACCGCGGAAGGCAAAGACTTTCCTGGTCTTCAAGGTTTTATAACCCAGCAATGCACTGAGCAAAGTCTATTTTAGAAACCATATTTAGAAGGTGCCACTTCTATAAAGAAAGACTGGATTCATTCATGTAAAATTTACACATTGTATTTTTACACACAACATTTCAGGATGATCAAAAAAACGTATTAGGGTCCAAGGAAAACAAGAAAAAAATAAAAAATTAGGATCTATTATTAATCTTATCTCTTGTATGTTACATATAGTATACAGTTAGAATCATAATGCTTTTAAACATTGATCCGATGTTTTATTATATATAGTAAAAGGAAATTACTTTAGCCAACAAAACCACTACCATACCTGATTAAATTACCCCAGTGAAACAATAAAATACATGCATCATGTATATTGTTAAATCAATGAATCATAAACAACTAAACAGAAGGAAGAAATACACTTGAGTTACGATTTGTGTACAATCATTTAACTATGAAACATCTTTTAGAATAATACAACACAAGTTAACATTGTAAAATTTTGATAGAAGATAGTACGAAAATAAATGTAGCCATAATGGAAAGTCAACTTTTATACAGGTCACTGCTGGTTTCACTGTGCTTCACAATAATTTGTGGGTGTGCAGGACATTGTTGCATTGTGGACAGGAATGCTGCACATCCTTGCAAGCATTCACACAGAAGGGGATTAAACAGCAGGGCCAGAATCTGGAGTGGAGGATAGGGTAGAATAAAAAGAGACAAATTAATTAATGATCAAGATGCTTTATTAGAGCTGATGAGAAACAACATATTTATCTCAAATATATACTTTAGTTTAAAGAGGTCATAAGGTCACAACGTTTTTTTTTTTTTATTAATTTAGCTGTTTTGATTAATACTATATCCTTTTGTTCATAATCATCTGCAAGCCCATGTTCATGTTTAATGGCATAAATTAGCCTTTTGGTTGCAGTATTGGTATATAGGAAAAGTTGGTGTTCTGCCTAGTGTTGCACCGATACCGATACCAGTATCAGCCAAGGCCCCGATAGTGCACTAAAATGGTGGTATTGGTATGGGCGAATACCGACAAATATGGCACCGATATCATTTTTAGAGCCAAGAGTTTATTTAACGATTGTCATCCATTCTAGGTAGGCAATAAAAAGTTCTACTCAATTCACTTTGTATTAGTCTTTTACTGCTTCACACATGTAGGCAACAGCTTGACAAAGCTATGATGGCAATTATTTTACATCCATGTAGTATGCAGTTCTTCATATACAAACAAACACAACAATTTCAAACAGATGGTATTGGTATGGTATCGGCAAATACTGCACAACAAGGTATCGGGTGTCGGTATCGGGACCTAAGAATGGCATCAGCGCAACACTAATGCTGCCACACCTGTGTGTTCTGGAGCATCAAACGATTAGTTTGATGCTCAAGATTTTTGATGTAAAATAAAGCACATTTATAGAGGGACACTCATGTTTGGCCAAGCATGTTACAATTTTTGTGATGTAAAAATCCCGCTTTAAGGTAGTTGTAAGTGTAGTCTGTTGGAAAGAGAAATAAACTGTTTTGTCAGCAAACTTTTGCCCGCACAAATCAGAATATCACTTTTAAATTGGGGACGGATTAGTTTTTATTAAAGTTGTAACAAAAGAAGGTAGAGATTACTGATGTTAAAAACGATTACACTTCTTTTTCCTATGAAGATTCAATATTAGAGAAGCCCTGGAAGGCAAGTGAGAAAAGTTTTTTTTAAAGATGAAAATATATTTTTGTAATATATTTTGTTGTTTTGTGTCTATGTGTATCCCCGAAAGCCATGTAAAAAATTATATACAGACTAGAATATCTCAGGGAATAATTTTTTTGTTGGTTAAGCCTAAAGGGTAAGTGGAGAGAAAATCTTACAAATAAGAATATAACAATGTTTTTTTTTTCATGTCTGAAATGCAAATTGAAAAATTTTTTTTTTGTAAACTAAAACATTTCAAACTATTTTTTGACTGTTAAGTTCTAAATGGCAAAAGAGAAAATTACACCTATAAATACTTTAGTTGTTACGTTGTTTGTTTGTTTGTTTTTTCAGTTTAGACCTCAAAATCAAGTGAGGTTGTTAATTTATAAGAAGTTGCATTCAGACCACATGCAGCGTCCGCAGCAAATTTACACAATACCCCTATGCAAACCGCAGAGGGAAGCAGCGAGCAGGGAATTCCACATGGTAAGAGCATTCTATGGACCGTCCATGGTGCTTACATTTTTAATAGAACCCTTGGGTTAGATCCACCCATGCATGTATGCTCTTTCTGATTGTTCTTGTTGTAGTAGCTTCATCTGGTCTGCTCCTTTTTGAACACGACTCCATCATCGAATAAATATCATGGGCTGCTGCCATCAACAACTTTGTTTACAGATGTTGGAGTTTGGTTAAAGATGTTTGAGTTTGGCCTGTTTCTTTTACCATGACTAACTGTATGTGCTCTCTTTCATCCTTTGACATGGAAACTGGCTTGGAGCATGTCTGCCTGGCTGTGTCTTTCTTGGATTGGGCAACTGGTGGAGCTAGTACAAAAGTACCTTTTGTATTCTGCTGCTTTTTGTATGTCTGCTTCTATTTCCTTTAACCCTAGTCGGCTTCGACGGAAGGCCACTCACACTGAGCCTGGTTTTGCTAGGGGTTTCTTCCTGGTAAAAGGGAAATTTTCTCTCCACTGTTGATGCATGCAGGCTCCATGTGAGAGATTTCTGAAGAGTAAATGGTGAAATGCAAGTGAAAATAATCACTGCAAGCTTACCAGACGGGAGATTTTAAGGAACTACTAAAACCATGAGTTTGGAAAGTAAGAAAAATTATAGTAAAAATGTTTACCCCCTTTGGCTTTTCTTGAAGTAGCAGAAGAGGATTTTGGGCCAACACAGAAAAAGATTACAGCCTCACCACCGCAATACGCAGCAGGGCCTCAATAAGATGTGAGGGACTGCTGAAGAGTCAATGACAAAATGCAAACATTCCTTCTTGCTCCATTGTAGAGTCCTGCAATGGGTCGGGTAGCCGTGGGTCCCCGACGGGTCACCCGCTAAAATGCTCTTTTTTGTGTGGGAAAAATACATAAATAAAAATAAATGGGTCGGGGGTCGTTTTTATGCGTGTGTGTTGTTATGGACATCAGAAATGTTATATTAATCAGGCACTGGGGTCACCCTTGTTGTAGCTTAAAGCCCTGCCAGCAGTTTGGGCTTCCCTCCAAAAAGGCCACAGTCAGTGCATACACGTCTGCTGCAGTGTTGATGGCGCTGTTCTGCAGCGCAGCGTACTATAGCCTATTACTTGATGTGTTAACGGGTCGGGTTGCGGTTTAAATATCAACGGGTCGGGTCGGGTTTGGATTTGAATTGAAGATATCCACGGGTGACGGGTTGGGTTCGGTAGTCATCCTTACGGGTTCGGGCAGATGCGGGTTGGTAAAACTCGACCCGTGCAGGACTCTACTCCAGTGTATCGCTGCCACTGATCCCCTGGGTCTGGAGAACTTCCTTTATGCAGTAGAAGTTTGCAGTGTTTCTTAATCTGCAGTTGCTTTGCTATTTTCAGCATTTTACGTATATATGGGTTTTTTGTGTGACGGCATCATTTATCTGTTTGCTAACCCCATGCTTGTGTTTTTTCTTGTGTGTCTCACAAGTTTGCTAGTCTAAATTTTGTGTTTGCTGAATTTTTGGAATTTGCCATGACCTAATGCAATCGGACCATGTTTTTCCTCTTCGGCCGACGTAACTGTTTATAGTTTGTAGAAATTTAAGCCCACCACCAGACATTATGTGTGTTTTCATGTTGAAGTTTTTACTTACCCTATGATAAATAGTGATCCAACAATTATCCAGGTGAGGAGGCCCAGTTTGTATTCAATTGAGGTCACAACTGTGGTCTGGCAATACGGACATAGCATATTTCCAGGAGAATCAGTGGGCTTTGGTTGCGCAACCACTGCTTTCACCACCGTAGCAGACCCTGTAACAGTTCTTGTTAATGGAGTTGGAGATCTTTTTTCTGTTCTTTTCTTTTTAATAACCATTACATCAGTTTATTTATGTATGTGTTCAATCTTCTGTGTCAGTCAAAAGTTGGCATGCGATGGCCAGAGTGGCTCCTCTATCATCTTATATGGTAATGCTCTAGGCTGTGTAAGAAGGACAGAAGGTTGACTCGGGGGTTTCGGGGAGAGACTTCCTGGCTGACTTTTGGATAATATTGGAAAGTATTCAAAAGCTCTATGCCTTGTTTTGTACAAGGGTCACCCAGCTAAATGGTCAAAATGCAAAAAGAACATATACCTCATCGGACTGGACCAGATAATAGAGGCTGACACAACAATGGCTCATAAAATTTGATGTTGTTAACCATTTTCTATTTCCTTGTTTTGCAAATTTGTATAATTTTCCTACAACACACACCACTATCTTTGGACCTCTAGTGTACCTCTCTAAAATTCAAAGTAAGTTTTTAATAATAGAAAACAAATTGATGAAGTCACCCACCGACACCTGGATTCACACACACCACAACCGGCTGTTGAGCTAGACGCAGGGGGGAAAAAAATACTGATTCATAAAGTGTTAAGCATATATGAAGAAGCAATCATGTCAGGAAAGGACTTAACATTATTAAGTGAAAATATGCAAGGTGTAGACATATTTAAATGTCTGTTTTCTTACCATTTACATGTGCATATTGCTGAGTATTTTGCTGTATACCAGGTACAGAATACTGCTGAGGATATTGCTGCTGAAGATATGGGTCAACAGGCGGTTGATACGGCTGGGCTTCAGGCTGGAAATATTGCTGATCAGTGGATTGGGGATACTGCTGACCAACAGGCTGAAATATTGGCTGGTTATATTGCTGGGCCGGAGGCTGGGTTGGAGGCTGAAAATCCGCTGTGTATACTGGTGGTGATTTATTGACCATGTTGTCTTCCAAAGGGGGGCCAGGATATGGTGGTGCTGGCATATCTGGAGAAACTGTGATATCTGGAGAAACTGTGATATCTGGAGGAACTGTGATATCTGGAGGAACTGTGATATCTGGAGAAACTTTGATATCTGGAGGAGGTCCTTCACCTTTTTCCATCCTTGAAGTAAAAGATGTATAAAATTTATTTTAGTAAAGCTGTAAAATAATTAATGTCTCCAGCAGCCTTTTACAATAGAAGCATAGTTGTGACTCTGTGGCACAAAGTTTGCCAAAAGTGCTTAAAATGAGGAGAGCGATTGATTGCTGAATAAAAGAACTCATGAAAGTTAATTGTTAAGGTTACATGAGTTCTTCCCAAAACAACACTGATTATATATAGCCTATGACAGCAGTGTAACAGCATTGGGAAGAATAGATTATCACAAAACAGTGGGTCAGTGTTCTCATATAAAACAGTTGGGCCTTTTTTATATATTTTTTCTTTTCAAACAAGGATTGCATATTTACCAAATCACATCAACACATTTCAGTGTATCATATTGTGGTATTATTTCACAGAGCAATAATAGAGAAGAGCATATAGTAAGCTCGTTAACATTTTGGAACATGTCAGAGGTGGTGTTGTTGTGTTTAATAAAAATTATAAATGTGCATAGGAATAATCGCTGTCACTAATAAATAATAATAACCAATAAATTCTGTTCCTCTGTTGCATGCTCCTGCCCATTTTTCTTGTTGCTGCTTCTTCTGAATGTTATTGTAAGACAAACAAATTCTGAAATTAGCAGGATCAGAGTCCATTAACCCTACTACAGTCTTTCCAACAACACTGGGGATTGGGGTGGGGGGGTGGGGGTGTCAGTACTACACTAACTCACCTTGTTCCTACTTTGGACCCAGCCCCCCATCCCGCACCCGGGCCAGATGACCCCTAATAAAAGCCCCCGGGGGACAGGGGCAACATGTCCCATACAGGCCACCCAGCCGGAGCCATTCCCCCCCGCCCAAAATAATTTACCTTGCCACTCCCTCACCCTCATCACATTGCCCTCCAGCAGAGCACCTGGATTTTTACCCATTTTTAAGGAAAGAGAGTTTGGAACACAACTAAGCACCCAGTCCATCTTAATTGTTGATGATTTATAAATTTTTTAAGTAATTACAATTTTTTGTAAAAAACATAGGGTGCTTTATAAACTCAAAACATGTGACATTATATCTGGCATACAGGTCTGCTGTAGCGTCAGATATTCTTCAAGATTATATTTATTCTATTACAGATCTTATTCATTTTCTACAGCTTGAAAGAGTCACAACTTCAATAAAGTCAGTACTTATTACAAACCGGTTGGGGTGGCTGTGCTGGGTAATGCATTTCAAGACAAATTTAACTAACAAGGTGTAGGTGTGGCACACAGCAGGAAACTGAGAACAAATGACTGAATGATGTTTAGGAATTGCAGTGTTTTTTTTTAAAAAGGTAGAGATGTTATGATTAACCTTACTGTAAATTTTCTGATAAAATTTTTTTAAAAAGCATTACATGATATCAGATATATCAGTTTGACCAAAAGACATAAAGAAACCACAGGCAGTTAACAAATATGCCATTTTTCAATAGCATACACCATTTTTCAAATGGGATATGCCTCTTTTCAACTGACATAGAACTTTCAAAGGTGACATACCAGATACCATTTTTGGCTTTCCATGTCACTCTGCTTTAACACTCTGCCAAAGGTATTTTTTTGACACACTATATATATATATATATATATATATATATATATATATATATATATATATATATATATATTTTTTTTTTTTTTTTTTTTTTGCTACATGGCTTTTTAAAATAAAAAAATTAAATATATGTTATCATCAGAGGTGTCAAGTAACAAAGTACAAATACTGCGTTACTGTACTTAAGTACATTCTTTAGGTATCTATACTTTACTCTATTACTTATTTTTCTTCCTACTTCTGACTTCTACCCATTACATTTTCACACAAGTTTCTGTACTTTCTATTCCTTACATTTTAAAAACAAATGTTACTCGTTACTCTTCGCTTTGGTTTATGTTTATAAATATTTATTTTATGTCATATGCGCCATCCATTGCAGATCATTGGCGCCAACAAGACCTCCCTCATCCTTGGCCCTATCTCAAATTATTTTTCAAAATGATCGAAAAATTTAGCTTTAAATTTATATAGTTGCATCAGGCTGTTTTTTTTAAAGGTTACTGTATACTTTTATACTTGAAGTAGTTTTTGGAGCACAAACTGTTTCACTTTTACTTGACAAGAGTGTTTTTTAAACTGCAGTATCTATACTTTTACTTAATAAACAAATGTATGTATTTTTGACACAACTGGTAGTCATTATAGTTCTAGCAAATCTTTTCCTGCCAAACCTTTATATAAAAGTGTCAAAAACATATGATACACACATTTATCTAAAAAAAATTGCCACATTCAAAAGTCCTTTTATTTCAATCACTCATTCAACTAATTGAAACGGTTATATCCAAGTTGTAGTAAGAAGATATAGTAATTAAAGACAAGAACTTTTAAACTTGGTGACCACATCAGAACAATAAAAAACATTTTTAACACAGAAGATTTGGCTTAATGAAAACTAATTTTGATAACTGAATAAAGGTTGTTAGTGTTAAAAGGCCTTTCCTTCTAACAAATTTGCCTTATCAGAAAATATTCTTCAGTTTAATAAGAGCATACCTGAGAACATGCCTGAATGTTATGTTGAATTTCAATTGGTTTTAAAATACAAAAAATATCAATCCAAACTTATGGAAATCTGGATCTAAGAAAACAACTTAATGGTATGAGAAAATCTCTGTCTCTTAATCCGAATGTTTTAGATTTTCTTACCTGTGTTTTGATTTGATATAGGCCTCCAAAGATGATGAAAATGCAAATGAACCAGAGCGTCTTATTTCTCTGACAGTGTTTTTTACTCAAATGCAAAACATTGACAAGAATGTAGCAAAACAGCTGGCAGGTAGAAGTAGGTGTGACCAAAACAGCTGGTAGGTAGAAGTAGGTGTGGCCAGTAGCTTCAAAACAGCGCATAAACTCCTGTGTTCCATAAAAGTGTTGAGGGATACATCACTGAACAGACCTGCCCAACCTGTTTGTAAATACAGTTGTTCATTTAAGAGAATTTTTCACTTGCTTGATAACAGATGAGATTTAAGTCAGTTTCAGATGAGATTTAAATCAGTTTCGTACTGGAATGAGAGTGAAAGGGGTTGTTTACAAACTATTAGGGACTGTTTGGAATAAGGCAAGGCAAATTTATTTGTATAGCACAATTCAGTACAAAGACAATGTAAAGTGCTTTACATGATTATAATATAGGAAAATAAAACTACAGTATGGATGCCCGTTTCCGCCACTCAGTAAAAAAAAAAAAAATCTCATTATAATGAGATAGTAACTCAATATAATGAGAAACTATCTCATTATATTGAGAGTGAAATAAATTTGCAACATATATTGTATGTCATGACACTGCTCAAGTCATTAAAAGTGTGAAAGAAGAGGAGCTTTTGAGTGAAGAATATTTTTTTCTGGGGTTGATTTATTTCCGTGACATTAATTTTGCCACATTTATTGTATTTCATAATATCCCTCACTTAAAAACCAAAAGAAAAAAGAGGGAAAGAAGCCTTTCCAAATCTGAGGATGGTTCAGAATGGTTCCTTACAAGGAAATGGTTTCATTTAAAACAATGAAGGTGTACAGAAGTGGAAAATAGAAGGAGAAAGTCCTCTTTTTGTTTCTGTTTTTGTTATGGATGTTTGTTGGCCTATTTCACCTTTTAGGCTAAAATGTAACTGATAATATGATTAGAGATAAAAAAAAAAATAAATAAATAATAATAATACCAATGATACTAATGCCAATGCTACTGTGCCCATTCTGAATATCTCTGCTTCTAACAGTGGTAAAAGAGATGACACTTCACAAGGTGTTGTGAAACAATATGCCATAGTTGGAATTTACCAGGTAATCATAGGGGTTTCAAGAAACACCACTGGGCCAGAAGAATTAAACCGGTCTGATTTAATTCCATATAATGTGTTTGGTAAGTTGTGCAGGAATATTAAGATGTATGTCTGTGTTTTTCACACATGGTTGGTCTACAACAGAATCATGGTGCCCTTATTATTTGCCTAGAGGTTATGTTAATCCTAGCAACAACTACATACACACAGATTTAAGAAATCCGATAAGTTTAGTCTGAAGTAAGTTAACCAAAGTTACAAACCAGGAAGAAATCCTTCAGTGTTGATAGTTAGAAACATGGAATAATTCGTGGTCGGCTGTGGACCACAAAGAATTTTTTTTTTGTACTTAATTTTAGACGGTAATGTACTTGGGAAGGACCCAAAGGGAATTTATAAAATTCAATTTGTTGACCCAAATCCAACTTTAGACTCTATTCCTGATGACACTGTAGATACTGTAGTTTCCTTGAAAGTAAAGACTCACCTGACTCACCGGTAAAATATTTAAACCTCGCTTTGTGGAATGATTCAAGTTTAAACCGGTTTTGCAGAGAAGAACGCTTGGCTTGAATGTCAGCTTGTATTATTTTACAGAATCATACATTTAGTTCAAAATTAAAAATTTAAAATCTGAATATTTAGTTATAAAATTAAAATTTTAGAATGTTTGTTAATTAAATGTTTAGTTTCTTACCTAAATATTCCTAGGAGCGGCCCTAGTCCTGCCTCTCTAAATTTGATAGATGTGTGAAAGTTAAATTTTATTTATTTTTTTTAACCTTTATTTAACACATAAAACTTTATTTTATACATTAAAATAAATGTCAGGTACATAAAAACAAAACAAAAAAAACATATCAAGTAAAAACAGTTCCGGATTATTGACGCTGCGACAAATTCTTTCACTTTCAACTTAAAAGCATTTAAAGCTAAAAGCTCAGTCAATTTCCAGTTTCTTTGTAAAAATATCCATTCACAAATTAATTCATGGTGTACTTCAGTGGAGTAGCATGAAAATATGTATTTAATCATGAAATAATTATATTTACTTCATCTGGTCTGGAGATGAAGTTTTCAACCTGCTTCTGTAGTTTTACCTCTCCTCCAGCAGGTGGCGTGAGCAGGCACTAGCGGCTGGGCAGCCACATGTGTTCCTCATCTAATCATCAACACAGAAGCTTAATAAGTCCCCTAGTTAACACCTCTGTGGTAAAGGTTTAAGCATCACCGGTGTTAGGATGAGTTTAATAATCTGAGAGTCTGTTAAACCCTGATATTACCTGCCTCTTGTGTACAAAATAAATTCTTCCCAAACAGTTTATCTTCTCAAAAATCTATCCTAATCGCCGGTGTTTTTATAGCATTTACAACTAATAACTTAGAATGCATGAAAATTACAATGGTAAAATTTGTACCATGTTAGACATCGTTTGAAAGCTTAGATTCTCCAAAATTCAACCACCAAGTCCAGTATAAGGACACAGCGATCACGACAGCACAATTAACACAGATATAGCAGCATTTAAAAATGTAAACTTACAAACCAGCTACAACAACATACCTTTGAAGGCGTCCAAAAGCTGTTTTATAAATCCATTCTTCAATTGTTTATATTCCTTTCATCCATAAGGGTCCACAGATAAAAAGAGATCCAGAATATTCATAATAAAAATCTTCCATGATGAGAAAATCACATAACGTCTGGTTTTTGACATCAGAAAAGTTAGCTGGTCATTGCTAACGTTTAGCATCTTGCTAATAAGATTTACCTCCTCATTTGTTTATGGAGGACCAGCTCTTCCATATTTAAAAATAAATACAGAAATAGATACATGCTCAATAAATAAATAAGCATACAATTAATTGCCCCTAAAAAGACAATAAACAAATAAATGTAGGCAGAAATGAAATTATACAGTGAGACATAAATGTATATATCTCTTTTAATTAGCTTCTTTATTTATTTGCCTCTGTATTAATTATCTTATTTATTTATTTTGAGTTATAGTCTTCACCTATATTCATTAATTATTTATGCGCATCTATTTTTGTCTGTTTTATTTTTCCTTTGTATTTTTTTTTACCCTTTTTAGTTCTTCAATGCTATTTATTTCTGCCTGTCATTTTTACATTTTTGTAAGCATTTCTACCTCAATATGCAAATGAGGAGGGGCTGTGTCTTAAAGGATCAACTTCTGCCCATTGGTCGGTTGGCAGGTTCTCTGGCTGACAGGCTCCTTCTTGTCAGCCAATGACGCACTGTTGTTTGACCACATTGGCTGTTTGGCTTTATAGCCAATGAAATATGGTTTTAAACAAGGGTAGACATGGCTGGGTTGCATAAAGAAGAGCCGACTTGCGTAAGAGTGAAACACACTGCTGAGGCTGGATCAATCAGTTCAAAACCGTTTACAAACAACACTTCGATATTTTTGAAGTTTGGATGCCGATTTTGTTTAATTACAATGCCTAAGTTGGAAAACAAAACAAAACAAAATTTGTTATATATAATTCTGAAATGCAGCTTAGGCTGTGTTTTACTCACCCAATTTTGCTTTGCTTTTTTCATTTGGGTATGAAAAATAGGCAAAGATTACATCAAATGAGGTGGGTGTTAAGAGGATTATTTAACTAGGACAGTTCTTCTGTCAAGATAGAAATTAATTATCTTCATTATGTAAGGGGAAAAGATTTGGGAATGGAATGAGAGTAGTGTCCTTGATCTGAGAACATAGTGTAATATTTAAAAATGGAACCATGGATGTCTCCTTATTTACAAACGTGTATGGTGTAATGATGTGATGATGCTTATCAGCTAATAAAGGTACAATTGTATTTCAACCCAAGGTCTTTGTGTTTATTTTATACAGTAAACAATTTATCACTCAGGCTAGATTTACTCTTCTTTGGTTACATCTGAATGAACGAGGCAGATTTATTTGGTTTGTTATTAATAATTCTGCTGATAGCAATAGTCTAAATTATTAAATTGGTGAAGGCAACTAGATCTTAACAGCCAATCCCGGAGTCTAACCTTTATATAAATAAACCCTGATGAATAAGAAAATAACATTTATAATCATTCTACTATTAACATATTAATATTCGAATGACCTATTGATTAACTATAACTCCCAGTTCTAGTTATTTAATATATTCATGATCTTCTGGTAAACTTGGACAACATTCATGTTCTTTATGTTTCTCTGTAAGGGAGGGAATGTCAGTCAAGTCAAGTCAAGTCAGCTTTTATTGTCACTTTCTTCATATGTACAAGACATACAAGGGAAATGAAATTACGTTTACTCTCTAGAAATATACAAATATACAAGAAATATACAAGACTGACATTTACAGACTGACATAAAGTGCGGGACATGACAGGTAACAGTGATAAGAAAAATATAAAGTATAGACATTACAATAAAAGCAATAAAACAGCAGCAATAGTTTATTCCAGGCTCAGGTACAGTAGTGCAGGTCAGCCTGGTAACTCAGAGTTCTGATAACAAAAAGATTATGTTTCAGTGGGGTGATGTGAGTCAAAAGGCAGGTATTGGTCTGTTTGTGCAGGTTTCTGTGTTAAGACTGCCATTGTCTGGAAACTGCACGGCTGAGATGATGTGAATGGTGAATGCCTCAGCTTCCTGGGTTTGGATTTGACCCAGATATCTTCCACCTATCTAAACCAGTAAGTCGCTTATGTTCCCTTGTATATGCAGAGTACTCTGATCTCCATCTACTCCTTCTATGCAGCTGTCTGTTGGAGCAGTGGCTTATCTGTAGCTGAGAGAGAGCAGCTGGATAAGTTCATCAGGAAGACCAGCTCTGTGATTGGATGCCCCCTGGAGGTGGGAAACTAAAGGACCCTAACTGAAATAACATATCTGTTTGATAATGTCTATGCATAAAGCTGTTGCTGAACTGGAAAGCTCCTTCAGTGACAGACTGCTGCACCTTAAATGCACTAGGGGGCGTTATCATAAATCCTTCTTCCAAGCAGCTGTAGGTATTTATAACCATCACTGTTATCAACAACTTCAATAAGTTCTTACATTCATGCTGATTTTTGCAGTTACTGTCTTAGCCACTTAAATAACATGTTGCTGNGGATGGATGGATGGATGGATGGATGGATGGATGGATGGATGGATGGATGGATGGTATTGTTGCTGAAATGGAGAGCTCCTTTAGTGACAGACTGCTGCACCCTAAATGCAACAGGGAACGTTATCACAGATCCTTCCTCCAAGCAGCTGTAATACTTTGTAACCATCACTGTTCCCAAAAACCTCAATAAGTTGTTACATTCATGCTGATTTTTGCAGTTACTGTTTACGTCACTTACACAAGTATCTGTACTTTTACTCAAGTACGGAAAGTGAGTACTTTTGCCATCTCTGCATGCAGCTGATATATTTGCACATCTCTGGTGTTTGCTGCTATTTTTTCGCATAGCCATTAGTGTAAAAATGTCCACAGCTTTATGTAGATTTTTTTATTCTCCAGGTGTACAGTATTTATGTGGTAAAAAAAAAGTATTTGTTTTGTTTATTCTCTTAACTCTGTCACTTATTCTTTTATTTTTATACACTTCTTTAAGTTCCACATTTGTATGACCATTTTTGCTATAATCTTTAGCTGCTGTAATGCAACAATGTCCCAATTGTGGGACAATAAAGGGATTTTCTATTCTATTCTATTTTATTCTATAAAGATATTGGACACAATGGGTAAAACCGGAAACCCATGGTGCACCTTTACCTTTAAGCTACTGTAAAACCTCCTCTCAAAAAAAAGGCAACTGTACTATAGATGGCATCTTTCTTGGACTGTGAGATTTTCTAACCCAGCGATGCACTAAGCAAAATGTGATCTCTACAAAGAAGGACAGGATTCATTCTTGTAAAATGTACACATTTTAATTTTACAATGGTGATCTTCATGATGCACAAAAATACGTATTATAAGGCAAGGCAAATATAAACCAAGAAAAAACTGTATTAATCTAATATCTTGTATGTTGCATACAATCATAATGCTTTTAAACATTTATCAGATGTTTAATTATTTATAGCAATGAAAAATTATTTTTACTAACAAAACTACTATAATAACGGTCAAATTATCCCAATGAAAGAACAAAATACATGTATAATCTGTAATTTAAAAATATCCTTTTTTTTATCTAAAACATAGATCATTTTACAACATTTTAATAGAAGGCAAGTATACAAAAGTGAGAATTTGTCCCAAATAAAAAAAAAAAGAAATATTTTCAGAATAAAACGACACAAGGTAACATCTTATAAGAATATGATAGAAGATATCAGGGGAAAATGATAAATGTAACCATAATGGAAATTCCACTTTTATACAGGTCACTGCTGGTTTCACTGTGCTTCACAATAATTTGTGGATGTGCAGGACATTGTTGCATTGTGGACAGGAATGCTGCACATCCTTGCAAGCATTCACACAGAAGGGGATTAAACAGCAGGGCCAGACCCTGGAGTGGAGGATAGGGTAGAATAAAAAGAGACAAATTAATTCTTGATCACGATGCTTTATTAGAGCTGATGAGAAACTGACCGCATGTATCTGAAATATATACTTAAAGAGGTCTTAATTTGACTTTTAATAACTTTTTTCGTTCATGATCCTCTGCAACCCCATGTTCATGTTTAATGGCATAAATTTGCCTCATGGTGGCAGTATTGGTATATGCGAAAATCTGGCGTTCTGCCACACCTGTGTGTTCTTGAGTAATTGTTTGGTGCAAGACTTTTGTTGTTGAGTGAAGCACATTTATAGGGTTAGAGTATATGTCTGCAATTTGTGAGTAAAAACCAAGCTTTAAATTCAATGTCAGTGTAATGTGTTACATGAAAAGAAACTCAAGAGTACTTAAAAGTTTTCAGCAAAGGTTTGTTTTCAGGGGTCAGAATGTACAGTAAACTCAGAAAGTTAATATTTTTAGTAATATTTTAACAAATACTTAGCAATTGTTGATTACACTTTTTTTCCCCTTTGAAGATCCAATATTTACAGAAAAGTCCTAAAAGTACAAAAAAATATCTTTGACAACAAAACAGTTTTTTTATATATATATATTTTGTCTTTTTGTGTGTGTATATAGCGTTGAAAAGCAGGTAAGATAAATTATTTACAAACCATAAAAGTGTTTTTTTTTTTTTTTTTTGTCCAGCCCAGATATGCGTGTATGAAATTTTTATAAAAATGTTTATTTACAGCTCAAAAAATGTCAGGGCATTAAAGATTAAGCCTGTAAGGCAAGTGGAAAAAATCAACTTACAAATCAAAATATTTCAAAGTACTTTTTTTTTCATATCTAGAAGGCAAGTTGAAAAATATATTTTTTTGCGGACCAAAATATTTTAAAGCTATTTTTGCTGTTCTACTCTAAATGGCAAGAGGAAAAAATAATTAGACCGAAAATATTTCATATTATAAATATTTTGTTTTGCAGTTTACACCTCATCTCAGATATAATCAGTTATCTCATTGGTCAGACTGCTGCACACATCTGACAAATGGTTAATAGTAATAAGAAAAACATATATTAACTGTCCAAGATTGAACAACCAACATAACATTTTATCATAATGCATCTTAAACTAATTAGAACCTAGTAACAATATGTCATGATCTGCCCTGATAGCTGACATTAATTACTTACTTCATTCACCTGCTTAACTCTGCCCGGTTCCTCATCACCACTCATCTCATTCACCTGCACGTTTTGCTTCATATACTTGCTATTGGGGCCAGATCATAGTTTGATTTCGGTTTCATTCCTGTTTGTTAGTTTGTTTCATTAGTTTTAGTTGAGTCCCTGGTTAATGTTCCCATCCCCTGAGGCCAGTGGATGGAGAGGGTTTGCTGTTTATCTTGTCTTTTGATCGTGTCCCAGATCTTCTCTGCGGAGCCCTCAGGGTTTTGGCTTGGATTGTGGGGAGGTTTGGTTTTGAGTCCCGTAAGCCTGGCTCCTAATTGGAGACCAGGGGTCCATTTAATTCAGCAGGTGTAATAAATTCAGATTCAAATCTGAAGCTCTAAACTGATCTAGCCACAATAAGGGAACTCTGAGTGTTCGGATTCACAACAGCTGCTATGCATTGGTTAAATCAAGTTTAACTAGGTCCACTCAGAATTTAACATGTGCGCAACAAGTATGAAAACCTATTATCTGTGGAGCACCGATTCAAAGAGTCACCTTGACAATAAGCAACAGGAAGTGCCTATTCACCCTACTGGAACTAGAGATTTTAATGCAGAATTGCAAAGAAATAAAATTAACAAGGAACATGTGTTTAAAAGACTGAGAAACAGAGCTACAGCTACAAAAGAGAGGAAGGTGGCCAAGGAGAAGATTGTTGCTCGAGTTAATGTGTAAGTTTATATGAGGTGGTTTATGGCAGCCAGTTTAAAGTTCTTGCAATTATTCTTGGTACCATGTCTTGTCTCTGTCCCTCAACCCCTGAGCCTGCCTGTCTGTCCTTGTGCGTGTCTGTCTGAGCTCACTGCTGGGCTAATTGAAATCTGAACCTGCCTTCTCTCTCTTTGGATTCCTGGAACCCTGGATCTGTCTGTTCCTGTATGGATTGGAGCCCCTGCCTAGTCTGCAGACTCCTGGATTACAGAACTGTCCCTGTCTGGTCTGTTTTCCTGAATTGGATTGGATTCCTGCCTGCACTCTAGCGTTGCTGCATCGGGGGACCCTAATGGATGGCTCAGGGTCGCATCTCATTGGCAGTGCATCGGCTGATTCTGCCTTTGATTAAGAGGATGGACTGACCTCTCAAACCAGAGTGTCAGTGATTGGGCGGTGCCCCGCCCCCTCCTGCAGACACTGTGGTCCTCAGTTCTACAGCTCAGCATTTCTGTTCTGCTTTGTTTTTGTTAAAATAAACCTTTTGAACATTACTACTGACTGTCTCACCTTCAATATTGGGTCCAGCATTCTGAGATCATTATACAATAACAACAGAAAACTAGAAAGGATATTAAAAAACATCAAAAATTTTCTCAAATAGCACTAACAAACAGTATGTTTTCTCTGATTTTTCCAAAATCAGAGAAACAAGAAAACTAGAAATAGTTTGGATCTTGATATGTGATATCACACGTAGGTAATTGTTTCTCGGTCAGTGTTAGGGTCCATGCTTTTACTGACATGCGTACATTTGGAAATGAAAACCAAGGTACTAATTTAACAAGAATATGCTATATTGGCATGACTTTTTATAGTTAACTATTTATAAAGTGTCTCACAACATCAACCTCTTTAATTTCATGAAGCTTTTACCTCTTCCTTCGTTAAACTTTAACTGGTTGTTTACTAGAGAGAATAGGGGAGGGGTTTGCATTCGGCTGACTGCAGATAGTTACAAGAAAGGAAAGTCCCAGCCTGGCCTGTACAATATGCAACAGAACCTCAATGCTATATTCAGTTATTTTTGACATGTTACATTTGATGGGGCAAGGCATAATAAATTAATGCTATTGCACAATGTTTGCTGTCCTCGGCCACCACAACTATCTATAATTTGTAGCCATTTAAGCCCACCACCAGATCTTACGTGTATTTTCATGTTGAAGTTTTTACTTACCCTATAATAAACAGTGATCCAACAATTAACCAGGTAAGGAGGCCCAGTTTGTATTCAATTGAGGTCACAACTGTGGTCTGGCAATGCGGACATAGCATGCTTCCAGGAGCATCAGTGGGCCTCGGTTGCACTACAGTCACCTGTTTCACTGCCAGTTACACATATTTTTAGTGACAGATACTTAAAAATGTTAACTGTATGCTGTGTACTTTCTTTTCCTTTATTACCCACTGTGAGCCCGGTCCTTAAAAAGCCATGAAAACCCAACGAGTTTAAAGAATAGTGTCTGACTCTGTCACCCTTCATCATGTTCATGTTTTTTTTTACAGTTTGGATGTTCTTATCCATTTTTTCCACAACACACACCACTGTGTTTGGACCTCCAGTGTACCTCTGAAAAATTCAAAGTCATGTTTTAAAAATGAAAAACAAATTGACAAAGTCACCCACCTGGTTGAGCAACTTGATTTTGTTGTGCCATATACTGCACAACCGGCTGCTGATCTAGAGTTAAAAAAAAAAAATAATGTAGTTATCTGATTGAGTCATAAACTGGTCAAAAGCTTTTGCCATATAAGAAGAAGCAATAATTTCAGGAAAAGGCCCGACATTATTTTGTAAAAAATATACAACTTATAGACATATTAAAAAGGTGTCTGTTTTCTTACCATTCTTAAGATATTGCTGAGGATATTGCTGAAAATCCATTTGGTGATACTGCGGAGCAACAGACTGGGGATATTGCTGCTGAGGATATTGCTGATCAACAGACTGTTGATACTGCTGTACTTCACTCTGGGGATATTGCTGATCAACAGGTTGTTGATAATGCTGAGCAACAGGTTGGATTACTGGCTGGTTATATTGCTGTGCCACAGGCTGGGTTGCGGGCTGAAAATCAGGTGTGGATTGTGGTAGTGGATTGTAGTCCAAAGGAGGACCAGGATATGGTGGTGCCGGGATATCTGGGATATCTGTAGAAGGTCCTTCACCATTTTCCATTTTCTATGTGAAAGAGGAAGAAAAACTACTTTAGCAAAGCTGTAAAATAATGAATCTCTCCAACAGATCCTTCTTTTACAGAGGAGCATAGTTATGACAATGTGGCGCCAGGCTTGCCAAGTGCTTAAAATAATGAAAGGGCTTAATTACAGCATTAACTAATTCCTAAAAGTTTACTGTTAGGTTGGAGTCTTGTATAGTCATGCATGATTTCCTCCCAAAACGACACTCAATGGGCTTCATGCAACAACTTTTTTTATTGTTGTTGTAAATTTCTCTCACTTTTTCTCCTACCTTTCCTCCTATGAGTGTGCCACTTCAAGATCAACAATGATTCCTAACTTCAGTAAATGATCCTTGCAAACATGATGCAGTTCGCCTGTGCATAACTGAGAGCATGTTCCCACGAAATTTCTATTTGCTTAATTGCGGTCAAAATAATGCCATATGAGGATATGACTTCCCATGCTTGTCAGAATGTGTTCGTTCACAAAAACAGCACTGAAAACGAAGAAGAAAACTTTATTAGTTTGGAGATCGAGGTTCTTCCAACTGAGAGCTGAGAATTAAGGGACCAATAAAAACCAAGTAGTGTAGAATAAATCACAAGAGCTGCAAGTGCCATGGTTGGACTGTTACAGAGGCGACACAAATTAAATCATTGTCCCCTGGATAGTATTATGGAAGCTGCAAGTGCAGCTTCCATAATACAATCCAGGGGTTAGTATTATATAATGATGAAGCCTAATAAAAATAAAATTGACAATTTCTTCTAAGTAACAACAATAGTCATTTAGGGTAAAACTAGATTTGGATAATAACTGACTGAGAAGAAAAATGGTGGATGTCATAGCTTCTCCTTAATCACTTGTACGAACAATTTAGGAACAAATTTGGTCATATTAAAGCTTTTGCATCAGGCCCATTATATACTAAAGACAGCAGTGTAACATAGCATCTGAAAAGAAAACCAAGTTTATGACACACCTCTTTAAAGTGGGTTAGTGTTTTCGTATGAAACGTTCTTAACTGCCTTTTTAAACCTATTTGTATCTTTTCAAATAAGATTGACATATTTGTGACATCACATCAACACATTTCATTATAACATATTGGGGTTTTATGCGAGAGAACAAAATAACAAAGAGCATATAAGCATAATGAAAGATTTAAAAAAAATATAGGTTGTAAACATTTTAGATAACAATATATCAAATGTTTTGATGGTTTAGTGAGTTAAAGTTATAACAGTATATGGGATTATCAATAAATCTTGCTTCAAAGGAATAAAGGCACAAAAGACACATATAGCTTCTAATTATATGTGTGTGAAGAAGAAGCATGAAGAAAATACTCCATAAAAACTGTATCAGAGACTCTCAGTTAATTTTTATGTGTGAGCATTAATTGAGGTATTGTCATGCATAAATATTCTTTGATTCATACCATTTCATTGGAAATCTGACTGTATGCTAATGCTGCTAAAAGGTGAATGGGATTTTTTTGTGGTTTGTATATAAAATGGCTTTTGTCTTTTCGGTCTTCCATACAGCCTAGATCTGTAAATTGTTCCTTTCAAAATGTGTCCTTTCTACAGATTCTCACCCTTAAGACACAAAAAAGTATTAATTAAATTGTATTTCTATATATTCTAAAGATTTCTCATTCTGCACAAGAGTAATGGGACTATGGACTGATTGTATTATGCTTATTTGTATGTGTAAAACAGTTCTTTTTTTTGCTAAGGTCATGAAAATGATTAGATATGGATGTGTAGATAAGGAACAATGGTCTGAGTGAAGAAAAATGTTTGTTCTGTGTCCTGTCAATGACCCAAAATCTCTTTATCTGGTTCAGCTGAGCAAAAAGCACCAGTTTCATACATCAGTGTCTTGGAATTACATTTCGACTGTCCGTCGTGATAAGTTGGTGAGGTTAAGCTGTCGCCCACATGTCAAAGGAGCAATGAGTTATTTTCATTGCAATGTGGAGTATGCCAGGGATGCAAACAGTTGCTGATAATGAAAAGAAACATACAGGGGAAAAAATGTCACCAGCAGCCTAGGAATGTATGCTGTAACTATCTACACATTTTCCTTTTTATTGCTTGCTATAATGACACTTCTTCAAACTAAAAGGTATTTTTGCCAATTTTTTTTTTCTACAATCCTCATAATTTAAAATGTTAAATCAAATGATTCAAACATATATGATCATTATAGACTTAACAAATCTGTTCGTGCCTTATCTTCGTATGAAGATGCAAAAAACAAAACAAATGTATCTTAAGAAAACGCAATGTAAATAAAAAGTTCATTTATTTAATTTACTAATTGAAACTCTTACACCCAGGAGGTATATTTTAAGGCTTTAATTCTATGAACCTTTGGTTTATAGGAATTGAAAACAAGATATTCCGGATAGGGGATCGCTCCAGAAAAGGATTAATACAAAAAGGTTGGCTTAATCAAAACTATTTTTAATAACTGCTTAAAGGTTGTTAATGTTATAAGGAACTTTTATTCTTACAAATAAGCCTAATCAAAATAAATATTTTTAATTCAATGACAGCATACCTGAAAGTACACCTGTATGGTATGATAAATATTATTTGGTTTTACTGGTACAAAAAGATTTGGTCTTTGCTCATAGAAATCTGGAATTAAGAGAACAACACACATAGCTACTGAGGTATTTCTGCAATGAGAACATTTCTGTCTCTTAATCTGAATGTTTTAGATTTTCTCACCTGTGGTTGGATTTTCTGAATGCTTTGAAAGATGATCAGGATGCAGGACAACCAGGGCGTCTTATTGCTCTGACAGTGGTTGATTGGTAAAAGCAAAATTTGTTTCAGACAAAAAAAGGAGCAAAAAGAAGGCGGGCAGAAGTAGGTGTGGACAGTAGCTTCTTTAAAATAAACCAGTCCTCTGATAATATAATTCTCCTCTGTGTAGCGGGTAAACAGAAGTAGATTGACTTGTACCTTACTCTGCCTCCATTATTATTTATTAAAAAAACGTTTTGTGACGAGATGACAATTATTTTAAGACTGCACAAAGGTCATATTATACAACAGTAAACTGTTTTTCTAGGCTAAGTATGAGTCTCGTAGGTATCGTGCTTCAAACTGTGCATCGTTGCATTGAACCAAGGAGCCAGGTTTTAATTTTTAAAGATTTTCTTTTTCCAAGGGCCTACATTGTCTAAGGCAGTAAACGGGGAACTGGTAGCCCCACCAATAAAACCATCAGCCATCAGTTTGTGAATGGCAAATTATATGAATGCCCTCTGCAGTATTGTTCAGTGCTACAAAAGAGATAGAAAGTGGAACAGACTGTTTAAAATGTAAAACTGTGTTATCTGATAATGATCTGCTACTAAAAAGTGGTCAGAGAGGACAGGGTTTTAAGGAAATACTGTTATTTCTTCACATGCAATGCCATATGTCCACACAAGGTCCCCAGTATGAAGATGAGAATGTGTGGGGCTATTCACATTGTGAATAAAAGCAATCGAGTCAAGTGTTAAAGACTGCATTTAAGCTATCACCTTCAGTCTCAGCATGGATGTTAAAATCCCCCACTATACTGTACTGACATTGTCAGTATTTAACACTGAATCCGATGGTAACTCTGAAAACTGATCAAAAAATTCAGGGAAAGGACATGGTGGACAATACAAAGTTACTAAAGGAAGAGATTTTGATGCTTTGCTATTTGGATCAGGGAAACTAAGGATAAAATTTTCAAAAAGAGCTATAATTTTGTGGGATTCCATTAATCCATAAGTCAGACTGAAAGATTGTTGCTAGTGCTTCTCCTTGCTCAGGATTTCTGGGTATGTGAAAACTGAAGTAACTAGGGGGAGTTGCCTCGAGTTCACATAATCCTTGTGCTGTAGCCGAGTTTCTGTGAGGCAACATAAATCAGTTTGATTATTACAATTCAAGTTATTAACTAAAAGACTTTTTAAAGAAAGCCTGTTAGTTAATGTGTTTTATTAACTAACAAACTTTATTAATGTGTTTTAATATTCATTAAAAACACATTTAATAGTTGAAACATTTCCCCAATATGAGTTATTTTTATTTTTATTAGATTGTCATGATTTATTCCTATAGGATTCTTTGTCAATTGATATGATTTTGGTTGTGGGTAAGACACTGTTTGGACGGAGTAATGAGTGGGTAACAGTAAAGAAGCTGCAGAGAAATGTGTTAAAATACAACTATGCTTTCTGAATTGCTCGAAAGAAGAGCTAAATCCTTCGAAGTGAGATGGATGCCGGGTCTCCGAATTAGACCATGTTTTCCCAAAAAAATTTGCCAGTTATCAATGTAGCAAACATCATTCAGGACAGTCTATACAACCAGTGGTTGCATGACGACATGCGGCTAACCATGTAATCACCCTTCAGATCAGGAAGGGGACCAGCACAGTCCAACACTGTTTTGGCAAACTTATTTAAGGAACTTTGATCAGCGTAACCAGGTGTCAATTACCAGAGTCAGTTTCCCAGTGGGTGATCATTGAGCTGGAAAATTCGGTTAGAGATGTGAATGGGTTGTTGGTAAGCAGTAGGCAGAGATCTATGACTACACTTTCTGTAAAGTTTTCTTGTGTTCTAAGGTCGCCTGGCTGCTAAGGAACTGTTTGAGGACCACTATGTGGACGTGTTCCTGATCTTGGTGGTTCCAGGCTGTTAAAAAGTGGGCCTACGTTTGTTGTCGGATCTGTGATGTATTTCTGCCTTGGGGCGCAAAATCTTCAGCTATTAACTCTCGTTAAAAGTTGTACATGCACAGTAGCTCCTGTCCAGTAAGAAAAGGATAGGAGAGTTTGGAGCACAGGAGAGCTGCACCCTAAGCTGACAGGAACTGTCGTCACAGTCTTAGTGCGGCTAATTGACTGGTCTTGTCACGGAAGTGAATTCCCTTAAAGAAAACTTACCAAGAGAAGCTGGAGGTGAAACCATTTGGACCTGATCAGCTGAACATTAAATTAGTCAGCAGTCCAAAGACAGATGGAAACGGTTAACTCTGTCTTTTTCCAGGACCTGGTGTAGCTACAAGGCTTGGCTAACTGCATGCATATCTGCGTTCATTGCGACACACATGCAGACGACCTGGTTTCTCAGTATAAACCAGCTTTAAGATGTCAATGTTTGAAATCATGCATGGCATGGAAGGTGCACCTTCCATGCCATGCATGATTTCAAACATTGACATCTTAAAGGACCACTTGTCAAGAGTCATGGGAGAAAGTCATGTGGTCATGATAATTAATACCAATACCAATGCTACTGTCCCCATTTTGTCATTGTCACTGGTTTTCACAGGTGTGAAAGAGATGCCACTTAACAACTAGTAGCTGTAGCAGGATTGGAATTCCAACCTTAGGGGTTATGTTAATCCTACCAACCACAGGACACAGTCCTTCCATGGTGATGGTTTAAAACATGTAAAAAATTGTCAACTTAAAAAAAAGACCCATATCACATTAAGTTCATTTTAGGTGTTAATGTTCTCGGCAAGGACCCAAAGGGTGATTTTAACATTCGCTTTGCGAGAGCTCATCTAACTCCAGACTTTGCTTCTGATTACACTGATAGTTTTGTTTCTAAAGACACTGATAGTTTTGTTTCTGATGACACTCATAGTTTTGTTTCTGATGGCACTGATAAATTTGCTTCTGATGAAACTGATAATTTCTATTCTTAAAACACCAAGAGTTTAGTTTCTGATGACACTTGACAGTTTTTTTCCTAGTATAGACACACCTGACTCACTGTAACTTGTCTTAACCTTTTTTATCAGACATGATGCAGGTTGAAACTGGTTTTGCAGAAAAGAACACTCACTCAAAATGATCCCATTTAGTGCTAGAAGCAATAACAAGAAAGACCACATTGCATTTTCGAGAAGTCATTCAAAGGTTTTCGCCTGCCCTGCTCCCCAGGCTGTCCTGGATTTGATTGTACGTTAGTTTTGTGTAATAATCCTTCATCCCCCAATTGTTCCACTTTAAATGCTCTTTAAATACCACTATTCCTCATTTTTTTACTTTAGGCAATCACACCTGTGTGACTAGGAGCAATGACCCTTTTATTAATGTAGAATCCATTTAGCCCCTTTTCCACTGAAAGCCCTGGATTTAAAGCCCCTGGGATTTGTAAAACAGGTAATAGTAAAAACGGGCAATTTATCATATAAGTAAATCCCTCAGCTTAAAAAGGTGATTTAACATTTTATGTTTTTTTTAATAACCACTAAATAGCAACTAAAAAGTAATTTATTTAGTTATTTTCCTTGTTTACAATAATCTGGTAAATCTTAATTATCTACAGCACAGACAGAAAACATTCACTGTCAAAATGTTGTTTATTAAAGTACAAGTCAAATTAGCATATATTTATATCATACAGAAGCTCTAAATAGCATCCAAGTTATGAGCTCTCTTGCAATCCTGTTGGCATACACATTCAAAAATAGAGGTACAAGACAGGGAAATTTTGTACCTTCAGTTACAGTTTTTAAGAATGTTATCTCAAAGGTACAGTACTTGTCATCCATTGTTATCCTGCCCTTTGCAGTTCTGTTTAAGTTGCTTTTTGAGATTTAATTAACATTTTTATTTATCTCCTTGTGTTTTCTTGGTAATTGTTTATTTTCCGTTTTGTGTTATTGTAGTTGTTTTCTAGTTATATTTAAGAAGTGTTGTGTTTTTTTGTGTTGCTCTCTGTTACCGTCTTGTGCCAGTCTACTTGCCAGCTTCTTGCCCAGCTTCTAGTTGTTCTATCAACACCTGCTCCCTATCAGGTGATTACCCCAGTCTTTGTTCTGTCTCCCATATATACTCCACCTGTGCAGTTCCTCAGTGCTTAATCCTCATGTGTATTTCTCCCTGTCATGTCCTGGTGTTGATTAGTTGTGTATTTGTCTTTCTGTTGCAATCTGCATTGCATTAAATCTGCAAGAACTCATCTCTGCCTCCTCATCTCTGCATTTGGGTCGTCCACCAATTCCACCAGACCTAAGAGTACTTGTCTTTATTTATCAAAAAGGTTCCAAAGTCCAAAGTACATTAGTAATAAAGTACAAATTTGTACTGTTCCAACAAGAAAGTGCACTGTAAGAATTGTGAAATGCATGCTGTTAATATAATAATTAGTTTATACTTTAACTTGTTCTCTATCATCTGATATTAGCAGTAGTGTTATAGCCATTGTCATGCATATTAAAGATATTCTGTGTTTTAATTTAGGTCTAATCATTTTATAAGTGTCATTTATCGATTCATCTTTGTCATCCCTAAACTTTTTTTAAATTTTTTTATTAGTTTTTAGCTTTTTAAAATAAATATATTTGACCTTCAAAATTCTACTTGTATATTTTGTAAATTCTCCTTAACTACAATATGCTCCTAACGACATCCTGACAGAATAAACTATTAATGTATCAACGATCAACATGCATTTCTGCTCCATAAAGCATCTTGACTGTATGAAAAGTGCTTTGAAAAGTTGAATTAAACAGTTCTTCTAAAGTCCATATCAATCAATGTCATGTAGGTAAAAATGTGCCATCTAATATAGCTCCACAAGATAGTAGACAGCACCCAGCAGCTGCTTAGCAACTGAGCATTAATACAAGACGTATAAGTGCCAAAGGCTGTGTCTGAGCGCCGCTCTAACCCCTTAATCCCTCATCACTATTTAGCGTGGGGACAACATAGTGGACTTTATAGTGAAAATTAACTGACCATTCAGACAGATGGTCACTACTTTTGGCTCCCTGTTGTTGACATGACTCCTTATTCCCGCATGGTGCTTGCACCATCTTTATTTGTCACCACTGCCAGGTAGCTACAGCCAGCCACTATGACTATGTCTTGTCTAGTCATATGCTGAGTATCACTACCCGATCCGTACCGGCAGCACGATCTGCATCATCAGCTCAATTGCCCATACGAACCAGATATACATTTGGGCCGCCTTCCATTCCAAACAGTATTTTTTCCCCTCCCTAAAAATAGCAAGCGTACAAAAATATAATGTCTAAAAGGTTTATAATATATATACTGAGAAAATAAATTCATTATAATACTTTCTTTTTTATCACTTGTATGTGCCTGTTCTTTACCGTAAATGGGATCCTACGCTACTTCCGAGAGCAAACTTTTTCGGCTTTGGATTTAAACATTAATCAAGTCTTTTTGAGCTTTATTTTTTCCTTTCGTATTAACCTTATGGTATACTGTGCATAATCTAAAGAAAGAAAAAACTAAAACGGAGATAAACATGGTTTAATTATATTTTGCTGGACTGCTCTGAGCATGTTCGATGACATCAGACAAGCAGTTTAACGGACAAAATTGAAAAAGGATCAGATTGCCTCAGAAAAGTTATAAATATTTTTTTAAGATGTGTATTAGCATTCCTTATTGATTTGAGGATAGAAATAAGTATTTTCAGTACCATAATTACATTATTTATGGCGACTTGGATGAATATCTGCTTGCACATGTGCAAATGAGCTGATGGTATGGATCGTGCTTCCTGTACGGATCGGGTAGTATTACTGAGCTTGAATTCAGTGGCGGCATCTTCTGAAGACCAGGTTCATTGGCTAATTACGTCACAGTGTGGCGCCAAGGCCTGGATTGGAAGACTCCTCATTATGCGGCCGACATAAATATACAGCCCTCTTTTTGTCCGTTTTGAAGGACAGGTGCGGTTTATCCTACGTAACCTTGGGTATTCCGTGATTCATTGCGAGTCCAAGCAAGCCGGCTGCTCCGTGCTTAGAGGAAAAAGGTAAATGGCGCTGAACAGTATGAATATTGTAAGTGCAGTTCAATATAAAACAAATATGTGAATAGTTCCATCTGAAATTAAGGAAAATCGTTTTTAAATGGTTATTGAATAATGTTTGGTTTATTGAAAGGTTTTATCTGTGTGCAAATGGGTTTGGCTGACTAGAAATATGATATTCACAATGACGGTACTGCTGCTGAAGCTCTTCCAAAAACGTATTAGCACGCAGAACAGTAGAGAGAAGTTTGGTACCCATTCTTTACCTGGCCTTTGTGGGTCAACTGTCACAGTTGCTGGACAACAGAGCATATGGGCACTGGAAGCTGGAGAAGGCTGGACCTGTTTGAATCCATAGCCAAAACTCTTTGGCCTCCTTATTTTCACAGATCTCAAAGGACCCGGTCTACCTGGACTGGGTCCTTCGAGGTCCTTGGAAGACACAGGCACTGAAATTGCACCCATAAGAGTAGACCCCGCATTGACTGTCAAGATGGCACGGTAGTCACGGCTGCCATCTTGGGGCGGTCGACCTGCTACCCTAACCTGCTGGTTTAAGCAGAACAGAGGAGAGATGCCTCAGCACTGTGTTGCGTATTTTAGTGTGAATCGACAGACTGTTGTCATCAGGGCTCGAGTGATAACTTTGTGAAGGCATCAGAGCTTTGCAAGACAAAAAACAAAACCCTCAAAATTAGTTCAATATTCAGCAAGTTAAAGTTGATTAAAATTGAGTCTGTGCCTGTTCAACACTTAACACGGAACGGAGCTGTCGACCACCGCATGGTGGCGCCACCAAATTACGTCAACGCCAATAGGCGAAAGTGGTTAATGCGGGGGTCTACTCTTATATGTATGTCTATAGCTGTGTGTGAACTTCTGCCCTAACCCCAAGATCTCTAAGTCACTATAGAGGGCGGGGACTACATAATTTATTCATAAAACAGTAAAATCAGGGACATTTCCAGGGACAGATTTAGCCACATACAGCTGGTCCAAAACGGGGACTATCCCGGGTAACCCCGGATGTCCATTCACCGTACCTTTTAGGTTCATCTTCAATAAGACCAAATTTCTTTAGTGTTTTACGGTTGTGAGGTATAGCTGGTATTTCCAATGTATTCAACTGGAAGCTAGAGAGCAAACCAATCCTGTGTCACTGCTTAGAGTATTGCAACATGGTGCCCATGCCAAAATTAATAAAGCAATGCTATACATATTTTTTTACATTATAATTTTTCATGTTTGTAATATAATTATTGATAATAGTAAGACACAATCTTGTAAATTAAGTTGGTTTGGTTCATCATCTAGTTTCCATTTTAAGAACTCGGATGGTCTAAGGACAGAAACACTTGGTTGAGAGGAGAGGTTAGGAAAGCTAATATTTTTTGTAATAATTGTCAGTTGCTTATCTTCTGCAGCTCTAGGGATACTTTCTAGTGCGGGGGCCCTACCTCTGCCAATTGAAGAAACAAAAACATGTTTATATACAGTCAGTGACAAAAAAGGTAAGGAGAAATGGACAAAGTCCATGTTAAAATGATATAGATTTTAAAATCAGGCCTATTTGTATGCAACAAACTACAGTATATGGGTGATTCTTTAACTACGGGCACTATTGGCCTTGCAAACTTGAAGAGAAAAAAATATAATAAAATATAAATTCCTACAATATAATAGGTTAGCATAACTAGTCTTGTTTGAAGATTTATAAGAGAACACTGTTTTTTTAAGACAAATTGGTGTTTTTTAACACATTTCCCAACTCGGCTGGCACAAATGTAATTTCCATCACATATACAGGAGTTGTACAATGAAACTGAAACACCTGGTTTTAGACCCCAATAATTTATTAGTATGGTGTAGGGCCTCCTTTTGCGGCCAATACAGCGTCAATTCGTCTTGGGAATGACATATACAAGTTCTGCACGGTGGTCAAAGGGATTTTAAGCCATTCTTCTTGCAGGATAGTGGCCAGGTCACGACGTGATGCTGGTGGAGGAAAATGTTTCCTGAATCGCTCCTCCAAAACACCCCAAAGTGGCTCAATAATATTTAGATCTGGTGACTTGGCAGGCCATGGGAGATGTTCAACTTCACTTTCAGACATCAAACCAATCTTTCACCAGTCTTTTTATGTGTATTAGTGCATTGTCATCTTGATACAGGGCACCTCCTTAAGGATACAATGTTTGAACCATTGGATGCACATGGTCCTCCAGAATGGTTGGGTAGTCCTTGGCAGTGACGCGCCCATCTAGCACAAGTATGGGGCCAAGGAAATGCCATGATATGGCAGCCCAAACATCACTGATCCACCCCCATGCTTCACTCTGGGCATGCCACAGTCTGGGTGGAATGCTTCTTGGGGGCTTCTCCACACCGTCACTCTCCCGGATGTTGGGAAAACAGTAAAGGTGGACTCATCAGAAAACAATACATGTTTCACATTGTCCACAGCCCAAGATTTGCACTCCTTGCACCATTGAAACCGACGTTTGGCATTGGCACGACTGATCAAATGTTTGGCTATAGCAGCCCGGCCGTGTATATTGACCCTGTGGAGCTCCTGACGGACAGTTTTGCTGGAAACAGGAGAGTTGAGGTGCACATTAAAATCTGCCGTGATTTGGGCAGCCGTGGTTTTATGTTTTTTGGATACAATCTAGGTTAGCACCCGAACATCCCTTTCAGACAGCTTCCTCTTGCGTCCACAGTTAATCCTGTTGGATGTGGTTTGTTCTTCTTGGTGGTATGCTGACATTACCCTGGATACCATGGCTCTGGATACATCAATTCAATTCAGTTTATTTGTATAGCGCCAAATTCACAACACAAGTCATCTCAAGGCACTTTACAGTTCAACCAGATCATACAGTCAAATTGATACAAAGT
>NW_015150507.1:697502-713013 GCF_000732505.1 Cyprinodon variegatus
ATAAAATCTCCAACTATGATGAACCTGTCAGTATTTAATACTAAATCAGAAAGGAACTCTGAAAACTCATCTAAAAATTCAGAGTAAGGACATCACAAAGACTTGCTGTCTTGGTCACAGATTCGCCAGCAAGACGTGCACCAACAATTTGTCCTCTTTTGATGTCTGGTATGTCACCCATAATGTTGTGTCCATTGCAACATTTTGAGCAAAACTGTGCTCTTACCCTGCTAATTGGACCTTCACACTCTGCTCTTATTAGCATATATTTGGATCACCACCAGATTTAGGAAATGCGTTTGTTGATGTACAGGACATTTTTGCATCGTGGACAGATGTGATGCACATCCTTGCAAGATTCCTCACAGAAAGGGATTAAAAAGCAGGGCCAGCACCTAGTGTGAAAGATATGATAAAAATAGACAAAAGAGGACAAGAATAATAATATCATATCCCTTATTAAAGCTGATTAGAAGCTGGTGTTGATGCATCAAAATATTGTTTTGTTTTTTTCCACTCTTTAAGAAATATTGTGATACTAAATATTTTTGTATATGAAATGAAGCAGAGTTACAGAAGGATGGAGAAAGAGCTAATAACCAGCTTGAAACAGTTGGTTAGTTTTTCCCTAAACGACACGGAAAGCTATCCCTGCCAGGCTATCAACCTGGAAAATGTTTCCATACCACAGAAAATCCTTATCTTTCTAAAAATGGAGAGTAAAAAGAGGGGTTATCAGTTTATCATGTTGGCTGTGTTTTTATTGTGTCGAACAGCATAAGCTACTAGTCACCGTATGCTGAACACATGCTATCTATTTAGATGCTAACTTTTTTTATGTGATTTATAAAGTTATGACACAATTTATTTCAAAAGGGGTTTAAAGACTAATGTGATGTTAATGTTTAAGTATTTTTGATCCAATCATTACATTTGAACTCAGAAATTGGCAGAAGAGTGGCTCAAAATAAGTCTCCTCAAGTCTTTTTTTTTTAAATAATTTTTTCTACGTTTTATTTTTTTAGTGTATGACGTCAAAAGCGCGCCGGACTGGAGTTGTGACAGCCAGCCCCGGCCACAGGCGGCTACGCTCTACCCCTTCTATTCATTCGGCTAGCTAATCTGAATCGTTCAATTTCATTTCGAAAGAGAGATCATCTGTGCTAGTAGCACTAGACATCTTCCAGGCATGTGAGTAAAACTAGCAGCAGTTCAGCGGACAGGATGAATGAACGGTAGCCGGCGCGCGCGAGGATGACGTCATACACACTCCGCTTTGTTTTAAAGAAATATAAATATAAAAATATAACCGTGGATGTCTGAGGGACAGTGATTCGCCTACATGTTATGAATGCTGGCGTACCATAAATGATAAATTATGAACAGTTTAGTTTGTGCCTTCAACTCATTGCCCATAGGAAGATGTAACTTCGATATACCAAAACCTAATAGCTTCCTAACAGCTCTAAATGACACAAAACTAATAGGGGTGAGTAGAACATAATGTAAAATCAAGGGGCCAATGTAAAAAAAACGATGTTTCACTTTAAGGCGTCCGTACACGGGTATGGACGCCTTACACTGCCCCACCGAAGCACGACCCAAGTCTCTTTATGTCTGCTACCCATTGGCTCCTTCGTGTAAACAAATCTTAAGACAGCCATCACTTATGGTGGCCCCTGGTGTTTCTTAATCTTTTTCCACAGGAATAATCACTTAGAATTAAGAATCAAGTATCTAAATGGTTATTGATTTCTGATTACCAATAACAGTTTTTAAAATATGATTTTATCAATATGATGATTTTTCTACCTGTTTGTAAATTCGTTTTACATCAAACATTTAAGAATCTCCCCTAATTTAAAAGCTAATTTGACTTCATTCCAATTTCTTCAAGATAGACCTAGATCATAAAAGCTATACTAAACTGTGATATCATCGCATCATTTTACAATCTTATTTTTCTCTCCTCTCTAAATGTTTGCACTAGTAAGAAAAGAATTTCCCACAAGGAATTAATAAAGTAATTCTGATTCTGACTTTTCTGTTAATGCATTTTCATTTGTGCTTTTCCTCTATCTGTACATAGTAGCAATTTAGTTCACTCGAGTTTAACTAGTTAAGTTAGGAGTTTTTAACTAAAATAGTTTTTATCTGAAGTAGAATTATTCATTTCTTATACAGTATCTTGTATGGAAGTTGTGAATTATTCCACTGCACAGTTAACTGCTTGTGGGAGAAGTTGACTACAAATCACACTTTCATCTTGTTATCATATCCATGATTATAAGGACATGTAGCTTCTGCAGCTCATCAGCTCTCATCAGGAGATGCATAAGAGGCGATTACTGTCAGCAAGACCTCTGGAAGGACCTTTCGCCACCTCTGTGTTGAATTTCAGCTATGGAGCTCCAACACTTCTTGTTTCAAGATGGCAGCACCTATCGGCAGCCACCCCACAAAATATGCAGTCTAGAACACTACAAACTAGGCATCTATCCCGTATCCTGTAGCCTAAGTTCAACCTGTACATCTTACCGACTGGCTAGATGCCTTCCTCTGGTCGTCCCAAAGACCCTCCACCTGATCTCTCCCAAGTTCTTTCCTAATAAGCAGCCACAAAATCTCATCCATTTGCCTTTTCACTCTCCATCCTACTCCAACCTAAAATCTCATCCATTAGTCCTTTCACTCTCCATCCTACTCCAACCTATCTCGGCCTCTCTAAGAGGAATCAGATGGATAAAAATCAAATTGCATATCTACTCTCCCTCCACTTTACCTCTGTAGAACAAATATATCCAACTTAAATTGTTACCAAGTTCATGTGAAGTTTTACTCTTAAATTTCAACATTTTATAAGAACTTGCAGGCAGAGAATCAGTAATTATTTTTATACTATACAAAACTAAACCCACCACCTAAAAATATCTGTAATTTCAAGTTGAGTTTTTTCTCACCCTATGATGAAAAGTATTCCAGCAACTGTCCAGGTGAAGCAGCCTATTTTGTGTTCAGTCAAGGTCATGACGTAGGCCTGGCAACGCGGACATAGCATTTGTGGAGAAGCTGCACTGGTTCTCATTTGAGCAGCTGGGTTTGAGTTTCCTGTCGGTCACTCTTTGTTAATGACACACCACCAATGCTGGAGCTCTACTATCTTTTTCAAAATTCTAAGTTATCTTCAGTAAGTAAATTGAAAAAGTAACTCACCTGTCCGAATCTGGGCTTGTATCCTTATGCCATTTTCCATTCCTTTTTAGACAAGACATACAGAAAGCATTTAACTTTTGAATTAAGGGAATGAAGCATAAATTGGCTAAAATATTTTATCACATATTACATAAAGTGAAAAAACTTGAGGAAAAGGCCCTACATGATAAGGTAGGGATGTTGTTAAGGACATGGCTGATGAGAAGGTTTGTTATGCTTATCAGCAACAGGCTAAGGATACGGCTGAGCCAGCTCAAGCTGGAGTGCAGGCTCACCATTATGTTCAGGCGTATTGTTATCCTCATTCTGGTCAAAAACACAATCAGACCTTGAGAAGTCTGGGATGTCATGATTAGATGAAAAATCTGGAGAAAATCCTTCGCCAAATTCCATTTTATCTGTGAAAGAAATAAAAACAAAACACTTTTGTGGTCAGAGAATTTAGTTACTCTTATTTATGATGTAGGATTAGGCGATTAGGAGTTTTCACCTGAGAACCCAAAAAGACCCCCCACAGGCATTAGGTAGAGGGGTTAGAGGAGTTAAATTACCTGCCGATAAAAGACTGAGAAACAGCCCTCTTACCGTTGACCAAGTTACAGGAGGTTCAGTAAAGATGGGAAGGGTTAAAAATGTCTGAGTGAGGGGTGGTTATAGACAAGACATACTTTTTCCCATAACAAAACCAGATATTTTATCAAGGTATTCATAACATTTTAATGTTTCTGTATTTTTTAAACTCTGCCTTTAAAGCAAGGGAAAAACTTTGTCTAAGGCAGAATGGGGCAGACCATCATGCTGTGAATGTTAATGTCTTGTTCTACTTTACTTTGCAAAGTAAATAAAGTGCTGACTGAGTAAAATCCACCGATCTCTGTTTATTTAACTGGACTGTTTAGTTGAAAACTTTTTTTACACCGCAAAGTTCATGCAAAGCTGTCTAAATTAGGAATAAAGGTGAGTGATCTAAGGATCTGATATCACAAAAAATAAAGTTTAATGAAACAAATTAAACAAATGACCACATTTTGTTTGAAAATAAATGGACATTTCTTCAAAAAATAAATTAGCAAGGAACTGTGTCATTATTTTAATGTTAAAGTTTAATTTGTTAATAATTCTTTCAGGTTTAGATTTAACTTTCCATGGGCAAATAAATGTATATTTGGGTAGAGCAAAATAACTTGTATGAAAAATAAAGTAGGCTGATTGATTGATTGATTGATTGATTGATTGATTGATTGATTGATTGATTGATTGATTGATTGATTGATTGATTGATTGATTGATTGATTGACAGAATTGTGTGACAATAGCACTAAGCCTGCCAAGGGCTTGATAACAAGAGGCCTTAAGTGCGGCATGAAAGAATGCTTTTATAGCCATACACGTCTTCTTACAGAAAAAAATATTTATTTGGCCTGATCTTTAAAGATTTTCCGAGTAGCAAAAAAAAAAAAATTATGTATCAAGTTTTTGGCCATGTTAGGGCTGACATTCAGATATTGCTTGCACAATAGATAAGATGTACAAGTCTCAAATGATAAGATGTAGAAACTGCCTTTTTGTTAATTGCATATATAATTGCATTGCATTAATTTGTGCTTGCCTGTTCAGATGTCTTTTTCCCCACTAATACACATTGAGTGTCACTAATACACACATGTTCACATGCACACAGAATCTGTTTAAATCATCTGGCTGAAATGCCTCAATTACATCTATGTTTGTAACTATTTATCTTTTATAAAAAGAATGATAGCAGTAATTTGCGTTCAGTTTGCACCTGACTCTCAAACATGCTTAAAATAGATTAATAAACTAGGAATAGTATTTCATTCACATATAATCCTTCGGAATCTGTTCTTCTCCAGCTTTGAACATCAGAATACAGATTATGGTACTCAGCCTACAGTTTCAGACAATAATGACAACACTTAGCTGCACCGATATCAGGTCAGAACTGCTCCATGCAATATAAATATGAGAAAAACCAATGGTAAAGGTGGTGTCACCAGGATGATCCTCAAGGCTTTGGCAGACCAATCAGCTGAAGTATTTTCCACAATTTTTAATCTCTTACTGTCAGAATCTATTGTTCCTACCTACCTTAAGTTTGCTAATATTCTTCTAGTACCAAAAAGGGTCCAGTGAACGACCTCAATGACACCCAGCTGCTCAGTCCTCCATCAGTACCAAAAGCTTTGAAAGACTGGTCTGCTAACCTTGCTCAAGTTGACAGAAATTGGTTTGCATATTTCATCTCTGAACAGTTGCCATCCTCATTGCCAGAGGCATGATATTTAAATATTTTTATGATATTTAAATTAATTTCAAACTCTTAATGTGGTTGATGCAATACCGCAGATAGTGGCTGCATATATTATATTGTTTAAATAAAAATTGAAATAAGAAAAAAAGCTTCCTTGTACTGAAGGTGTGGCAACTTTTATTTTGGGTTGATGATACACCACAATCAATTACATTTAGTGGGAACCTAAGGTAGTACACTATGCAGGTGAATCTCGGACCTCCTCAAAAACAGGACCCAGATTATCTAAACACTGGTACTGTACAGGGGTCTGAGTCCTCCACTCTCCTCTGCTACTTTTTTACTCATGACTGCTACCCCAGCCTACTGACAGCATTCTCAAATTGTCCAGTGACACTACTATAATATGAGAATCAGATAATAATTGAATAGCTTATAAGGAAGAGGCACAGCAACTTATTGAGTTGTGGAAACACAATCTATAAATTAACACCCCAAAATCCAGTGAACTGGTTGTGGATTTTAAGATAACAAAAACACATTTAGCACTCTGTCCTCTACAAGAAAAGGCCTTATGTTCCTTTGTGTATATATCAGCTGACCTTAAGGCTTAAGGTTGCTCACTTCCCCCAGTGCTTGTTGACTAAGTGGCAATAAGAGGCCTCTTAAAATATTGTGCGATATATGCTTCCTCAAATGCACTCAAGTACAACACTATGGTCTTTCAACTGTTGGTGAAGGGGGCAGAACAAGTCATTGAGGCTACTACAATTAAAGAATAATCTTCAGAGAACAGTCATTTGTATTACAAAGGAGCTCAGCCACCGTGGACTTGATCTGTTCTCTATGTTGCCCCAGCAGTTCCCCTCACCTAAAAACACTTGTAAAATGTCATGATTTTCATATGTAAAAAGGACAGTTCCTGGTTAGAAACAATGATCTGACTGAACCATTTATACAGCTGGCTTGTCAATGAGCCAACATCCCTTGATAATGTTAACCTGAGGCGAAAGCACAAGTTTTATACAATCAGTACCATGGAATAACATTCTGGCTGTCAAATATGATAACAGATATGTCGATAAGCTGCTGCCAAGGATGCAAATGGTTTATCCCTGACAGCAGTCTATGATTACATACCTTGCTGAACATAAAACCCCTTTTGTAAAAAAAAATAGTTTACTTACTTTTTACACCATCCTACTTACACTCTTTCAGACTAAAATATGGTTTTCCTAAAGAGAACTTTTACATTAAGCTATTTTTAAAAGTATTAATCTGCTTTATCTAAATATCAAGGTATGAAAACATATAATATACAAGTTCATGTTAATAAATTAAAGTAATTTTAAAAAGTTTATTTCTTTCAGTTATTCAACTCAATAATTAGGGCTGTTACATGAACACTGTAGCTTTCAAGGCTTTATTTCTGCTAGTGAAGAGATGATTTTCAGCTTATAAATTCAAGACTAGAATTTTAATTAGAACAGAATAGGCTTTAGGTGTTAACAATATAAAACTGGGCACCTGGAGAATAAATAACAATTATACAGCCATGGGCATTTTTACAGTAATGGGTATTTGAAAATAGCAGCAACAACAGAGATGTGCAAAATGACAGAAGCAGGTTATTTAACTGACAAAGGTTTATATCATTAATCATCATTTGCTTTTATTCGTTCATGCTCCCAGTGGTTTTCACCTTTATTCCACTCCACATTCTTATGAGTGTAGTCTTTGTTCACTTTACAATAAAAAAGGGAGAAAAAAATGTAAAAACAAACAGTTTTGAAACGTTCGGTATTCAGTCTTTTCTGTTAAGGGTAGACCTGTTTGAATTCACAGCCAAAACTCTTCCGTTCTCCTTATTCTCAAGGACTTCGAAGGATCCAGTCCAAGCAGACCTGGTCCTTGGAAGACGTGGCCCATAAATTCAAACACAGCCATTATCCCATCTCACCTTTGAGTTAAACCACCGCAGCCATCTTGCGTTCAATCGCACCCACATATGGCTCATCTCACTGTTCTGCTCATTCACAGCCTTTATGAGCATGTCAACCACTGCCAGCAGCCTGGTTATTGCCCAAATCCCTGCCAACATCCTCTGCAATTGTAGATACATCAGGTATCCTACAAAACCAAATAACAGAAATCAGAGTATCATTAATGCAAACATGTAAACGTCTTACACGTCCTCCACTGACAATATTGTAAAACTCACCATATTCTGCAATCCTTCCAGGAGTCCAGGGTGTGTCCCACGAAGTATGTCCCAGCAGGACAGGACCGGTCCCCTTTTCCCTGTCTTCCAGATGTGAAAATTTGACCAATTGCATTCAGAGACCAGCTGACGAGATTTGGGTGATATGAAGAGAGGGCTCAGAAAAAGTCAAGACAGAGCAAAGAATGGACAGAGCAGTAAGTTGCAGGAGCAGCAGGAAAATGTGACCGTGTCCTCAAAGAGTAGAACAGAATTTATATAGTGCCAACACATGTCATTTCAAGGTACTTTACAGAGACAATTAAATCAGATCATGCAATCAGATTGGTTTAAAGCTTTCTATCCAAGCAAAAAGTTCCAATACATCAAAGCAGAGCAAACCCATTTCAGATTGTATAGGTACTTCAAATGCGGCCTCATATTTCGGAGATAAGTCAGTCATATGCAGAGGGGAGCTACAGTAATGTTCTTATTTTTAATGGAATCTATCTTATTTATAAAGAATCTCATCAAATCATCACTCCTTAAAAACAGTGGGGTTGAAGGTTCAACAGAGCCTTGGCTCTGGGTGAGTTTGGCAACTGTATTAAAAAGATACAGTAACTACTCTTATTCTCCTCAATTGATGAGGAGAAATATACTGCTCTTGCTTTTCGAAGGGAAATTTCATACAGAGGTAAACTGTTTTTCCAAACAGTTGGGATTCCTGTAGGCATGTAGAGCACCATTTTCTCTTTGGTTTCTTAGCATTTTGCTTTAAATTATGTAGCCATGTATTAAACCAGTGAGCAAGCGAGCTTGTTCAAAGGGGCTGTTTCTCTATTCTTACTCCCTCATTACTCAATCCAAAAATTGTCTTGTCCACGACCAAAATCAAATCAATTAGAAAAGAATCCTAAAAGAATTTAAGAATACAATACCTTAAATTGGGGAAAAAGTTAAAACAATTCAGTGTGGTTTATTTAATAAATGATCACTTCCTTTAAAAGGTGTGTTACTTAATGGCTGTAAATGACTTGATTTGTGATAATCAAAGTTATGTAGTCCTACAGAAACTACAGTATGTGAGCATAAATGAGGCAACCCCCTCTATTTATTTACTTTTTCAAATGCCCAGAAATTCTGGGCGAGGAGGAGTAACAACAATCTTTCAGTCTAAATTACTGATTACTCCTAAGACAGATAATTACACTACAATTCTTTTGACCATTTAACCCTTAGTTTCCCTCATCCAATTTGGAAAGCAACAAAACCTTCTTTTTTCTAAATTTATATCGTCCACCAGCTCCTTACTCTGAATTTTTAGATCAGTTTTCAGAGTGTCAGGTTGAGTGGAGGTTTGAAGGACCCAAATGCAGAGATGGAAGCTGCAGTGTTTTTTTTTTTGCAAGTTTAATGCCAAAACAGGCAAGACAAGCAAAAGTCTACAAATGAAATAATTAAATCCAGGAAAACATACATGATGACAGAGAAATGATGAGAACCAGCAAGCATGAGAATTAGTGACTGAACAGAAAGAGTATTGTAGAAGCCAATATGTATGAACTCTATAAAAGAAAGGAAATGATGTGTGCATGGGAATCGGTTTCACTGGAAATGACAAATGGGTTGTGAGCACTTGGAAATGTCATGATCGCAGCCCTGGTAGCTTATCTGATTACTCACTTCATTCACCTGCCGTTCCCTTCCCGCTCTCTAATTATCTTTGATCCTATTCACCTGCTCCATCTGCTATATATACAGTTCAGCGTAGCTATTATGCCAGATCATTATTCATGTATTCTTGGTTTATCAGTGTTTTGTTTTTGTGTCAGTTATTAATTTTTTTTTTTTTTTTTTTTTTTAGCAAAGTCCCTGGTTCATGTTCCACTCCCTGGAGGCCAGTGGATTTAGAGTTTACTGTTGTCTCCTGTCTTCTGATCTTCTGATAGTGTCCCGGCTCTTCTCTGCTAAGCACTAAGGGTTTTAGCTCAGCGTGTGGGGGGAGAGTGGGTTCTGGTCCTTCTCCATGGAGCCCTCAGGGTTTTTGGCTTGGAATGCGGGGGAGGTCAGTTTTAAGTCCTGTAAGCCTGGCTCCAAAGTGGAGAACAGTTTCAAGTTCTGTAGTAATTCCAGGACCATGTCTAGTCTCTGTCCCTCAACTTCTGAACCCGCCTGATTCTCTCTGAGCGTGTCTGTCTGAGCTTGTGGTTAGACTCATGGAACTATGAACCTGCCTGAATGCCCTGTGGATTCCTGGAACCCTGGGTCTGTCTGTTCCTGTTCGTCCGCTTCTTTTTTTTTTTTTTTTTTTTTTTTTTTAACAGGGTCCTGTCTGGCAATGTGGCAGTAAGAATAATTGTCTTGATGCCAAAAAAAGCCAAACAGATTTTACTTTCACAAGTGGAGCAGTACGACTATCTGTTCCGCTTGATTTATGTATATAAATAGCTTTATTATAATCATGCAGGGAGATTTACAGATTATATGGACACTGCAATGCAAGTACAACAGGAAAGGAAAAACAGAAAAAAGGGAGAAAATATGAAAGAAAGAGGAGATAAAAGGGAGATAACAATAAAACATCTTCAGTCTGCTTCATTGCCTGCAAAGAGATGTAAAAAGAACAGCACAACCGACGAACATGGTACAAGACATACCATAAAGTAACATCTAGGTACTATTGCTGAAGTATAAGTAGTATTATTTAATCTGACATTTAATCAGTGGTACCTGAAGATAAGAATATGGGCTTTCTGTATAGAAGTGAATCTCTAAGTACCTGGAACCAAGCACCTGTAGTTTTTTGTAAGAGTGCACCTGTGCATGTAAAGTTTATCAAAAAAAGCTCAATAGTGGTTGTGAGGAGGCGAAGAGGCACCCCCCCAGAGCACTGTGACAAGCGCCGGGAGACCCAAAGCCCCAAGCGTCCAAGGAGACCCCAAGAGCAAAGGCACCAAGGAGGGGCCAAACCAGGAAATCCAACCCCCACCAAGGGAGGGGGAGAGACGGCCCCAAGGAAGCCCCCCAGCCACCCCAATGCCGGAGCCCCCGAGAGCCGCGGGGACAAGTCCGCCAGCCAGCCAACCCGAAGTGAATCCGGCCATTGGCCCCAGGGATCCGAGGCCACAGGGGCGCACCATCCCCCAGTGGTAGCCCTGGCCAGCCCCCGGCAGGCCAGGCCCCACGGAGCAGCCACTAGGAATAAGACAGTAGCCGCCCGGGCATCCACTGACAAACACCAAGCTCCACCAGTGCACCGGCAAACCCAGGCGCCAGCTAGCTGAGGGAGAGCAGGACAGGGGGAATGGGTTCCGCACTTGGCAGAGACTTGAGAAGCCACAGTAACCCATCTCTTTTCTGCTTCACGCCTGGCCCCCCACCCCGCAAAAAAAAAAAAGAGCAACACGCAACAACACTACATTTGAGCAGGCATAGGGAGGATCGGGGTCTTCTCACACCCTTGTTGTCTGGCTGTCACCCGGAGTCTGGGGCCTGGAGGAAGAGGGAGCCTCCTGGTCCATGGTCTAGGCGGGGGGGCTGCTACGGGGCCTGGGTGGCCTGCCTGTGTTGGGGCTCTCACATCTGCTCTCCCCTAAGGAGGGTGAAGGAACTGTCTGGTTCTGAAGTGTTTTTCTGACCTGGATCAGTCTCCTGCATGCTCACTGGGGTTGCTGCATCTGGGACACTTTGGACGGCTCTGAGCTGCATCTCGTTTGGCAGTCCTTGGGCTGTAACAATTTTTGATCTTCTTCATTTCCTCTGATGGCAAGACAGAGACCTGAATAAGGAAGTTCAGAACTTCACGATGACTGTTTATTTACTTGGTGCTGTGTCATCACCTAGATATGCGCTGAGAAAAATGGCTGAAGACAACAAGGCTGATTTCTCTGATGTTTTGGTTCAGAGAAAAAAGGCAAACAGGTGATGAAAGATCTGAACATTCTCTTTGAGAAAGGAGGCCCTGGAGAAGTGGATCAGTAACAATTGATAGGTTTTGCAAACCATTCCAGAAGATCTCTCTATGGAGAGAGCTTTAATGGAGGGTGATTTGGATGGCTTCAAGTTAAGGACTGAAGTAAAACAGCAAGGGCTCACCAGGTGTGGTATGCCATCATTAACCAACTCTGTGTATGATCCTTTGGGAATTATTGCACCTGTCACTCTAAACGCCAAGATGTTGCAACACAAACTCTGCAAAATAAAATGTGGCTAGGATAAGGCTATACCTCCAGACATTTTGAAAAAATGAAATTCATGGACTCAATAACTTTTGCTCTTGAAATCATTTAAGATGAGTCAATGTATTCTACCACAAGACTTTGGGGAGTCTCTTCATACAGAGTTTTACTATACAGCTGGGAACATTGCTGCAAAATATCACTCAAATGTGGGTCACATTCATTTAGCCTTGATGGGTTGCTATTCCCATTTCAAAAGTGTGGGCTTGAAAATATTCTACTAAATTTGATAGCTGACCTAAAGAGGTCATCTTTACCGAGGGCTTCACCATCTTAATGGAGTAGAGCACACAAGTCTTGCTGCCCAACCAACCATTTCCTGTGACAGCCTTTCTTCCCATATGATTTGGGTGGTTTTCAATGTCTCCCAATACTGGTAGAATGTATTGATTCTTTATGGCTTTACATTCAGATATACATAAAAATCTGTGAGGACAGCTTTGTTCTTAGAAAACGTGAAGTACATAAATACCAAATACTGTAAAAACTGAAAAACTGACAAGGAGAGTGCTGCTCTGTATGGTGTGTATGGTAAGTCTACATATGATGCGCTCACTGTCTTACATTTTTTATTTTATACATGACTTGCAATAAGGAGTCATCCCTCTGCAAATAAAGCTGGTCATTTGTAAAGCTCATAATGAAAGGCACATTACAATACATGAAATAAATGATGAGCTGAAAATGTAAACATTGGGATGAATGACAAAACAAACAATCCAGTGCTACTGACACAAAAAAGTCTTTGAAATTCTAATATTGTTGAATAGCTTTGGAAATGTTTTAACACAAAAGTGTCACTACTGTACCTGAAAGCCTATGTGGTGTATGAGATATGAAAGATATTTAAAAATGATTGTCAGCAAATCCAGGAACTTTGTCAGCATTATTGCAGGTTGTCACCAAATGAAGCAATGCTGGAAGTTTTCTTCACTTGGGTTGCTAGGTGACTTTGAAAATGCACTTCAGGATGGTCAGGAAGTTTGTAGTAGGCCATGTATTTACGGAAGCCATTGCTTTTTTCTTGAAAATCAAGTATAATATGAATGTTGACACCTGTTGGGTGTGGTGTTGGAAACTGTTATTTCCTCATTCTTTTGACAGTCATTTCCATGCTTACCAAGTGACAGTTGATAAAAATGTTGGTTCTTTTCAATCCAGGAAATTGGTTAGACTGTCAAGGTCCAGAACAGAGTATATGTTTCATTGTTATATTCTGTGTAAACATATTTTTGTGATTGTTTTTTTTATATTTTTGATATGAATATACTTTACATGTATGTGACAAAATAATTTTTTTGTAATTTTTTAATTTAAATAAAAAGGCTAAGGCAATTATTGTGAACAATAAAGGTGTTGGGATCTGGAGCTGTACCACCTTCCTCCAGCAGAGTGCGCCGTGGGTCCTACTGAGCTGAGCCTCCAACACACCTGTGGCGCATTTCATCATCAAAGGATCCTCCTGTATATAACCTGCCTTCAGACCTTGCCTCAATGCCGCAGTGTTGATCTAGTTTGGTTAGAAACCTGAGCCTAGTAAACCTGAGAATCTTTGCTATCTCTATTTCAGATAAGATTCTAACTCTTCCTTGTTTTTGCCTCACAGGAATCCTGTCTCTTCGTGAAGCTCTGGATGAGCTTAACCTGCCGAGCCTGCCCTCGTGAGCCAAACCTGAAGACTCTTCTCTGGATTCCCCTGCAGCTCTTGGTTAAGAGCTGGAAACCCAAATCAAGGTCTGCCCTCAAAGTCAGAAGTAAGACGCTGAAGCAGTTATTGGACTCTGCTGAACAAACAGTCTCTGGATCCAACAGTAACCTCTCTCAAAGAGAAACCCGGACTCCTTCAAGGTATTCTTCAGCAAACTCAAAGTCTCATAACTCATCTGTCCCTGCGCTAACTGAACTATCATCCCTGCAGACTCCAGTGAACCTGCCCCCAGGCCTGAACCAGTTCCTGTTGCAATATTCATGTGCTTGTATAACAATAAACCTTGTTAAACTTTTCATCTGCCTCCGTTTGTGTTCTGCATATTGGGCTTACTCTGTGACCAATCATGACAAAAGGTAGATTTGTGTCTCTAAAATACAAATTGAATTTTCGCTGGGGGTACCCTTTTATGTACCCTGTTGTGCCCTCTGTAATGGGAACATTTCTGTACTATAGTTCAAGCTACATTTATGTCTTAAAGCATACCTTATTGTAATTTAAGTGGTACAACTTGACAAGGATAAAAAATTGCCCAGGTTACATGGGTACGGAGAAGTTTCTCAAAAAGGAACACCCCCAGCGATAAGTGTGTGTGTAGCTTTTTAGGTACAAGCTGGTACCTCTATTTTTGAGTGTCTAAAATAGTGTTGTTTGGCATTACAGCACTAATTTCGCCCATAGGTAATGCAGCACTTAAAATGGTACTAAACTACATTTGGCTGGGAGGGGCACTTACCTTGTCCTCTCAGAGCTAGAGGAGGTTATGGAAAGTGGGAGGAAGAGACAGCGAGACAGACACTCCTGACACCAACTTTGTCGCTAGATTGGAGACTTGTCTCTGTGTTGTTAGAGGGAGAGAGAGAGCATCACCATGTAAATGGTGTTTAAAGTATGCTAGGCTAGGGGCCAATCACTTGAAAGACAAGCACCCAGACCTGCTCACAGGGTTAAAAGAATGACAGGTAATTTACCCATGAAAAAAGATACATTCTATACTGACAGCAAGTTCCATCCTCTTCACTCTTAAAGGGGAACACTGTTTTTTTTTTACACTGGCCCCTTGATTTTACAATATTACATCATGTTCTACTCACCCATACTTTTAAAAACAAATTGCACCAGAACACAGAATAGTCCACAATATTTTATTAGACAATTTAATTAAAACATTTCTTTCTATTAAAGCATTGCTTCAGGCCTACTACTCGGCCCCTGGAAAGAAAAAGGGAAGATATGAAATAAGGGCAATTTAAATTATTCCAAACAATAAATGAACAAGTTCGATAACAGTAAAACACCAAAGCACAGAGGATATCTTTCTCTTTCCTCGAAGCTGCCCAGAGGTTCACATTGGTAGGATAATCCATCGTGAAAACCCAGTCTCAAGATCTAAATCTCCAGACTGACCAAGGCTAAGGGGTGGTTGACATGTCAGATCCGAACTCCTGCAGAACAGATAATTCATAACATTCCTCTTTGAGTTTAAGGAACTTTTATGATGTTTGAAGAGATGAAGAGAGTGAAGATGGAGAGCACCCCTGATGTGTCTTTCCAACAAAGGAAAGCCCCTTGCTGTGAGCCTTCAATAATAAGCTGCAAACTGCTTGAGGAAACTGAAACTTTCCAAAACTAACACGGGCAGAGGTATAAGGTCTGGCTGAATTAAGGACAGTTTCTAGTTAAAGCATATGTCTTTTTATGATTTTGATCATTTAATGTGTTCACTAATGAGTAAAGACAAAGCTAATAGGATGGATTGCATGATACGCTATGCTTAAATAATATGTTTTGAGTTTTTTTCTTTATAATTATTTACTGTTATATTTACTAACAGTTTAAACACTGATAAAACATGTTCTGATATGCTCATTATATTT